>NC_138052.1:51045134-51427634 GCF_964194185.1 Rhinolophus hipposideros
ACTCACAGATACAGACAACAGAAGTTTGGTTATCGGAAGAGAAGGGGGATAGGGGAGGATGAAGAGGGTAAAGGGAGTCCAATACATGGTGACAGAAGGAGACTAGACTTGGGGTGGTGGGTACACAACAGAGTATACAAATGTCGTATTAAAAAGTTGTACACCTGAAATTTGTAGAATAATTATAAACCAGGGTTATCCCACTAAATTTGATTAAAATATCAAACAATCCAACAAAATAATTTGTTAGAATCTTATTAATTCCTAGTCCTTTAAAACCTGATCTAGTTTGTTCTCAGCCTCACCATGAATTTAAGAGCAACCAAAAATGAGAGGAATGAGTGTGTAGTTCGAAAGCTTTTGAAATGAAATTTGCTTTGTAGAATTAGTGAATCACATGTTCTAGAGCTGCTAGTGACTTGAAAATTCATCTAGTCCAACTCCCTCGTTTTGTAAATGTGGGACCTGAAACTCAGATTAAGAAGCCTATTGTATGCTCCACCGCTTGTTGGTGTCTACTCTGGACTACATGGTCTTTTTACCCTCATTCCCATAACATAACTGGAAAATAATACTTAGAATTGATTATTTTCATTATTATAGGGTTAAACTTCTTCACACCCATAGGAGGTACAGCTGAAGCCTAAGTGCCACTACTAAACTTACTGAATTCAAACTTGGAATTTTTTGATTACCGGAATTTTAAAAACCTTAGTTAAGTGAGATACCACATGCAAAACACCCAGGATAGCACCTGGCTCAATAAAGATTTTAAAAAGTCTTTCTGCCTCAGTTCCAGGTAAGACATTTGACATGTAATTATTATTTTTAGGAGTTGTACATTAAACCAATGTTATTGTGAACTGTAGATGTATCCTCTCTTTCCCTATCACATTCTTTTGAAGACCATTTTTATTAGATGAAAACAGGTAGGGGGTGGAGGATGAGGTCTTGGACTCACAAGGTTTGGAGAAAGATTTTCCGAGACCCTATGGCACAGGGGCGTGAGTGACTCTTGTAGCTGAGAGACTGGGTTATAATTTGTGTTGAAGCTACATGGGTTTTAAACGGCAGGTTTTGTACATAACAGGGAGTTTCTGGATCTTGTTAGCTCAGGGCAAAAAGTCATGCTTTGGAGCAGTTACCCCAGCAGGAGGAGAAAAGATGATGGTTGGTAATTACATCAGTTTTGCACTGTTGAGCAGATGTTCTTGCAGATAAATTTTGGCTGGCATTTACAGAATATCACTGGTGATTCTCATGATAGTGTCAGAGCTGCTCCAAGTGGAGGAAACTGCAGATCTGTAAAACATTGTGAGAAGGAGGCCAAGGAAACCAGATAGCAATCTGGAAGTTCAACGACAATTCTTAAAGATGGGTCTACCGAGATTGGCTTGGAGATGGTTGTTTTGCTGGACTAGATAATTAGGCCTAATACGTATCTGATAACTTATTTTGCTATTTAACTTTTAGAATAATTTGGTTGTTCGTCAGTATTTGAAAAAAGTATGAGGTCTGACAATTAAGTTCGTGAACTTGCCACCATGCGCTTACATTGGCAGCACTGTACAAACAGCTCAGTGAGGTTTCATAACCTTGGTATATCAGTGTCTCTCAGTTGTGTTCGTGTCGACGTGTGGTGGTATCTTGCCGAGTGGCGTTCATTATTGTTGTTGCATATTTTTGTGTGATACCGTGAGAATGTCTGAGCTTGAATTAGTGCAATGAACATACATTAAATTTCTTGTTAAACTTGGCAAAAGTGGAAGTGAAATCAGGGACATGTCAGTCCAATTTTATGGGGATAATGCCATGAAGAAAACGGCAGTGTATAAACGGATTAAACATTTTTCTGAGGGGAAAGAATGCGTCACTGATGAAGAGAGTAGAACTGATGAAAACATTGCAAAAATTCATGGAATTATGTGTCAAATCATCAGCTGACTATGAGAAGCATAGCAGACCAAGTAAACATTGATAGAGAAACAGAAAAATCTGAACGGAAAATCTTGGCAGGAGAAAGGGGTGTGCAAAAATGGTTCCAAAAGAGCTCACTGATGAACAAAAGCAAAGGAGAGTCAAAGTTTGTCAAGAACTTTTGGTAATGATGTTTTCGACCGTGTTATCACTGGTGATGAAATATGGATGAACCTATAGGACCCCAAAACAAAGTGTCAAAGTGCACAATGGAAGTCAGCCAATGATCCATGACCAAAAAAGTTCTGTCAGTCCAACTCAAGAGTCAAAACAATGTTGCTAACCTCTTTGTATATCAGAGGGATTATTCATTATGAATTTGTACCAACTGGACGTTAATCAAGTTTACTATTTGTAAGGGCTGAAAAGGCTGTGTGGAAAAAGTTAGACAAAAACAACCTGAACTTTTTGCCAACAATTCATGGCTCTTGCATCACGACAATGCACCAGCTCACACGGCACAGTCTGGGAGGGAGTTTTTAGCCAGTAAACAAATAATTGTATTGGAACACCCTCCCTTCTCACCTGATCTGGCCCCCAATGACTTCTTTCTTTACCCGAAGATAAAGGAAATATTGAAAGGAAAATATTTTAATGACATTCAGGACATCAAGATTAATATAACGACAGCTCTGTTGGCCATTCCAGAAAAAGAGTTCCAAAATTGCTTTGAAGGGTGGACTAGATGCTGGTGTCAGTGCATAGCTTCCCAAGGGGAGTACTTCCAAGGTGACTGTAGTGATATTCAGCAATGAGGTGTGTAGCACTTTTTCGAGGATGAGTTTGAGAACTTAATGGTCAGACATTGCAGATTATTTCTTTTCAGACAATTTAGACAACAGATAATGGGGCTGAACTTTGATTAGAACGTAAAATTAAGCAATAAGATCAAAACACATAGTGGATAATGGAAAAGAATGACCAAAGGGGTTGTTATCAAGAAATGCTACCCATTTGGCTAGAAATTTGGGACAACTTCAAATAAGGCCAAAAATGAAATGGTCAGCAAAAAGACAGTGCTGGATAACAAAGTGCCCTTAAGGAAAAGCCTGTTTTCAACCTCTTGGCTTAAAAATCTCTCGAAATGTAGTCTGTTCATTTCTTTCATGCTGATTTAAGTTCTCCCTCTTTTTTATTTTTTTAAACTTTTATTTATTTTAAGTGTGTTTTTCCAGGACCCATCAGCTACAAGTCAAGTAGTTATTTCAATCTAGTTGTGGAGGGCACAGCTCACAGTGGCCCATGTGGGGATCAAACCGGCAACGTTGTTGTTAAGAGCACAGCGCTCTAACCAACTGAGCTAACCGGCCGCCCCTAAGTTTTCCCTCTTTATGCTTTGTGATATGAAAGTGTGCTTCTAGCACTAGATCTTAGAACCTTCCTTTGCCGGTGTCATAAGTAACCGTAAAGCCTTTTCTACACACAGTGATGAGAATATTTTTTAGTTTGCTGAAAGGCAACATTAAGTGAAAAGATAAAGTCTAATACATTGATAATTGTATTGGAATCCATATCATTTTATTTTCCCTGTCCACAGAAACACTTTAAACACTGATATCTTGTGGTGGTGGGCTCTTCTGGGTTAATGATTCAAGAGAGACATGGAGATGGAGATGGAGGGAGGGGGGAGGGGAAAGAGGGAAGAGGGAGACCTCCGTATCCTGGGTGGCACCAGTGGAGGTGGAGAGAAGTGGGTAAATGTGGGAGGGCTGGGTACAGCATTTCACAAATACTAGTACTTAGAACCACTTGAATGCGTTAGTCAGTGGATAAATGAAATGACATACTCGTAAGGTTCTAGAAAAGTCATTTCTGAGCACTTAGTTATCTGAACAGCACTGTCAGAAGAATCCTCTTACAAAGCGGGTAGGATGCACTTGGCATGCACCTTATCAAAAACAGATGCACTGCTGTTTTGTGAAGCAAATAGTTGGTCTCAGAACTAGTTGATAAGAGCAGGAGGAAAGCCATCTTGCTCTCCTGTGGCACCTACAGAGAGGACTCAGCACTCCTTCCTCACACTCTTGGTTTACTCCCAGATCACATCTGCCTTTTGTGAATTATTAGTTTCTTTCATCCTATTAAGCATTCAGTGATGTTTATTTTTCTTTTACAGTGTCTTTATTTCTACTTCTCAACAAAATGGGATCACAGATAGTTACTGGAATATAACTGAATTTTTTTCAGTTAACAAAATATGACAGGCATATTTCACCTATTAAACATCCTTCTGCAATGATATTTTAGTAACTATACAGAGTATTCCATTGTATAGATAAACTATAATTATGGGCATTAAAGTTTTTTTAAAAAAATATTGTGTTATAAACCACACCATCATGAATAGCTTTTAAGGGAAATCTTTGCCACACCCACGGTTATTTCCTTCAAATAATTTCATTAAAGTACACTTTGTGGGTCAAAGCATTAGATGAATCTTAAATGGCAAGCTTCAAGTACGATGACAAATTATGAGAAAGATATTTGGGAAATGTCAGGATATACTGGTGTCCCCCCAAAATGCCATCTAGCCCAGAGATAATTCTAGGCAAAATAGTAAAGTGGGAAGTACAGCTTTTTTTCTCCCATTGCTTTCAAATTTCTTTTTCTGTTCTCTTTTCTCTCTTAAAAAAACTCCCCTTTTTTTCATTCCAGTACTCAGTGTAGTTTAAGTTATAAAGTTATGAAACTTATTCTAGGAAAGGATCCAATAAACCAATTAATGTTAAGATCGAAATGACTGGGATGGCATTATTTACAATTACCTTAGGGATGAAACTTCTGTCTGGGTAAATCAGAAGCGCAAACATCTAAGTGTGGGACGGGGACATCCGCTGGAGAGGTTAACAAAGGAAGCCTGATACCGTGTGCCGCAGGCAGACATTTACTCCCAGGCAGGAGGCCCTGCTCACGTACTACATTGTGGATCTGTGTAATGTTTGTCCTTAATAACCACCTCTATGAGACGCTGTGGGACCTACACCCAACTCATATAGGAAGGGGATATCACTTAACTCTGGTTCTTAGGAGTTTAGAAAATAAATGCTCTTATTAATAATGATGACCCCGGAAACTGAGCTTTAAAACCCACACCGAAAGCTCTTGTTATCCAAGGGTAACTGTTAATAGAAAAAGGGGCACTTATAGTCGATTTGCATAAAACAAGGAATCAAATATTAAAGCATTTTATGAAATATGGGAGACTAGTCTAAAAATTAAACCAAAATTATAAAAGCAAGTATGTTTTCTCTTAATATTAATGCACTTAGATCACACTTGCAACCACATGCCAGTTCTAAAATCAAAGCGCCAATCAAGGGCTGATGTTTGGTATAATTTTTCTGATGACACTATGACAACGTGACTCAGCAGCCTTCATGGCATGATTGACCTTTTCGGAGTAAATGTGACGTCAGTTAGTTTACAAAAAATAGTCCAGGGTTTCATCCAATTTCCCAAAGTCCTCTTTCTATTCTTTTTAGTCAACAATACTTATATCATTGCCTTTTGAAATGCCTATTCTTAGCTGGTCTAACGTGGCCAAATCCTCATTTGTCCGTTGCTTTGCTTTGTGATTTTGTGAGTAGTTCCCCGCTACGTTGAGAGGGTACTTATTTTTTAAGAAGTCACTTCATTAGTGAATACGTTCATGTTCTGGTGACTTTTGCTTTCCTACCCAACCTTGTAACCATAGGCTTTCACGTAATTAATGTTTGGTTAATGAAACAACAACCTGTTCTCAATTTCTTGGCAGACACTAGGTGCCAGGATATTTGTGTTCAAGAGCCAAGGTCATTCACTCCATTCTACGGATATGTAAATGGAGGTGGAGATGGCACCAAGCAATGTCTTTAAAGTCAGAAAAGCAAATTTGGAAAGACAGAGGTTCTCTCTCAATTTTATGCTCACCCACAAAGCCAGCTCCATTTCTCTATATCATGAGCCCTTGTTTAGGAGTGATGTTGATGGCAAGTTGGAATTTGACCATTAAGAAAAATGGCATCTTTGCCCTGGCCTCTACTATAATAAACTGAATGACAGAAAAACAAATGTCACTTATTAGAACATCGAGGTTTACTGTTCAAGTGATTAACTAAGAATCATTTGTATGATTAAATGCTGTAAAATAATTTGCTTTCCCTATGAACCTATAGCTTAGATCTCATTACACAGAAGTGCTGCATATTAGTTGAAGCAAATTAACATTCAAACACTTTCTGGAGTGGCTGCTAATCACAGGCTGTTAATTACTGTCATTACATTAGGGCTGCAGCAGAGACTACCCAAGGAATCATTCTCATGATCTTGGTATTTGAAAGTGATCTTCACCAATAAAAACACATGTCAGACATACAGAAATTGCAAATTGCTGAAATTGCTGACGGGGTTGAAAATTCTGCTGACTATAAGTACCCAGCTAGTGATGGATGCATTCTTGACACAGTTTCAGTGTTTGGACTTAGGAAATAATGAGTATCAATGTCCTAGCAAGGGAATATGCAAAGATGAAGGAGCCCTTTTGTATCCTTAATTAAGGAAAGTAGTAGCAGAACTCGTTCACAGATAAGTGACTGTACATAATAATCATGTATTTATGGAAGGGACGGCTATGCTATATTACTGTAGTGGCAATTAGATCTTCACAAAGTCATTTTAATAAAAGGCATACTTCCATAATAAATAAACAAAACCGCTCATTTTCATGGCAGGCTCTCTAATTATACACTGGCTTAAAATAAAATGTTCAGCAATGGTAAGTTAAACATATAGACTCTAGCTGCCTTTAACAGTAAGCCCCAAATCTTTTTTCACGCCACAGTTTCAGTTGCCCCAGAACTCTGCTAAACAGTGAAAGAGTATGTGTGCATTTTTGCTTGTTTTGCATAAGTGAGGACTCATTTGAGAATTTAGAGGTCAAGACTGACCTGACTTCCCTTATTGCCCAGCAAGTTTGTGGCCCACCCTGTGGCTGCCAATCACTGGGATCGCACCAGTGCCAGTATGGTGAGAACCATGACCAACACATGTGTTGGCTTTTGGGCAACACAATTCATTAGCAACACTGTGTGCGGGAAGTCTAAGCCAGGAGCCTGTGAGGATCCGTCTGTAGGTCTCCTCATTCTGGCTCTTCATTCTTTCATGAATTCAACAAATATGTATTAAATACTTTCCTGTGGAAAACATTATACTGGGCACTGTGGGAATGCAAAGATCATTAGATATGGATCTAGCCTTCAAAGAACTTAGAGCTTAGTATTGGACAATCATCAATGTATGCCTCGGGTCCCAGGGGGCGAGATGGAGACAGATGGGAGATTTTGGAGGAAACTGGGTAAATTCCTCTCTGATCTTGTTAACTGTGAAACACCTCAGAGGGCTTACACTACTACCTCTAAGTGTGGTCACATCAGTGCCAAGAGAATCCCTGTCCCTAAACTCACAGGTAGGATACTGTCTCCTAAGGAATAATTAAAATATATCCACAGCTATACCTTCCTTCCTTCTTTCCTCTTTCCTCCCTCCCTCCCTCCCTTTTTCCCTTCCTCCCTCCTTCCCTTCCTCCCTCCCTCCCTCCCATCTTCCCTCCCTCCTTTCTTTCGTTTCTTCCTTTTTTCCTTCCTCCAGTATTTATTTAGTGTTTGCTATGTGCCAACTTCTGGGGGATTGAAAATGAACGTGATACACATGATCCTGCACAGAACCGGGGGGAATGTAGACCAGTAGACGTGCAATGAGAGCACATGAGAAGGACTCACAGACTTGAAGGGACGGGTTAACTGGGATGTAAGGAAAGACTAGCAGTGAATAGTGCGAGTTTATTTTTTGACAGGAGTGGGGGGCAGATGTTCCAGCATGGTGTGTAGGAGAAACCCAGTGAAGTTTGGTGTGACGAGTTTGTAGAAGGCAAGGAGATGGGAGCCATACAGCCTGAGACTAGAGAGGAAGGGCTTGTAAATAACAGGAAAGACCTTAAGATTTATTCCAACTATTTCCTAAGGGAAGCTCCTGACATTTGAATACAGAGAATGGCATGATCTAGTTTGCGTATTAGAAAGATCACTCTGGATTTGTCGGGGAAGACATTGGCAAGGGGCAAAACTGAAAGCAGAGAAGGCAGTTAGGATGCTACTGAGGGGTCTACATGGTTTGAGTGATGTGGCAGCAGTGGGTTGTAGAGCTTGATTAGATAGGGGTGTGAGTGTGTGTGTGTGTGTGTGTGTGTGTGTGTGTGTGAGATTGTATTGGGAAGAGAGAGGGGGCCAAGTGGAAATGGCCAGTACATAGTTGGACATGGAAGTCTGGGGCCCAGAAGACAGAGCCAGTGTGAAGAACAGCCCTTGCCAATGTCCTTTGTGTTTATTTGCTTTGAGTTGCTTGGCTTCACTGCATTTCATCAACAGAGGCAGAGATTAAAGTCAGTGTTTTACTCAACAGTGTTTCTCTCCCAGCATGTGTACGTACCTTTTAATTATCTTGCTTTATGTATTATTAAATATAGGAAATTGTGCTCAGATATCATGGGCTTAATTTAAAGTGATAGAAGTAAAAGACATTACAAATTAAAGTTGCTATGCTTCCCTTTAAGGCCTTTAAAGTTTCCATTCATTACAAGGAAATTTAAAACAGGAAGTGCTTGTGTTCTTTTCCAGAAGAAGTATTTCTGGAATCTACCCAACCTTGTGGCAAGTCCTTGATATGGTGTTGAAAGAGAGTATGTATGAGGTTGGTGCAAAAGTAATTGCAGTTTAAAAGGTTAAAAACTGCAAAAAACGCAATTACTTTTGTACCAACCTAATAGTACAGACAAAAATCAGCTTTGGGTGGACTTCTGATACATTCTCCCCCTTTGACAGGATTAGTAACATGTACAACCATAAGAACTGGCTCCAAAACCTGAGCCAGGCTGGGTTTCAGTCTACAGCTGGTCCACTGATATTCTCCCTATTTCTTTCTCCATTGAAGGTGCTCTCAGTATGTAACTCCATGCCAGACCAGTGAGGGGAATTTTTAGCAAAGATAGCTTTCCTGAGGGAAGCTGACAGAGCAGTCTTAATGAATATGTGAGACTCTAGACAACTGCATGGCACAAATTCTATTTCTATTCTAACACAGATTCTATTTCAAGACTGGAGGCACTGTGTTCCTATTACCAACTCACTAAGAAGAAGTCATGGTGCAGTTTGTCTGCTTGTTCAAGAGATCAGATTCCCCTGGCAGAACCCTACTTTGTGAGAGCTCCCAGAGTTACAAGCACCAATGGCATATACTCTCATCTGACAGGAGAATCCCAGACCACTTGGTAAGATGAGGATGGTTTCATCCTCATTCTTTGCCTTCCCACCAGCCACTGTTAATACACAAGAGAGCCACTGGACAGAGCTAACAGCTTGCGGAAGGATAAGCTCCCATCAACTGAGCACTATGGGGTGTTCTCCACGCTGGAATCCTCTGGCTACTCAATGAGTGAGCCTCTTCCCCAACTCCTAGCATTTTTCTGAATGGAGGTGAAATCTGGCTGAAGTGAATATTAGAATCAGCAGTATTCAACCATACTTAGATGGTGGCAGACCGAAGCCTCTAGGTGTTATTTGTGGAGACAGCACTCAGAGGTGGGTTCTGTGGAGTTTAGAGTATAACATAGGGAAGGGTGCCATCCTCATGAGGGGGAAGACATGAATATCCTTCCGAGAGTTTCGGGACCTGGGAGAAAATTTATAAACTTGAGGATATTCTGGGCCCTGTCCTGGGCAGGTTTGGAGTTGGGGATGGTGGCATAACAGCAGGACAGTGGAGGGAGCAGGGTATGAGCAGAAAAGCAGGAAGGTCAACATTATTGATAGGTGGCAGGTCCCAACTGTGTTGCTAAGTCATCAGTGCAGAATCATCTATTTACACAAATTATAAATGAGCACAATAGTAGATCTGAGGGCTGATTTTAATGCCAGAAGCCTCCTTTTCTCTCCTTGGCCATGCCTTCCTCTTTGTTACATAGTCCCCCCGCCCCCACAGCTGGTATTACCACAAATTTAAACCCAGATCCCTCACTACTTCGTGCTTTATCCTAATGATGATACAGTCCTCACCAACAGAGCTACCCCACCAGTGTTAACCAAAGCAAGCTGGGTCTGATGAGTAATAATCATATTTGTCATTAAACAGTAATTATATGATATATAAGTATCATATAAGTATATTATATCCACCTATTTGAATGACAGGGATATAAATATTAATATATCTCTACTTTCTTCTAAACATTATTGAGTAAATGAGGCATTTGTACTTCAGCACAATTCAAATAATTTATTAGATCAGAATTACTCTTTGTTGTGTAAAATTAGAGTAGTGTGTCCTTATACGTGAGTATCAATGTAGACAAATTTACATAATTTCCTCTAAGTGTTAATGTTCCAAACCCCCATATCTTAGACTACAGCTGGAATGCAATTAATTCCTTATGTCTTTTTATTCCAATTTTCTGAACATCAGCCTGTTGCCGAAGTCTTACCGAGCGTCATCAGATGTCACGGCATCTCATACACTGTCCCAATTCACGTTGTCATACCTGCTCGCCCCTCTGGCCCTCAGGGGCACTGTATGACTCTGGGCTGCCTGCAAACCATTGTTCCCACTAAGGTTGAGAGCTTTCTTCTGGGTTCCCAGTCCTTAGCCTGTCCTTGGGCTGTCCTCCTACAACCAAGGAGATCTCAGCAAGATAACACCTCTCTCTTCTATAGCTCAGACCTAAGCCTGAATGAGAAGTTCTTTCCTACCTTCATCCCCTCAAACACACACACACACACACACACACACACACACACACACACACAAAATTGAATTTGGGTTGAATCATGGAACAGGACTTTTCTTAAGGCTCTGGAATAATGGAAGGAAATCATAACTTCTTATGACTTGTTCCTACCGTGTTTCCCTGAAAATAAGACCTAGCTGGACAATCAGTTCTAACGCGTCTTTTGGAGCAAAAATTAATAGAAGACCGGATATTATATTATATTAATTATATTATATTATATTATATTATATTATATTATATTATATTAGACCTGGTCTTATAGTAAAATAAGACTGGTTCTTAAATTAATTTTTGCTCCAAAAGACGCGTTAGAGCTGATTGTCTGGCTAGGTTTTATTTTCTGGGAAACATGGTGATATGGCTGCTTCAAAGCCCAGGGAGCTTTGTCTATTCTCATGAAATTCCTGCAAATGCTGCCTCTAGGCCCAGTTGTCAGGTTTTTTTTCCTTTTCTGGCCAGCCACAGCACAATCTCCAGTCCAGTCCATGCCTGGATAATTCCTGAAATGAAGCCATACTCTTGTCTAAACCTAAGCGTGCCTTAGGCATGTCTTTGAATAGGGACTAAATCTCCTAGTCTTTTAGTCTATCCACTTTCTCACCCCTTAGGCAAGGAATCTAAACCTTACCTCAGTTTAGGCTGGTTTTCCTAGGTTCCTCCCCAACCCCAAGGATTTTCTTTTCATAGCATGATTAATAGTGGGAATATTCATTTCCTTATATCAGTAGAAAAGCTGTCCTTCCCTTTCACTCTTCCAAATTACAGAGAGAAAAAACATGGCTCCTTTCAGTTTTATAGTTCTCAATATTGGGGTTATCCCTTTTAAAATAATATTATGTCCAAACTAGACCAGGTTAAACCTCTGACTACACTCAACTCAGTTCCCATTTTACAGTCTTTTCTCCAGTGAGAGGTGGAAATCAGGCCTGCAAATCCTTGAAATCTCCTTGGTCTCACCTCCTAATGTTCTATGAACCGATCAACTAGAATTATATATTCACACAAGAACCCACCACCATGTGAAGGCCCAGGGCAACCTAAATCCATATGTATTCATTCACTAAGTATTTACTGAGCACATACTTTATTCTAAGTTCTGTGCAGTCTTCAGAGACACAACACTGTCTACATCATACACAATATGTGCAGTATCCCCAAATTATCCCACCAAGCCATACTGCCCCAAATCCATCAAGTGAAACTGAAAATATAAGCTCCTCATGACCGCTGCTTCTCAAAGGGCTCAACTTCCAATTACGAGATCTCTTTTCCATGCAAAACTCTCACCCTGGTGGTTTAAAAAAAAAAAAAAAAGAAACAACAATATGTTCTAAAGGGGTGGTTTTCAAGTTCCTTCACTTTCAAAATAAACACCTTGTATCTTTTGAGATGAGCTTTCTTCTCCTGTCCTCCAGGCAAGTTTCAGGCAGGGCATCCTCACTGCACAGAGCAGGTGTTAGGGTACAGCTGCATGCGTGCAGTCTAGGCCTGGAGAGAGCTGCCACACCATGTAGGAGAGGTGGGGCCTTAGGGCCAAAACTGAGGCAAAAGATTTCATGTTCCTGAACCTGAGGTTCCATATTTTTGAAATGGAGAGCTGATGATTAGCTCAAAGGAATGCTATGAGGACTGAATTAAATAAGTAGATTGTGCCTCTATTTCCTAGCAGGTACTTTGTATGGACAAGTTAGAGTTGCACTGTAAGGACCAGCTGACTTCAGAATCCAAGCCCAGGAAAAGAAGCACTCCAATTATATGCTGAAGTTATATCCCAGGAAAAATACAACTGTAGTGGAAAGACTTATAAAGAAGAATTTATTCTACTTTAGCTGAATGTCTAGCTAAAAAGTCTAGCTATTTCACAGACCAAATTATCCAACACTTTTCTAAATGCATTATATAACATGTGTTTAAAAACGTAAATAGCACAATAGATTGTATTTATTTACTTATTAATAACTTATTTTGATATAGTTACAATAGTACAAAAAACATCCATATATTCTTTATTCAAAGAACATATGCATGTCAATGTTTTATTAATGTCTCTATCCAATTGCTTTATCATTTCCCTCTATATAGATAGGTAGATGAGAGATATGGATGGAGATAGAGTATAAATATATAGACTGTTTTCTGAACCATCTGATGGTAAGTTACAGACATAGTACCTTTTTACCCCTAAATATTTCAGTATGTATTTCCTAAGCACAACGACATTCTTTATATAACCCACTATCAATGTCAGGAATACAATATTATTATCTAATATTAAATACAATATTATTAGCTAATTTACAGTCCACATGGAAATTTTGCCAATTCCCCCCACCTTCAGGTTCTAATCCAGGGGCATCAACAGTATTTAGCTGTCATTTCTAACCTTAGTTTCTTTTAATCTGTAATAGTACCTCAGCCTTATTTGTCTTTCACAGCCTTGAATTTTTGAAATGGACAGGTCAGCTATTTAGCATAATGTCCCTAAATTTGGATCTATCTGATGTGCCCTCATGATTGGATTCAGGTTATACATTTTTGACAGAGATAACACAGAGGTCATATTATGTCATATGTCCTTAGTGAATCATATCAAGAATCGCAAGATGTCTACTTTTCCCAGTATCAGTGATGTAAACTTCAATAGTTTTTTTAAGGTGCTACTTGCCAGGTTTCCCCTTGTAAAATTGTTATTTTTCCCTTAGTACTTTATGCATAGTATGTAGGGAGATATTTTGAGATTATCATTTAAATATCCTGCTCTCCATAATTTCACTCATAACTTTTAGCATTTATTGATAATTCTTGCTCAAAACTATTATTACTATTATGATTGCAAATGGTGATTTTAACTCAATTTTTCTACATTTGTAAGTTTGCATTCTACTGTAAAGATGAGCTTTTCCTTCTCCCTCATTTACCTTTCATTCATTCACTTATTCAAATCAATATGAACTCTATAGACTCTCATAGGGTCTATTATTTATTATTCATTATTCATCTTGATGCTCAAGTTGTCCCAGATTTGGCCATTTGGAACCCCTTCCAGCTGGCTCCTGCATCTTTTGTGACATATCTGAATTATATTTCAGTCACTTTCTTACTCTCTGACCAAAACTTATTCTAAACTTATCTTGTATTTTCTTTACCCCAGTAATTTCTCCAAACAGCTCCAATTTCTTTTAGTGTGAAATGTTGTATAGTAAGAGAGGTCTGAGCATATATATGATGTTTTAAATAATAAAGAATGTGTATAAGTAATTTTTCCTACCTAAAAATGGTGAACGTGTGTTCCATATAAATAAGCAACTTACAGAAGAAAATACGCATAAAGGGTTGACATGTAAGGCAAACCTCTGCATTAATTTATTTTACATGTGAAAAGACTGAGGTTTGTGGAGATTATATAACTTGAGGAAGACCAGACAACTAATCTTACAAACAGGATTTGTACTTGGTTTTGCCAATTTCTAAGTTCCCTTATTATGCTGTCTTGCCCAATTTGTCTTCCACATTAAATATTAAAGATACATTCCCCAGGGCCCTCCAGATTGGAATTGGTCCTTTGGGCCTTCCTTATTTTCGCTGTTAGTCTTTAAAATAATAACAATAACTAATATGATAGAAAAATCTTTACGTGTTTATATGTATTATCTTATTGAACCTCCAACAACTCTAAGAAGTGACTATCACCATCACCACCACCACCACCACCACCACCACCACCACCATCATTATCATGCCATTTATAAATGAAGGAATCAAAGCTAGGAACAAGTTAAATAATTTATTCATGGAAAAAGCTTGTCAGTGGAGGAACTTAGATTTGAACCTGAGTAGTATGACTTTAAGCCTTCGTTTTTTAACCAAAGCGCCACCAGAACCCATTAGAATGTGGAAGTGTTCTCAGTGGTCTGCTTGTTCTGCAAAACTTGCCAACTGGCTCTCTTAGCCTTCTCTGTAGCAACATGCTTCTAGTACTGGAACAAGCCATTTTCCCTTCTTTGTAGTCAACACTTAACTATGTAAATTAAGGAAGTGGCAGCAAGATAGCTCACAAGTCTCAGTGATATTCTCCCTAGTAGATATTACCTCTTCAATCTGTCCCTGATGAAAACACGCACTTTTATCAAGGGGAAATAAATTGTAAAGTTGTTGGTTAGACACGAGATAGCAAATTAGCATTAGGATGTTGTTGTAGATAAACTACCAAGTAGAAAGTGTACTTATAGACAAACCAGAGGTCATCACATTAAAGAAATCCAGCAAAAACTAAGTCCTCTGCCATGGCAAGCAGGAATCCGGAAACAGACTCACAGTAGGTACTAATGTGGGCTTGGAATTCTGAATCCTGGCTTTGCAGGTTCCTAGTTGTGTGAGATTGAGCAAGTTACTTAACCTTTCCTTGCCTCAGTTCCCTTGCTATATTATTCTCCCATAATGCTCTCTATCCCTAACCCCCCAACCTGGTATGGCATGCTAGGGGGTTGAAGAAGAATCTAGGTAAGGGAGGATCAGAGTACTCTGATGAAAAAACTGTCTAGGAATTTATGATACTCCCAACTCCATCTACTTTCTTCCCTCCACCTTATACCTGGATGGAGAACACTGATCTAAGGAATTGCTTGGAAAAACTATATATTAGTTATAATGCTAGTTGCTATCATCAATACATCCAATAATGCATAATGGCTCAAACATTGTACATATTTGCCTTTTGTCCCAGTAAAGCTCACATGGGTGTTCCTAATTGGTGGTGATTCAGAGATTCAGGCTCCTTCCAACATTTGGCTTCCTCAGCTTCAATTTTGACTTCCAAGATCACTGTGCTTATCTTCACCAAGCTGGCAGAAGAGGAAATAATATGGACGATGAATCTGAGAAGTTTTTATGACCTAGGCCTGGAACTGGCTTGCCCCACTTCTCCTCACATTCTGTGGGCTGGACCTGAGCCACATGACCATAATCAAGTGCAAGTAAGATCGGAACATGTAGTCCAGCTCTGTGCCCAGGAAGACGAGCAAAGGGGGCTGAGGGAGAGTCTCTGTGATAAACAGCAATGACAAAATTAAGAAGTTGAGAAGAAAAACAGAGCTTCAGAATTGCTATTTGTGTGTTTTAACAAAATCAGCAACACAATTCTGTGCTTCTTTCGTTCTAATCCTAGTCCTTAGGTTGCACCTGCTGATCAGTCAGCCTGATCAGACTATTGAATTGCTAAAGTGAAATTTGACTCTAGCCATTTTCACCAAGCAAATGTGACATTGTGTAAACTCTGCAAAAAGATGATCTAATATCATGATGGGATAGATGGTCTAGATCGGCGTATTAGGTGTATTAACATAGTATTACCATTACCAGAGTGTTCGGAGGCCATTGTGAAAATGCTACTGCACAAACAGCCCACTGAGAGAAGTTAAATTTGGTATACTCCAGTGAGCATAAAATACATGGTTGCATTTGACTCTAATATGTGTTAATTATGAAAATCAGCTCCAAGCAAAGAAAGCTATAATAATTAAAAACCATCTTTTCAGCTAAAAAAAGGCTCCTTCCCCAAAGTATTTATGCACTCTAATGAAACAAATAAAAATAGCTATGGCAAAGCCTAAATAATAAGCTCTATTAAAGTAGCATATATTCTCCATAATATGTAATTATGTTGCACTTAAATAGCAACAGAGATAAAACAGATCCATTTAGCAAACAGCAAGAAAAATAGATAATAGATTATGAATGTTGCTACTTCCTTTATTGTTTCTTTCTCCCCCTTCTCTCTCTCTCTCTCTCTCTCTCTCTCTCTCTCTCTCTCTCTATATATATATATATATATATATATATATATATATATATATATATATATATTATTTATTTATTTATTTATATAAAAAATGAAAAAAAAACCACTTAGGCACAATTATCACCTTATGAATTTAAAAATTTCAAAAGCTGAGATACTGGCCACAAAACATCATGCAAATTCCACCCAGTCATAGCAGCTGCTTGGAACAATGCATAGAGTTGTGTGGCTGTGTCCAAACTCACTGGAAAAAGAGTGCCATGATCAATTAGTGATGTCTGTCTTGGCATAGCAATAGGAAGTAGTGACATCCTTGTCAAATGTTTTCCAAGCGTAGTTACATAGTCATTAAACAGACTAAAGATGAAAGAAAAGATATGTAAGAGAAGGTCAGTTTTAGTCCTTATACTGGATCTAAAGTTTATCCTTCCAATTTTAGGAACCAACAGGGTAAAGCAAACAAATTCTAGAGTCAAAAGCAACAAACAGTGCATCAAGTTACTTAAGCAACTTTTTTGTTTGCTTGTTTGTTTGTTTGTTCTTTGTCTATTAGTTTTGTTTCCTAGGGCACCACAATGTAGCTGAGTCACCATAATTTAGCAATTTTTAATAACCATGAATTGCAGATCTTCAATCTTTGGCTTCCATAAATAAGCACAAAAACAACCGTAAGTAGAGAATGACTATTCAATATCAAGGAAAACAAAAAAAGAAATTCAAACATTCACTTAATGTATTGAAAAACTAAAAGGAGTTTGCATATGAAAAAATAAAATAAACTTATGATTTAGAGAACTATTTAAAAACCACAAGTTTTCTCTCCCACTTATGTGGAAAACTCATAATGGAACTTCCTTTAGAATCTAAGCACTTCTGGGGCAGAGCCAAAGGCAATTTCAGTTCCTCAGGGATTTGGAGCAGACATGCATTAACAGCTCTCATAGAGGGTTTCACTTTCCCCTTTTCATTCGGAAGAAAGGCAGGAATTTGTTTACTTTTTTGTTGTTTTGTTGTTTGCTTGCTATATTGTTTGGGGGCAATTTGAATTTAATCCTAAATGACTCACTTCTTGAACCCCTTCACCTCCAACCTCATTCTCCCAATGAATCATCTTCACTACATGCAGTCTGACAAACTACAGTTATTGGGAGGATCTCATGTTTCTAATGTGTCTGCACATCCATTAGCCCAAGACTTCCCTTCCTCAAACAGGTTTCCCTGGTACAGTCCCTCATACTCACTGTAATACTGATCTCTTGCTGACCTTAAAGCTAAAGGAAGGTAATGATTTTCATTAATTTGCTTAGTATTTTTATTTTGCCGTGGGATGATATCCCCAGCTGCCTTATTTCTAAAAGGAGAAATTACTCCCCTTTTCCCTTCCACTTGATTATACATTTTAAAATACTATATTTAACCAAAATATAATTGCTTTAGAACACAGACATGGAATAGTTTCTACACAATTGACTAAATCAGGGAGATTTTATTGTTATATATTCTCAAGTCCCACTGTTCTTTAGTTTTACAGCTTCATAGTGACCCACAAAGCTCAAATTCTGATTTTTCCCTGCTTCTCATAGCAGCTGAGTTATTCTTTTCCTATTATAGAGGGGAAGACCTGCATCAGATCTTTTATATTCAACCTTACCAAGTGGTTTAAATGAGTTTTAAACTTTTATCTTCTCCACATGGACAAACAAATGATGGTGTTATGAGGGAAAGTTGTTGGTAATAATTATGAACTAGTTGGTAGATTCAAAATGTTCTGTGATATTTTAACTTCATCCGTCACCAAAATACCAGTCTTCTCCCCCCAGCATGACTACAATTGGCTCCTTTTTCTGCTACTGTCAGTCACTCAAAGACCGAAAGATGACTAAGAATTTTCAAACCACTACTGAAAATGTGAGAGCCTAAGCGCAGCCAACACGGAGGAAATAGGACTTGTCACAGATTAGCACAAAAGGGTATGTTGCACAACACCTGGGTCAGGCCCTGGGCAGAAATTTCTCCTTGCCGTCCCTGGTTTGATTCTAATTATATTTATTTTTAAATTAGAATATGTGTGTGTGTGTGTATATGTGTGTATTTCTCTTCACTGCTGAATAAAGCTCCAATTGTTTCCCATATTAAATCTGCTTTTGAATAATTGATTTTATTTAATTGCCTATTATTTACCAGTTTGTTTTTTATTGATAATTTGATTTGCTACAGGAGTAGGGAGCTCTGCGGGGCAGGAGGTGTAACCATCTGCAGAAGTGCTAAAGAGAGACCAATTGAAGAGTCAAAGATGGGCTAGAGATCAACCAGCAAATGGTCAGCAGTGAAAAAAACAGGAGGCCTTTATCATCTCGGGGCACTTCCCAAACACACAAATCAATAACAATTAAAGCAGATTATGAAAAGGCAATACTGGATAGTTAAATCTTTGGACTTGATTTAAACTGGGCTAAATGCTCTCACATAGAAATTTACTCCACGGAAAGGGTTCAAAGCTAGCAAAAGAGGATAATTTAAGGCTGAAGATTAGGATAAATCTTGGCAGCATAGCTAATATTTTCTTATAATCCTAAATTATATACACATACACATAATTTAATCATAAATTATATATACATATATATGGGTATATTCTGGCATATGAGGATTATGGTGTGTGTATGTGCGCGCGCGCATGCGTGCCAGAAATCAGCATAACAACCCGAACTTTGTATTGTTTTTGTCTCGGTGGGACCTTTCCTGCCCACCCATAATGTGATAGTTATTGCTGGGTCCTTGGAGAACTCTGGAGCTGGAACTCAAAGCAAATTGCTGACCTCACAGAAAGTCTCAGGGAAACTAAAACAAAACTAAACTAAACAAATGAATTACTTATCTGGATGGGCGCTCTGTAATAGCATTTGAGCAGCATAATAAAGACACTACTGTCCTAATATCTTGGCACAACATAAGGGCTTTCCCCCAAAGAGTATGTAAATTCCAACTTACTGATGCTCTGTAACTTCCTATCTGTGGGAAAATCAATCTTTCAGTGAAGGCAGTCAAGGTGGAACACAACCAAAGTGCCTGCCTGGTAAATCAGTATCTGGGCTGATGGAGTTTGGAAAGCCAAGCGGCAGAAACTGCTTGTAAAGAGAAGCTAAGAGGATGGAGGAGACTGAGGCAGTTAAAAAGGTGAAAGGTCCATCAAATTTCATTTAGTCATTTTGCTTGTCAGAAAGAGGAACTTCAAAGGCCACACACATGAAGGGCAGAATGGTCGTGCGTGCACTTCCGGGAGAGGAAGATTGCTTGCAAATAGCTCTGGGACCAGGAGCAAAGCAAAGGTGCTTGAGGAGAAACTGCGAGACGGGAAAGCCTTCACTGACAAACCCATGGACAGACAGGGTCGCCCAAGGCATCGTTCCGTTTCCATTCTCATGGCCCCACTCAGCTTTCCCTGGCTGTTTCTCCATCATTGCTTACTGATTATGACCTCCAGCCCATTCTCCCCCCACCTCCAGTTTTATGTTCTTCTTGGTTTAGTCCACACACTGCTGAGTGCATGATCTTCCTGTGAAGCCTCCCCAAGCAGAGTTAGTCTCTTCCATCTCTGTGAATCTGTGACTCCCAGTGGATGGCTCCCAGGGCCCTCATCACCCTGCAGTGTCATTATCTGTGCCCACACCTGCTGTCCCCACCCGCCAGTGAGCTCCAGAAGGGCAGCTCACTATCCCCAATGCTTCCCATCCTCATACTCACTGCTGGGTTCAACGTCGCTGTTCACCCTCCCGTAGTCTTTCCCATTTCAGGAAATGGCAGCTCTGTCTCTCCAGGTATTCAGGTCAAGATCCCAGGAGTCATTCTAGATTCCCTTCTGTCTCTCCTAAGCGCTTTCCAGGTTTGGCACAGACTTCAAGGTCATCTAGACCTGCATCATCTAAACCAGAGGTTCTCAATTCTGGCAGCACATTAGAAGCACTTAGGAAATTTAAAAGCATTAAAAACACACTGAGGTTCTGTCCCCACACCAGACCAATTAAATATGGAATAGGCGTGAGGTCCAAACATGGGTATTAAAAAAACAAAACAAAACAAACAAAAACTCCTTAAAATGGGCTTAACCTGATTTGAGTGTGCAGCCAGGGTTGAGAAACCTGAACTCAGGGGTTGGCTTGAGGCTGTGACAATCCCCAGCCTTCAGCCTGTGTCTAGCTGCCCACCTCCTTCTCTCCCACTTGCACCCTCTTGCTCTTCTAGTGTCCTGTGACCGTCTTCATGTGCTGCTGTGTTTCTAGGTACTACTTATGGAGTGTTTATCCTGCACAAGACACAATGCATGTGAAGTAGTACGTCATCTCATCAAATCTCCTCAGGAACCTTATGGGGAAGGACTAGTGTCGTACCCATTAATCAGATGAGGAAACCGAGGCTTAGATCAGTCATATAATTGACTCAGGATTAGAAAGCTAGTCAAGTAATCTACCTGGGATTTGAACTCTGGTTTTCTCCTTCCTTGCATTTTTGCTCTTAACTACAGTACTCTGCTAACTCATCTCAGTCTGACCCATTTGGGGCTTCTACTATGTACTCTTAGTGACTCCTCCTTTTCAGAGGGTTTGTCTTTCTTATTTAGGTAGCCCCAATTATTGCCCCTGACTCCCAAGGACGCTTTAATGTACTCCTGGGTGTGCATTAAAATAATTTAACACCAGCCTCTATGATTGGTAGCTGCTCGTGACAAAATGAATAAGTTATCTCAGCCATACCCACTATGATCTCATAATTACTGAGAAGCTTCAAGTCACTTGCTCTGGATTTGATGTCCTTTTAGAGGCTACTCATGGCTTCCCCCAAAATGAGCTCTTGAAATGGGTAACCTGTTTGCCATGGATTTAGGAAGGTTGAAAAGGCATCCCATAGTCTTGCTCTTGGGACAATAGCCTCCGAGGTTAGTGAGAGGCTTTTCTTGGAGCTGCGGCAGCCTTGGCTTTCAGAAGCGGCATGGTCTGCATGACCCCAATTCCTTTCCTAGATAGAGCTGCTTTTAGCTTTAAAAGTTGCTGCTGGCATTGAAAAGAGGTGAAGTGGAAATATAGAACTGATCTACAAATAACTACAGCTTTGTTCCCAAGGACACACGAATATCAAAATAAAGCCAATGCTGGAGAGTTCAACGCAAGTTTATCCTTTTAAAAGGACACGGGTGGCTCACTGTTCCACCTTCTGCTCTACCCAGTCCCTCTGTCCTTGCCAGGTGGCTTTGTACTTGGGCTTCCCATCCTCTTGGAGCCTTGCTCCTTCCAGTGCAGGCCCAGCTCTGCACCTTCCTTTTCTCCTCTGGGAAGCTTATCTAGGGTGAACGTTTACTCAGGAGCCTGTAATCGGTGACTAATGGGCTGTGCTGGCTGAACTGTGGAGGCTGAACGTAAAGGATGTGTTTTAAAAAGTCCTGAGACATGAGAGCTTGGTCTATGACACGGGGGACTCACTGTGGGTCCCAGCTGCAAAAAGACTGCTGGAACAGGGAAAGATGACTACCAGGGAATGAAGTGCTGGCAGGGCCTCACGGCTCGTTTTCAGAACAGCATGAGGAGGATCTTATTTAGATGCCCCCTTCAGAGCTCCCGTAAGTTCGTGTTTCTAAACTTGCTATACTATGCATTCGGGACTGGGGACCACCAGTTTACCAGATTAAATGAGATTCTTCAGGTAAAAGGGAATTGTTTGGAGCTAAGAAGAGGAAGCCTACAGTTTGCCGCAGGCCCCACTGGGCCCCCATTTCTCCTGATGCCAAGGATGAGCCCCAGTGCCCTCAAAGCACCGTGTGTACACAAGATCGTGTTTGCCCTGGTCCACTTCACTCACGGGCCTTCCCCACTGGGCATCAGATCCTTGAGAAATGAAAATGCTCTGGCCCTGAACCCTGGTTCTACCATTTACTCACTAGGTGTGACAATGAGCAATTCTCAGCTCTGTAGGTCTCAGTTTCTACGTCTGTGAAATGGCACATAGAAGATGATTTAATAAATGTTGTTAACCCATTGGCTAATTAACTCAATGAATGATGAAATGAACTAGGTAGTTCTGTATTAGTTTCCTAGGGCTGTCATAACCTATTGTACAAATGGATAACTCAAAACCACAGAAATCTGATTCTCTCACAGTTCTGGAAGATGGAAGTCAGAAGTCTGGGTACTGGGAAATCCGTACTTTCTGCGGGGGCTGACGGGGAGATTCTGGTTGGTTCTAAGGCTCTTTGTGTTCCTGGGCTTCTCTGCCTCAGTGTCACACTTCCTCTTCTCTCATGTCAACTCTCCCTCTGTCTCCCTTATAAGGACAATTGTCATTGGATTAAGGGCCCACCTGGATAATCAAGGATGATCTCACTGCAAGCTCCTTAATGTAATTACATCTACAAAGACCCTTTTTTCCAAATAAGGTCTTATTCACAGGCTTCGGGATTAGGTCATGGACATACCTTTTCGGGGACCACCATTCAACCCACTAGAGGTTCCCAACGCTATTATTAACATAGTCTGCAAAGCAAGGTTCTTTGGAACCAACCCTGAGAAAGTCACCTCTAACAGTGCTTCTTAAACTGTGATGTGCATATAAATCACCCGAGGCTCTTGGGAAAATGCAGGTCTGTTGTGAAGCCTGAGAGTCTGCATTTCTGACAAGCTCTCAGTTGATACTTCTGCTGCTGGTTGCTGAAACACTTGAGTAGCAAGGCTTTAGAGCACAAACCTTTTCCTGAACAAGCCCCACTGGATCGAGGGATTGTCTCCTGGGAGCTAGGTTATGATGGGAGGCTCCTGGGAGCCAGTATGGCTACCCTCCCCCAAGCCTTGCCAAGGACTTTTGTTGGGTGGCCCAGGTAAAATGGCTACCTATTCATGAAGCATGAAAGGAAGTGTTACTTCCAGAGAGATTTAATTCAAATTTCCCATCACTTTGGTGTGACTGACTTTTGCTGAGGGTTAAAACTCCAGATAGTAGAAGGAGATTTAACTGAAATCCTTTTTGTCCCAATAAGTGTTTTCTCTATGCACTGTTTACGTCCTATTGATTTGCAGTCTTCGTCCCCTTTCTGGCTGTTCCTCTATGCCATTGATTTGGGGTTTGTTTGATTGCCTACAAAAGATGACAAATCTTTGTATCAGCGCCTGGGCCAGGGTGAGGCAAGCGTGGTGCCTATTTAAGGACATTCTTTCTCCTGGGCAGGTAAGCGCAGGATGGGCACTTTCATAATCCTGAGAATGAGGAGCGAGGGCCTCCCTTCATTAACCTCCCTTGGTTCCTCACATGTCTCACCCTAATCCTGGTCCAGCTTTCTGGTTCCCAGGAAATTAGCTTTCCATGTCCTCACAGTATGGGGTTCTAGCTCCCTGTACTTCTCTCATATTGTGATTTAATCTTTTCTCTGGTCTGCTTTTCTCCAATGATTGCAATCTTCTTGTTAGCAAATGGTATTCCCTTTCAAAGCGTATTTACAACCTGAGCATGATAATGCAAGATCTTACATGATCTGGCTCCTAACTACTGTTCAGCCTCTCCTTGTACCATGTTCCCTCCATCCAGCTCGGCCTCTTTGCCCCTCACACATACAACATTCTAAGCAGATTGTAGTTTTCTGAATATATCATACTTCTTCCTGCCTTCTTGCCTTTGTTCATGTTAGTCCACCTGCCTGGAATGCCCTCTCTGCCTTATCTTTCAGGCAGACTCCCATCCCTGCATTAGGAAGGCGTCAAGTGTTACCTCCTCTGTGCTGCTTTTTGGAGTCTTGCCTGTGGATTCTTTCCTCTGTGTCTCCAGGCACTGTGTGCATGTTAAACCCGCATCCTGAGCTAGAACTGTCTACCTCCCAACTGCTCCTCAGCACTGGGATGAACGAGGACTTTGTCCATTGCCTGGAGCTACAGCAGTGATGGAATAGACACATTGGCAGCCTCGCGGAGCAGACTTTTCTCATTTGAGTCTTCTCAGCCCCTTAGAGCACAGTGATGGAACACAATTATTTGTTGAACAGATGAATGAAAAAAAGAAATGCTGAGAATACTCAGCACCAAAGATCAAGTAACAGGGACCAGATTTATCTTTCTGTTTGAAACAAAAACAAAAATGTAAAATATATGAAACACAGTTCTCAAGACACTGGACATCAGGCATTGAGGAGCAGTAATTCCTGAGAGAAGGGATACAAACAAGATGAGCCCTGTGGTTTCTCCAACTAACTTTCTTGCCTCAGAGAGATTCCAGGCTGTGGTGTGGGCAAAGGGGACCCCGGTGGAGCCCAGTGGGTACGCTGAGTTGAGGAAACAGAGTAGAGCCCAGGGAGACCAATGTAAAGAAAACTCACAGGGCCAAGTACTGGGGAGAATATAGCTACAGAGAAAGAGAATCCTGGGTTGCTACAAGGGGTCCCCCTCAAGTATTCAATAAAGTACTGATCAGTGCCTGTGTATGAGGAAACTGCCTGAGGCTGGGAACGAAATACTTCTAAGAGTATTAAAGGGAACAGTATGTGTGCTCATACAGGGATGGGAATAATTCCTGTTACCACCAGCCAGAATGCAGAAACTCATAGTTCACAGGGCATTGCACAGAAGAATGAGGAAAAACCTGCCTTGGCAGTGGGGAACAATTAGCTCTAGACTGAGCACTGCTCTGGAACCACCTATCAAATTATAAAAGCAAGACCTGAAAGGATCACACTGTTTCCAAAGAACTTAACTATATTCCAGAATAAAGCTCAAGGTAAAATTTATAAGGTCTAATCAATGGTTACCAAGAATGTAAGGAGGCAGGATAACATAACTCTTAATTATAAGAATTATCAACCCACTGAAGCTGACCCAGAACTGATCTAGACGTTAGAATTAGCATAAGAAGACATTAAAATTATAACTGTATGTCATGTGTTCAAAAAGTAAGTAGAGGCATGAATGATATGAAAAAGACCTAAATTGAACTTCTAGAGATGAAAAGTACAGTGTCTGAAATGGAAAAAAACACTGGGAGCGATTAGCAGCATATTAGACATTGCTGAAGAAAAGATGAGTGGATTCGAAGGCATAACCATAGAAACTATCCCAAATGAAACATGAAAGAGAACCCAGGAAAACTAAAAGAGCATCACTGAACTGTGGGACTATTTCAAGCAGCATAATAAATATAAAATTGGAGTGCCCATAGAAGAGGGGGAAAAAGGAAAACAAAAACATTTGAAGGAAAAAAATGGCTGAAAATTTTCCAAATTTGACGAAAAAGACTCACATATTTAGGAAGCTCAATGAACAAGCACAAGAAACAGGAAGAAAACTACACCAAAACACACCACAATCAAATTGCTCAAGACTAGTGATAAAGAGAAAATCTTAAAAGCAGCCAGAGAAAAAAGACACTTTATGGAGAGAGGAACAAATATAAGATTTATAGTAGACTTCTTGTCAGAAACAATGCAAACAAAAAAACAGTGGCTCAACCTTAACAGAAGTGAAAGGAAAACTGTCAGCTAGAACTCAATCCAGTGAAAAATCTTTTAAAAATAAAGGTGAAATAAGAACACTTTCAGACATACAAAAGCTGAAGCAGTTCATCAGCAGGAGACCCATTAAAAAAATGTTAAAGGAATTCCTTCAGGAAGAAAGAAAATAATACCAGATGGAAATAGAGATCTATATGGATAAATATATAAGATGCTTTTTTATTTAAATCTCTTTTAGAGATAATTGACTATTTAAATAAAAAACAATACAATATAATGTGGGATTTATAACATATGCCTGGCTAAAATATACAGCAGGCAACAATAGCATAAAGATTGGGAGGGAAGAAATGGAAGTATACTCTTTTAAGTTTCTTATACATGAAGAGGTAAAATGTCATTTGAAGGTAGACGGTGATAAATTAAAGATATTCCTACTCTAAGCCCTAAAGCAACCACTAAAATAATAAAACAAAGAATTAATGCTAATCTGCTAACAAAGGAGATTAAATGGAATCATAAAAAATACTGTAGTAATTCAAAGAAACTAGAAAATAAATGTGTCAGAAGAGATAAATAAAAACAAATAGCAAGGCAATAGACTTAAGCCAAATCATATCAATAATCACATTAAATATAAATAGTTTACACCCGAGGTAGACAAAAATTTTCTGTAAAGGGCCAGGTTTTGTGGCCACATAGGTCCTTGTTGCACATTTTTCATTTGTTGTGTTTTGTTTTACCCGTGTTCTAAAATGTAAAAACTATTCTTTGTTTGCAAGCTATATAAAAACAGTTAGCAAGCTGGATTTGGGCCATGGGCTGTAGTTTGCCAACCCTCTGTCTGAGCATCCCAAGTAAAAGGCACAAATAGATTGGATAAAAAAGCAAGACTCGACTACATTTTGCCTACAAGAAATTCATTTTATATATAAAAACACAAATAGATTAAAAGGATGGAAAAAGATAGGCCATGCTAACTTTAGTCAAAAGAAAGGTGGAAGAGACATATTAATATCAGACAAAGTAGATTTCAGAACAAAGAATACCACTTGGATAAAGAAATCATTTTGTTAATCGTAAAGGGGCCAGTTAATTGAGGGTATAAGAATCCTAAACATTTATGTTCCTGATAAGAAAGGTTCAAAATACATAAAGCAAAACAGGATCGCAAGAAGTAGAGAAATTCACAGTTATAGTCAGAGAATACAACACTTCTTTCAATAACTGATAGAACATCTAGACGGAAAATCAGCAAGGATACAGAAGACTTGAACACCCTGTCACTCAACTTGACATTTATAGAACAGTCCGCTTAACAACAGAATACAAATTATTTTCAAGTGCACATGGAATATTTACCTAGATAGGTAATATTCTAGGCCATAAAATAAGTCTCAATATAGTTAAATGATTCAAGGAATACAAAGAATTTTCTCTGACTACAACGGAATTAAATTAGAAATCAACAACAGTAAGATAACCAGAAAATCCCCAGATAATTGGAAGTTAAATAATTCACTTCTAAATAATCCATAAACTAACAAAGAAATCAAATGGGAAATTAAAAAGTACTCTAAACTGAATGAAAGTAAAAACATTACATATACATGGGAAGCCACTATAGCAGTACCCAGGGGAAAAATCTGTGGCACTAAACACCTATATTAGAAGAGAAGTAACTCTTCAAATTAATGATCTTCACTTACACTTTGAGAAAAAAAAAATGTTTTATTTTTAAAACAGCAAATTAAACGGAAAGTAAGCAGGAAAAAAAAAATCAGGGCAAAAACTGTTGAAAGAGAAAAAAAGAGATAAATCAATGAATCCAAAAACTGGCTCTTTGAGAAGATAAACAAAATTGATAAACCTTTAGGCAGACTGATGAGAAAAAAGAAAAGAGGACACAGGATACCATTATCAAGAATGAGAGAGATATTATCACTGCAAATTTTACGAATATTAAAAGGATAATAAGGGACTATAATGAACAATTTTATACATTAAAAACTTGACAGTATGGTTTAAAAGGACAAATTCCTTGAGAGAGACCAACTGCTAAAGCTTACTCAAGAACAAATACATAGGCTGAATACGCCTGTATTTATTTAAAAAATTGAATTTTTAGATAAAAACTTTCCCCCAAAATACTCCAGGACCAATGTCTTCACTGGTGAATTCTACCAAAAACTTAAGGAATATATTATAACATGGGTGAACCCTGAAAATGTTATGTTTAGTGAAAAAAGCCAATCACAAAGCACCATATTGTATGATTCCATTTATATGAATGTCCACAATAGGCAAATCTACAGAAACATATGAGTAAAACAGATTAGTCGTTGTCTAGGGATGGAGGGGAGGGGAGACTGGATGATGGCAAGGGATGTACTGTTTCTTTTGGGGGTAATGAAAATGTTCTAATTTTGAGTGTGGTGATGGGTACATGACTCTGTGAATACACCAAATGCCATTGTGCTGTATACTATAAATGAGTCATTTGTATGGTATGTAAATTATCTCTCAATAAAACTGTTGTAAAAACAAGGTTTAAGGAACTATAATACCAATCCCATATTAAAAAAAATGAAAACTACATGAGATCATTATTCTTCATAAGCATAGATGCAAAAATTCTGAATCGACTGTTAGCAAATCAAATTCAGTAATATATAAAAGGAAAATATATCATGATCAGTTGGGGTTTATCTCAGGAATGCAGGGCTGGTTTAACATTAGAAAACCAATAACCATATTAACAGATGAATAAAAACCCCTACATTATCATCTTTACAGACCTAAAAAAAAATCATTTGACAAAGTCCAACATCTATTTCTCATAAAAACTCTAAGCAAAATAGGAATGGAAGGAAACTTCCTCAACCTGACAAAAGACATCTACAAAAAACATACAGCTAATGCCACACTTAATAGTCAAGACAAAAAACACCTTTCCCCCTAAGATCAGGAAAAAGCCTGAATATAAATGATGAACGTCTAAGTATTACCTTGTCTTGTACACCTGAAACTAATAAATAAATGAAAAAAAAAAAAGCCTGGGTTGTCTGCTCTTGCCACTTCTATTCATATTGTAGTGAAGGTTTTAGTTAGCGCAATAAGTCAACGAAAAGATATAAAAAGCACCTTATTGGAAAAAAAAGGCAGAACCGAAATAAAACTATTCATTTACAACTAATGTGTAATTGCCTAAGTAGGAAATCCAATGGAATCTACCAAAAAGCTATTAGAACTAATAAATAAATTTCGCAACCTTGCAAGATAGAAGATCAATACATAAAAATCAATTGTAGTGTTACATACTAACAACAAATATTCAGGAATTGCAATAAAAAGCAATAATAATAATTAAATCTATTAAAGTTAAAAATAAATAGCATTTAAAATAGATACAAGTTATAATTTATATATTTAGGGATAAATCTGACAAAAGATGTAAGATCTATACACTGAAAACTAAAATATTGCTGAAATTAAAGACCTAAATAAATGGAGGAAAAATACCTTGTTAGTGGGTTGGGAGACTCAATATTGTTAAAATGTTATGTTGAAATTTTTCTATAGATTCAACACAATCCCAATCAAAATTCTCACTTGCTTTTTTGGTAGATAGTGAAAAGATGAGTCAAAAATTTGTATGAAAATGTAAATGACCTAGAATTGCTAAAATAAGTTTGGAAAAAAAAACAGTTTGGGAACTAGTGCTACCTCTTATGAAGACCTATTATAAAGTTACAGTAATCAAAACAGTGTGGTATTGATACAAAGACAGAGAAATAGATCAATAGAACAGAACAGAGAGTCTAGAAACAGACCTTGTAGTATACAGAAAACTGATTTTTGACAAACGGATGAAATATTTGAACAGTAACTTCACCAAAGAAGATGCTTGATATCATTAGTTATTAGGGAAGTGAAAATTAAAACCACAGTGAGATATTCCTGTACGCCTATTAAAATGGCTAAAATTAAAATAACCGACGATATTAAGTGTTGGTCATGATGTGGAGGAACTGGAACTCTCAAACACTGCTGTAGTAATGTAAAAAGGTACAACCACTTTGGAAAATAATTCGGCAGTGTAATCCAGAGGTAGTATTCCTAGGTATTTATTCAACAGAAGTAAAACTTATATCTATACCAAGACTTATATGTGAATGTTCATAGCAGTTTTATTTATAATAGCCAAAACCTGTGAACAAGCCAAATGTCCATCAACAGGTGAATTAGATAAATAAATTGTAGAATGTACACATAGTGGAATGTTACTTGATAATAAAAAGGAATGAATTACTAATACATGAAAAACATGGATGAACGTCACAATCAGTTTGAGTGAAAGAAGCCAGACACACAAAAAGAGTATGCACTGAGTAAGCTCATTTGTATAAACTTCTAGAAAATGCAGATTAATCTATGGTGACTAAGGGCATTTCAGGAGTTGCCTGGAGAGGTGGAACAGGGAGGGGTGGAGGGAAGGGCCTACACATGGGCATAAGGAAATTTGGGAGTGACGGATACATTCATTACCTTCAATATTATGATAGTTTCACAAGTGAATGCACATGTCAAACTTATCAAAACGTATACTTTAAATGATGCAGTTTTTTTATCTCTAACTTATACCTCAAAAGAGTTCTTTTTAAAAAGTGATAGAAAAGTTAGCAGAATAATAAAAGAATGAAAGCGAATGCGCCTTTGACCTTGATTTCCATGACAGACAGCTGGGTTACCTTGGATCCCGCCTTTGCAGCCTCACTCGGGCCTCTGGTTCCTCCTGTTCTACTGCAGGTCCCACAAGTGCTGCTCCATTTCAGCTCACTCTGCACTCAACTTGTCTGACATTTAAAGGATTTATAAGGAACTGTGAATGAATAGCCTGTTAAATTACTCAGAAAAGTGATTTGTATAAGAATAGCATCTCGTGAGACAAGAGTGTGGGTGTGGCAAATTGATGTTTCTTGCTCCTGATTTCAGCTGGCAAGGTCTTGGAAATTTGAGGGTAGCCTAAGAAATCTAGGAACTAACACACCAAACCTAACTAAGACTAGGTCATTTTCACATCCCACTGTAGTCAATGTGTGATCATGTGGTCAACTGTCGTTTGTAGAGTTCTAGCTGCCTGTGTACTATGCGTGCATGTGTGAATGTCACAGATTCCCACAGAGGCGGTCCTTAAAAAAAAATAAAATGGAAGTAATGACACGGCATCTAATTCAGATTGGAATGCTGTGTCCCTGTCCTTCACATTTTGTACCCAACACGGTTAGTCTTAAAAGACCATCCATTGTGTTCCACAAATAGCCAGCCACCCTTGCTAAGGAACCCTGAATGTGAAAGACATAAAAACAACGTTAACTTATAAAATAAAAACTCTTAACAGTATAGAATAACTTGGGTGCATGACAAAGTCTGGACTGATTTGGAAACAGAGTTAATTACCTACAACCGACCACAACCAACATCTCCCAAACTATTTCTTAAGCATACATTTTATTTTCAGTTAGAAAAAAACAGGTGTTCTCATAAGAGGCATACTATTTCTCCCAACCCTTTGGTTTATATTTTCTTTCTTTCTTTCTTCTTATTTTTTAAAACAACAGGAAAACATGATAAATGTTCCTCTTCTGCGGGGCTCTGCCTTTGCGGCAGAAGCAGGCTTTATGCAAGAGCAAGTACTGCTGTCTGTGAACGCTGCCTGCTGTAGTGTTTACCTTCTCTGGGGCTGCCGGGGTACTGTCGAGCCAGTTGAAATGATTCATAGGTCTGACAGATGTCTGGTACAGCTGGATGTGTCCTTGATTATCCCCAAAGTCTGGACAGCACTGTCATTCACCATTGCCCAAATTATCTTTATATTGACTGTGGAACCCTCTGTGACAGTACTGTAATGGCTAATTACCCAGGATACCTTTGGTACTCACTTTCATAATGGTTTAGTGAAAAAGAAAAAGACCGTAAGGAAATGAGAAAAAACATACTAATAAAATAACATCCTGTTCTTTGCAAAGAACACGGACTCGAACGTGATACAGAATATATATTTGTTTGATATCATGCCGTTTATGCTAATGAAATCCAGGGCCACAATAGTAGAAGCATAGATTTCTCACGAAACACATAAGGAGGAAATAAAACGTAAAGAACCTTGACAGTGATAAATTATGGACAATAGAAGGAGCTATTAGCTGAGAGAGAATTGTATGTATAACATACTTGAAAACGGGATGACGAGTGGCCATTTGCCTTTCTCATATGTTGCAGGGGGAGAAAAGAACATGTTCTGTTTAGCAAATAACCTCCCCAGAAATAGAGAGGAGGGAGGGAGAAAGGAGGAGATCCTTAGGAAAGCTGCCTGAAGGAACAGGAATTGAGAGCTGAGGTTTCATTTTTCCCCATAACGCCATAAATTAGCACATTCTGACAAACATAGCTCCCACAAAACAGATATATATTAGGGGGGAAAAAGATAAGGGAATAGAGGGTACAAAATCCCATTTTGACTTTTAGTGGAGATGATGAGATCCCAGGAGGGCAGACAAAGCAGACTGGGAACAGCTTTTCACACAAAGAATACAGTAATTTGCCTCGTCCTGTCCAGGCTGTGTTTGAATGTCACTCCTGTCTTAATTACCAGACTAACAAAGCTATTCTGTTATTCTGGAATGCCTGCCACAGTTCCTGCAACGCAAGAGAGCAATCGGAAGAATTGCTCACGGATCATTACTAAGCGAGTAGATGAAGGAAGCAGCCTCCAAAAGAGAGGCAGCGGTGGAGCCCCTGAAGTGTAGGGAAAGGCAGTAGGTGCCCTTCTGGAGACCTGCACTCTCACTTGCTCTCGAGTTTTGGAGTATGTACCTTAGCAGAGTGGTGCTTCAGCTTGTACTGAGGTCTGGGGCCACACTGCTCTGGGTCTGCATGCCCTTTGGGTGGCATGAAGTAAAGATTGCCCCATCTTTCCACTCCCTGTCCATGTGTCAGCCTCATGCCAAGTAACCCATAAAACATAAGATAGAGGCCATCTGACCAAAACACCTTGGTTACTGAATTTCTGACTCATTAAATTGTCCTTTTAGTTGAAGAGAAAGAAGGAAGTCCTCCTTTCAATCCACTGCTGAAAGCATTTTCTGAGAAATGTCATTCTGCTCTCCTGGGTCGTTCGTGGGTTATTCTTCCATGTTTTGGAGTCACCTTGGTAATTCTCACCGAGGACCATGGTGGTGGTTTAGGTGAAGAAGGTGCAGGAGTTAGAGCCCTGCGCTGATGAACATCCTGGATGGTGACTGCTTAGATACAGACTACCAAGTCTGTACCCATCATGCCTTTCGCCTTCAAAATGACTTATAGTAAAACGATATAGTTAATCATGGGTTCTGGATAGTTGGAGTGTTTTTGTATGTACAAAAGAACCTTGCTGCATTTCAAACACATTCCTGTGATACATTTATGTTTTATTTTCCATCAGGATTTGAGTGTGATACAGTGATGATACAGTATAGAAAAAGAAGAAAATGAAACAAAAATCTTTAGTCCTACATCCATCCCAATTGAATAGCAATTATCTGGCCTTTGTACTCATCTCGATAAAATTCTTAAACAAAGACAAATTTCCTGGTCACACTTAATCTACGAAATTAGGAATTTATTTGGAGGAGACGGACATTGACCTAAAACTATTCTACAAAGTACTGGAACAATTACATAAAATGCTAGTCGAGCTTACTTAAAAAAACGACAAAAAAGTAAATTATCCTTATTTTTCCTTTACCCTTTTAAAAGAATTTAAAGAAAGGAGGAGTTCAAAGCTTCACAATGCCTGGCTTGTCTTGCACATAGAGGTGTGACTTATACTAAGACAAAGAATGACAAAAGTTACTACAATGGCTAATTCTAAGTATAATGTGAAATTTGCTTAAAGTTATTTCTCAAAAGGTAATATTAGACTCCTGAAACCCTTGCTTACATGAATAGGATTTAGATTTTAAAAAAATGAAAGACTGGTCTGAAAATAAAATAGGTGGCCAAAGTTTGATGAGGTGCATATCTGCAGAGGGTGCCAAAAACATGTATACATATTTTAAGAAAGGAAAAAACTGTATTAAAAATGTATTATTCAATAAACATTGGTAACAAAAGATGAATACAAGTCAGGTGTACACATTTTTTTTTTGGCACCCCCGGTATTATAAGCTGACCATCTATAGAAATTATCTGTTAAATTGGGTTTTTAAATTAAATAAGTGTATTACAAATATTTAAGTAGTCATATAATTGTTTATGTTTCTGTTTCTCCTTATAAATGTGATACATCACTTAAAATTTAAAGTATGATCTTTTAAAATGCCTTCAATTATTATGATTTCCCTGAAAGATTGAAAACTTCAAAATCAAAACCAGAAAAAAGTAGATAAAACATATTGATATGTTATTGTGAAATAAGAGCACTGTCTTATAAATAAAATTGTAAAAGTGTATTTTTATAAGGTCTGCCTAGAACTCATTGCTATGGATGCAATAGGCTCACAAGTTTTATTCCCTGACTCTAACCCTGAGACAATGATGGACCAAAATTCTAGATGGGAAGGAAAAACATCACCAAAACAAAAAAAAAAAAAAAAGAAGAAAAAAGAAAGGAAAAATATAAAAGGCAGTTCTGTATGCTGACTTAATTTGCCATACAAGATTTGAATACATTTCCTTGGTGCAATTATTATTAGTTACATTAAAAATAAAAACCTGTGGCTCAGAAAAAAATCAAGGAGCTATAAACTCAGATACTTACAGGAGCCAGGCCGGAATGGAATGGGCTAGAACGGATGTGGCAAACTGCAGTGTATCTAAAGAGAACCCTTCTACCACTTGTTGCCAATGTGGGAACGCAAGCCAAGAGGGATGAAATGCAGTCTGGTTATTCAAGAATTGTAAGAACCACAAAGAGTAGAATACTGTTTGACATTGGGTAACACATGGTTGGTTACAACACTGTGTTCACATGTGTATAGTTTAATTAATGGCACTTTTTCATATCTCATATCATTGAATTCACATGGTCAGAGAGAAAAAGATCTTTTTACATGGCCCATTTATATGTTCCTTCTCTCACATTGGCCTCTGCCTAGTTTTTCCTCCCCCCTCCTCTTTACCTAGCGGACGCAATTCATCCTTCAGGGCTCAGAGAAGACTGCTGTCATCCCCCTAACTGGGCTGGGACCTTGTGCCATGTCCCCTGCCTGGACCTTTGCAGCAGAGTCACAATTGTGAATATGTAACTTTGTCTTCCCTACTAGACTCTAAGCTCCACGAGGACAGAAACTTACAGCTGTGGCCTCAGAAACTCCTTCAGTGTCTGATATGTATTTGTTGAATAAATGTTTGCAGAAAAAGAGACATTTGAATGAGACATCAAAATTTATATATCTGTCCGGAGATTATTCTTGTCTTTCAAAATTCTCTCTGGAGAGTCTAAATGAGAGCTATTTCTTTATCTGCTGTCAAGTAGACCTTACTTATTTCTGAGAGTCCTTCTGAAGTTCCTCTGCTGAGTTAGGGACTCCTTAATTTTCCTGGGGTTCCTATTTCTCTTTTTCTGATATGTATAAATAATGGAGGTTTCCTTAAAATGTACATTTAGAACAAATGTTCTGCTTTGTTCAGATAACAGAAAGGATGGGAAATACTAATTGTGATAGATTGTAAAAATAGCCACACATTATTTCCCTCTCTTTATTCATGCTGTTGGATAGCCTCCTCAACACACAGTTTGGCTATGGGACTTGTTGTGGCCAGTGGGACAAATTCAAATATGATGCAAGCAGAGACTTACATATTAGAACATATTCTCTCTTGCTGGTCTTGGAAACCCTATGACCAACATCATGTGAATAAGGCTGGGCTAGCCTGCTGAGGACATGTGGACCAGTTAACCTCTAGCCAAGAGCCTACAGATGAACATGCGAGTGAGGTCATCCTAGACTAACCAGTCTCCAGGTGACCTGCCATCCGACTGCAGTTGTATGAGTAAGCCCAGTTGAGCCAACTTCTGTTGCTGGCCCATAAAATTGCGAGTTAATAAATGATTGTTGTTTTATACTACAGAGTTTTGGAGTGGTTTGTTAGGTAGCAAAACCTAACTGGTACACTATTTTTCAGTGATGTGGTACTTTTGCAACAAGACTAGACTGGAAAATCTCACTATCAATCCCCCATTTCCTCCAACCCACCCATGCACTATTACTATTAACTTCAATGAAACAGAAGCCATTCAACATGGGAGAGCAGCCTATCAGACATGGGGAATGTGACCGGAAGGGGCAGAGTTCTGCTCTATTTCCCCAATAGCCTCTCTCCAGTTCTCATTAACACCAGCGTGCGGGCATCAGATCTGAGAGTGAGGAAAGAAAAGGAAATAAGTAAGTAGGTAGTGGTGAGAGCCAAGCTGATGGTAAAGCTTATAGAGAGCACATGAAAAAATCCACTGCACTGGCATTATGTCACAATATCCTTATTATATTTAAAAAATCCAGTCAAAGTGACTAGCCTCTGAAGGCTAAAGCCAAGCAAATATGGGGACTATGCAGTGTATCATTTTAATGTAGAGAAAACACACATTAGATGTGTAAGCTTGCCTTTGTTTAATGCCCTTAAGCCTTTCTTAGCATTTTTAGGAAAATGCATTGAAAATAAACATTTGTTACTTTCTAAAATGCTGCTCTGGAATTTTTAGTATGTTTTTGTGCTGAATCTTGATATAGTATTTAAAAAAGCAAGAATCACACAAAACATAGCGTGTTGTTGCAGAGTTGGGATAGAGTAGGGTAGGTGTTTACTGAATGCTGTTTGCCAGGACATTATCTCATTGAATGTTTGCAACCACCCTATGAAGTATCTGTTTTATCTTTGTTAAACAGATAAAGAAACTGAAGTTCCAAGAGGATAAGTAACTTATCTAAAGGCACACAGCAGCCAGTAAGGTTATATCAGTTACAGACCTAGACATCAAATCTGAATCCACTGGCCGTGTTGCCTGAGCAATAATATAGTACTTTTATCATTAGCAATAATAATAATTCTTATTTTAATAAATCCCTTACATAACTTTTTAAATTAAAAAATAATAACTGGAAACTGTTAAGAGTATATATACTAACAATGTTCTAAGCAGTTTATGCATAATAAATAATTTAATCCTCACAAAAACCTTGTGAGGTAGGTATAATTATTGTCTGCATTTTCAAGATAATGAAACCAAAGCATAAAGAGGTTAACTAATTTGACCAAAGTTGCACACTAAGTAAGGGGTGAAGCAGATACTGCATTTAGATCTGTCAAAGCCCAAGCTCTTTCTTTTAAATCATATATCCTCACTGTCATGTGTCTTCTAAAATAACTGTGATATATTTTGAACTCATTATTATAACAGTTGTTAGGATCTCCAAAAAGAAAAGTGACCAGCCACTACTTAGATATTCTTAAAGAAAGCCATATGATCTATGACATTAGCCTCCAATGATCGTGTTCCAAGGGTTGAATCCTTTCCGTGGAGCATGGTACCTGGACCATGGTAGAAGCTCGATTAATACGTGCTGCAAGAATGAGTTATTGGGACAACTCAGTTGTACTCTACAAGTAGTAGTGTAAGGATGTGACATAACACTATGGAGCCCTCTGGGCCTTTTGGTAGGAAGACATGCATGTTCCCCAGGGCTTCCATAACAAAGGACTAAACTGGGTGGCTTAAGACAACAGAAATTTATTTTCTCACAGTTCTGGAGGCTAGAAGTCTGAAATCAAGTTTTCAGCCGGGCCACCTGCTTTCTGGGAGCTTTAGGGAAGGAGCCTTTCTTGCCTCTTTGTAACTTCTGGTGGTTGTCAATAATTCTTGACACTCCCTGGTTTGTGGAAGGATAACTCCAATCTCCATCTCCCTTTTCTATGTCTATGTCCAAATTGCCCTCTTGTTATTATATAAACACACCAGTCATTTTGGGTTCAGGGCCAAACTCTAATCCAGTATGACCTCATCTTAACTTGGTTACATCTGCAAAGACCCTATTACCAAATAAGGTCATATTTCATGGGTTCCAAGTGGACATAATTTTTTTTGGAGAAACTATTCAACCCAGAATGAATACTTTAAGAATTCAAAACATGTTGTTACAAACAGAGCCAAACGTAAGAGGAGACAGGGCTGAGTACACATGGTCAAGGAGGGGAAGGATCTCACCCCTCCCCCCAAAAACAGCCCCAAACTCCTTTTGGCATAGGATTGATTTTTAATTTCAAACACTGATGAAGGCAAAATATAACAGCTCCTATCAGCTGTGATATCTTTTGAATAAATTTCTCTGAGAACCAATTTGGATGAGGGATATGGAAAAAAGTAAAAAAAACTAAGTAAGAAAGTAGGAAGTTGTAAGGAAATACCACTGGGCAAAACGAGTGGGGGAGGCAGCGTGGGCAGAAGCAGAAAGTCTGGATGGATCCATGCAAAGGTCAAGGGACAATAACTTAGAACAAAAGGCAGCTGGAAGAAGAGACCTTTCTGTTGGTCATTGGTAGAGGCATCTGATTATAAGCACCAAGACCTGCCACTAGCCAAAGGGTAGTATTGAGTGAGGCAAGTATTTGAAGGTGTTACAGAGGCTGGCTGATAGGAGCCTTAAAAAAAATGCATGGGGTTCCCTAGGAAAAGTGCTACGTATTTTCCTATTTCTGCTCTAACACGAAGTATCCATTGGAGGGTCTGCATTACCAGCAGATAAGACACTAGATGGTACTTGGGAAGTCAAAGAGGAATGTGAAATAACCCTGCCCTGAAGCTCTCTCAGCCAGAGTGAAGAATCTCTACATAATCACCATACTTTGGGCCCACCACCATGGCTTGTGGTGCAATGGGAGAGGAGAGAGGGCACGACTGGCCTTGAGTGGAGGCTGGGAGGGACCCTTCTGTTGGTTGGTGGTCTCTGCAGGTCTCCCCAGAGCGTGGCAGAGAGAACATGGGTGAGGAGTTGGACTAGCTGTGTAGCTTGGGTGAGTTACTTACACTGTCTGGGTTTCCATTGAAAACAATTAAGTGAAAATATTCATGTAAACCACCATTCTGGGCACCTAATATGAGCTCAAAAATGATTAGTTCTCTTCCTCTTTCCTTGATCATCAAGTTTATTTTTCAGATAAACCTGTTCTGTAATCTAAGTTTTTCAGCTGAGTTCAGAAATGTTACAATCTTAATCATAACTTTGTTTGCTTTGTAAGAACTCCCTACTCATCTGGGACCTAAAGTTTCATTATGATTTTAATTTAAGGACCTAAATTGGGTACTTGGCAGAGGTGGAGTGAAATATGCATTCTACAGCTCAATGAATGAAATTCTGCTAGGATTTAAATTGTCATAAATGCATAGCTTTTATGATCTTTCCAGTTCAATTTTGCTCTGCCGTATACTGTAGGATTTTTTAAATGCTCCATTTTAAGGAAAGGTTCTCTTTTGCATTTGGATATTATTGTACAGGGGAATGGGTAGAGCTGTGGGTGCAGACTGTGAAGCAATCCCCTATGTAAATCTGGTTATACTGTTGTTAATGAAGAGTTTAAAAATGCTAATTAAGCTCTATTTAACAACTCCAAACTCTCCTCTGGATGGTTACAATACCAACGATTAAAAGATGCAAAGATATTGTAAACTTCTCTGGGTGGTATTTTTTTTCAATAATGCAAATGATCTCGCCAGCTCTTGTAGCATCATTTAAAAATGAATTTTGATTACTTCTAAGCCTGTAAAAGAACGGAATCATAAATGTGCTCATTTCCCACAATGAATGGGGACAGAGAAGGAGATGAGCAAAAGAATATATCACATGTCTAAGTAAGCAGTCACAAAAGACCTTTGAATAACTCAACTTCCTCCCATATTTTATTATCTTGCCTCAGTTTTACAGCATTATCTACCATAGAAATGCAGGGAGATTTGTAAAACACTATAGCATTTAAGTCATTACATTTTATAGCTAATTTCTAATGTGGATTTGATTTTTTATGAGCAGAAAAAGAATCTAATTTGCATTAGTGACAGTAACTAGAGAAATTTAACACCTGGCCCTGGTTGTACCAGAAATTGAATATTAGGTACTTGGGTGCTAAAAACCCATTCAGATCTTCAAGGGAGATTTTTCATTTATTTATGTGCTGCTCTCATGTTTATCATTATAAAACTGTTCAGATTATGATGGAAGAAAACTCACTGCCTACAAAAATTCTAGATATACATTTTTCATCCTCTACAAGGGGAACAGAATTATTTACCCATTAGCAAGAACACACCCTGAAAAAAAAGCACCACTATTCCCCGCATCTAAAAAATATCACAGCAGCCTGTGTGAGAGGCGCTTTGATTCCTTCTGGCCTTTCCCATCCCTCCCCCCACCCTCCACAGCTCCGTTCCCCATACCTCCCTCTATTTTCTCTTCCCTACTTCCTCTCCTGAGCCCCCTCCTGTCGCTGTTTCCCCGTCAGAAGCTTGGGTGCAGTGTATCCAAGCGAAATTAAACCTCTGCTAAGAAGATCGCATTGTTGTTACAAGAGCAATCCATATGTTTATAAAGTGCAGAAAATTAGGAACTGCGAAAGAGGCGAAGCTGGTGTTAAATGATATGGGAAGTGACACTTTACATAGCCAGTTACAATTAACACATTGATGGCATTTTGCTGGCTCCTTGCAGTGATAATGCTGTTGTCAAATGTGTTTAGTGCACCAAATCTCCTGGAGCCTTCAGCCAGGCAGCGAGCTTTTGACAGATTGAAGGTTCGGAGATAGGCTATCATGACAGATGGAAACTGGCACCGATGTTCAGCTTTCGCCGATCACAGGGGACCTGCCCCCCTTATTCTGCAGGGCTCGGCTCTGCAACCTTCCCCCTTCTGATGAAAGCAGGGGATGGCATTGTTAAATAGTGCATCTGTGTGAGTTAGACTCCTCTGATGAAAGCATAAGGCAGACGCGCCATGAAGCAAAAGACAGCCTCTGCTCTAACTGCATTTTAGATAGACTTGAGGAAGACCCTCGGGAGCTGGGAGAAAACTTTGGTAAATTTCAGACATAAATGGAAAAAAGACCACCTATTAATTTCTTCTCCTCAAAGAACATAAAAATACACCTCTGAAGATAAAATCCCAATTAATGACTTTCATAAATAGTTCCCCAAGCTAACACTCTTTATGGAGTTGTGTGGATATTTTTCTTCTCTTATCATCATTTCCTTGTTATTAATCAATTAATTCCCAATCTAGGAAAATCTATAAGGAGGTGCCCAGGGGCATTTGTGTAGAGTTGATTTGTCAGAAACTAATTCAATTACTTCACGATACTCTTCTTGGCCCTGGGCTGGGTTCTTGAATCTAGGTTTTAAAATCCAGAGCAGGGTGGACAGAGCTTTATCCAGCTGGGCATAAACGGGCAGATAATATAGTTAATTAACCTTTCACCCTTTCCCAACAACCCCCTTTTAGAAGAAATACATCAGTCATTTTATTTCCTACGCCCATCTATTTCAAAGGCTTCCACTTCAGCTCCCGTAATTCTTTCCTCTTCTCGCTGACAAATTCCTCCTTAATTTCCTTAAGCTGGCAGAAGAGCCCTCTTGTCTTCATCTTCAGTTCTGCTGGTGCCCATACAGGTTGGGAGCAGGAAGTCCTGCAGCCCGTTTGAAGTATGATAATCAGTTGATTAGCTAGTAGAGTCGTTTTCCCTGAGGCTCTTTTGTGTGAAAAATCCTCACGCTCAATTGACATGTGGACATCATAAAGCTGATGAAATGCAATTGTAATGAACAAGAGGGAGCGGCATCTGCAGCCATCTAAATGAAGGACCCTTCCCTCGCGCCATGCTAATTCAGAAAATCTGCTCTTAACGTGTACTCCCCCAGGATTCCAAATCCAGGCACATCTCCATGAATGCATATTCAAGAAGTGAATTAGCCTCTGTGGCAAGCGAGCGCCTAGCCTGGCCAGACGGATTCTAATTTCAAGACAGATTACACTGCATCAACTGTAGTAATGATCTGACAGGTCGTTGGTGACAAGAGTCCTACAGTCAGGTTTACTGCACAGACACAGGTGCATAGAAAGAGCCCGCAAAGCCTCTCAGACAAGACCAAAGGTTGCTTTGCTGTCAAATTATTTCAGCCAAAATAGCCGATTGAGGAGGAAAGAAGTAATGAATTAAAAAAAAAAATAATACTGTTTTCTCATATTTAAATCCTGGTTGTCATGGTGGTCAATGGGTGTTCCCTTCCCTATTATAGGATCCTGTTCACCAGGCAGTCATGAAATTAGGAAGAAAGAGGTGAGATTTCCCTCCCAGACCCCTTTTCAGAAAAATATATTACTTGCTAAGAAATTTCCAAGTGAATGAAACTTGGCATACAAGTTTTTTTTTTTTTTTCTAAATTGAATTTCACATGAATCAGTTTGTAGGAAGAAAAACTGCAGTATTAGGGAGAGAAGCTGTTCATTTCCCCTGCCTGCTCTGCGACAGTTACTAATATAATATGACAGGTTTGTTCATCACTATTTTGGATCACCTTTGAGTTTTCGGTACTACTCTTTCTATTAATACATGGTAATTAATGATGGTAAGGAATGCTCACCTTTATACTGGAAAGCTCAAAGCACTTTTCAGACATTGATTTATCTTTGAGAGTTAGAAAGAGGGCAAGTATTAGCACTGTTATTTTTACAGAAGTGGAAATAGAAGGGTGGCAATAAAGTGACTTGTGCCAGGTCACACTGCAAACCAGTCCCAGGTCTCTGCCTTGAGCTCATTCTCACCCGTCTCTACAGCTTTAGGCACCAAAAATACTCCAGGGGAAGGGTTGCTAATCCAACATTAAGGAGACTCCTTCATAAGCATTGCTAATAAATATAGCACATGCCTTAAAAGTAAATGAACAAGACAAGCTTAATAAGGACTGTTGTTAGCACTGAGCAAAGCACCCAGCATCTGCATGGTTCACACAGAGGTCCTTGTCAGGGAGCCACATTTTCGAGGTTATAAGAGCGACTCCTCAGTCTCTTTCTGCTTCACTTCAGCACTCACCCCAACCTTGACCTATAGTCTTTCAATTCAATGTATCTCAGTAGCGACGCAGCATGTGCCTGTATACACATTCACAGATTATTTTGCTTCCTCCAGTATGTTTGGAGGCAAATTTTGAGGTGGCTGCTGAGAGCTGTCATTGTACACCTACCTCCTCTAGTGATCAGGAGTTAACCAGCAGATCACTGGCTGTCCACTGTGGGCAAAGGCAGTGGAATGAGAGAAGCCTGTCTGCAAAGGCCAAAGTGCCTAATGCTCACAAACAGGAAAGGCAGAGATGCATGTGAGCAAACAAACCGAAAAGATGACCCTCATTCCAACTGTGCCAAGCCACATAGGCAGCCCCCAATTCACCTACTGGCTGTTTTCCAAAATCTGCTTGTAAATCAGTTGTTTCAACTTACAATGCATTTTTCCATAGAAGCCGAGTTCTAAATGGTGGCTAGGCTATCAGGCCAGCTGTCAAAGCCACACTTAACCTATAATGTGCTGAATGCACTACTAAACAGTACACATACAACTAGTATGGCTGAAAGAGTGTCACTGCACTAAAGGCAACATTTGGGTTCTGAGACAAGGTGGCTTGGGTTCACGTCTCAGCTCTGCTATTTACTGTCCTGGAGCCCTACACACTCTATTTAATCTCTCTAAGCCTCAATTTTTTCATCTGTGAAAGGGGTTGATAATAGTATTAACTTCATAAAATTGTTGTTAGAAAGATTAAATAAGACACAGGGTAAAATACCTGACCTGATATACAGTAAGTGCTCAGCAAATACCAGGTAGCAAGAAGAGGATCATTTACGTATTTTATTTTTGAGCTTATTATTCTCAAATTCATGCTGACGTTGCTCATTCCCCATTCCAAGGGTATGAAGAGGCTTGTGTGTATACATTTCTTTGTTGAGGAAGGGACCTTCCTGATTTGTTAAAGAGAAGGTATTATAGCCTATGGGTTAAGAGTCAGATTCCAAAGCCAGAATGGGTTCAAGTTCTCACACCAGCTGTGTGACCTTGGGTATGCTACTTAGATCTCTCTGTTTCTCATCTGTAAAATGGGGATATTATTATTAGTACATATGTCATAAGGGCTGTCATAAGGATTAAGTAAGTTAACATAGGCAAAGTGCCATGCTTGTAAGCACCATAGAAGAAAATGTAGCTATTATGAGGACACCATGGCCTGTCATTGGCAATGATAAATGAGCAGGAAACCAAGGCCCAGTTGGAGATTAATGACTGTCTTAAGGTTACTGTTAGTAAGTAATGATCTGGGACTCCAGCTTGGTCTTCTAATCCCTAGTCCCATGCTCTTTCCAGGTCATGGTTTTCTCTCTACCACATACCTATGAGGCAGCCTGGAGTGTTAGCTAACATTTATTGAGTACCCAGTGGGTGTACAGAACTGGGCTGATTCCCATAGGTTTCCTGGAAAAACAGAAGTTATGCTCTAGACTCTAAACTAGGAGTTGGCAAACTGGCCACACACAAACGGGCCACATCAGACCACTGCCTGTGTTTGCATGGCCTGTGAACCAAGACTGGATTTTGCATTTTTATATGGTTGAAAACAATTCAAAAGAAGAAGAGTATTTTGTGACACACGAAATGATATGAAATTCAAATGTCAGTCTCTGTAAATGAAGTTTTATTGGAACAGTCACACCCACTTACTTGCACAGGGTCTATCACTGGTTTTGTGCGACAGCAGCCGAAACGAGGAATTGTGACGGACACCAGGTGACCCACAAAGCCTCACTTATGTATTACTGCCTGGCCTTTTGTAGAAGAAGTTTGCTGACCCTGAGGTTCTCGCTGGTTTTTGCTGAGAGGGGTTCAGAGGCTCAATGATCTGACTCAATGTACAGACACTAAGCCTCCGAGTGGCTGAGCTGAGAAGGGAACGGCCTGCCACCTGAGTTACTGCTGTAGTCGCGTTCTGAAATTTCTTAGATGCAGAACCATGTTGTAGACACAGTCACAGAATCAGGAACCAAGATCCAATCCCAGCTCTATGACTTGCCAGTTGTGTGACCTGAGGCAAGTTACTTAATTTTTCTTGTGCCCCTGTTTCCTCATCTCTACAATGGGATTGTTTGGAGGATTATGTGAGTTTTATAGTAAAAGCACTTGCAAGAGTGTCTTGCACATTGCCGGCACTATGCTACTGTTAGCCATGGTTATTTTTGAAATCCCATGACCCTTTGGAGAAAAAGAGAAAGATGCCTTTCCCAGAGCAATGGGCAGTGTGTCTGCACAAGCTCACTCCCTGTCTCTCCGGGGCCAACTCCCACGCCTTCTTTAGGCCAGCACAGACGTCTGCATCTTTCCCGTCAAACTTTCCTTGAGTTGTTGACTTCTTTGTGCTTCCATAGAACACTGTACATCCGTCCTGTAAGGTTCTTCTACTGAATGAAAAAAGGAATGTCTGCCCGTTTTTGTTTGTACTAGATGGTGTTCTCCTGGAAGGAAAAACATCTTCTCAGCTTTGTCCCATAGTGCCTGGTATGTGAAATATAAGGTATGTAGTGGCATCAGTAAATATTTGGTAAATTAGAGAATGAATAACAGGCTAGGAAACTACAGAGTTGAGAAGTCTCTAAGATTTTTTTTTTTAATGTGTGAAAACCTTCTAAATGTGGCAATTACTTTATCCCTTAAGGGACAAGCTTGCAATGCAATTATTTTGGAAATTTTGAGGCTTAAAATAAACAGCAGATGGATACTTCACTAAATTTAGAAATCATGGAACAAAGTTCTTGGTCTGGGGAGAAGCTTTGTATGAATTGGCTGATGCCCTAAGTGGCTATGTGATCTTGGGCATGGCGCTTTCTGACTTCGGACTTTCATAGTTCATTGAGAAACAAGGAAAATGAACAAATGGTAATTATTAAGGCCTTTTTCACTCCCCAAACTATAATTTCTACTTCTCCCAGAAATCTTACCAAATTCTGCTCACCTGTGAGCAGGGCTTCTAGATAATGCTGGTAGGTAAGTTACTTAAGTTTTCTGAACCTGAGTTTGCGAAATAAAGAGTAATGGGATCACTGAAGTGTACGAATGAGAATGAGAGGCAAAAAAAATGAATCTACAAAGGAAGTTGGGGCTGGACCATGACAGGCTTTGGGTGCTGTACTGAGTCTGGAGTTGATGGAAAGGAAACAGTAGGAGGCCGTATCTGGTATTAGGAAGTGGAAGGGCAGGACCAACTTTGTATTTTACAATAAGAACTTTGGCCACAGTGTGGAAAGTGGATTGGAGGGAGAGAAGGAGAGCCAACATACAACAATACCCGAGGAGATACGGGCTAGAGGAGATTTAAGAGGTTGGATTTTTTGGAGGGTAGTTTAGATAAGATGAGCATGTGGGCAAATGGAATGCCATTCACATGATAGGCAACAAGAGAAATAATACTCTGGTCAACTTTTATTTCTTGTATTATAGTCTTAATTAAGAAAAACGTCATGGACCTGTATATCCCTGCAATCACATTAGAGCCAAGATAGGGTAGTGACTAAGAGTTTAGGCCCTGGGTTTGAATCTTAAGTTTGAATCTGGATTAGCTTTGGGATCTTGGGTAATGCATTTTTCCTCTTTAAGTCTTAATTTCCTTGGCTTTACCTCCCAAGGTCACAGTAAGGATTAAATAAAATGACACATTTTAAGTGCATATTGTAGGGCCTGGTAACCAGTAAGCAGATTCATGTTGGCTATTATTATTATTATACTAGAGTGCTTTGGGTTGGCTCCAGCTGCAATCTCCTCAAGGCTTCAACTATGTTTTCATTCTAGGAAGATACATTTAGAAGACTCAGGCAGAGGCTCTTCTGCCAGAACTGGATTTTTTAAAAACTAGATGACTAAAATAAAAGTTTAAAACCACTGTTCTAATGGGAGTTTAATCCTTGGAAACCCAGAAACAATTAAACGGAGACTTTTGGTTACATTAAATGCAGTTCTTTCAAATCAGCTTAAATGCATGGCTCGCTACTCAAAGGTTCCAGAGAATTCCACTTGCCTGTTTGGGAAGCAGCAAACAAGGTCAGTATTGATAGCTCACGCTTCAGTGAGTGTATCAATTTAAAGCTTCATCAGTGATTCTCACTCATCGGCAGCCCTGCACGGCTGTTGTAAGAACCGGGTGACTTACGAACCTATTAAATAACTTCTTCACTTGTGCTCTAATGAGCCTATTGTTTCCCTGGAAGAACACAAACACCTGAGTACAAGCACAAACAGAAGACACAAACAAGAAGGTGCAGATTTCAGAGATGCTTTACCTCAAAGCAGTTTTTGTTTTGATTTTCTGTGGTTGCCGATTGTTTTGCCAGCCTCGCTGGGTATACTTTGATAACAAGTCCTGAGTAGGACTGTCAGGGTCCCCTGTCCACTTTGAAGTGCTCTGGTTATGGTTGACTCATCTGCTGTGTGGGAAGCATGTGTGTGACCTTTGGGAATTTGCATATTAGATACTCTCTGATCTCCTATTCCTCCAAGCAGCAGAAGTGCCTCCGCAGTGAAGATTACCACCCTCCCCATTTCTAGGTCCATGCTGCCTATGCTAGGACCGCCATCTTCCAGTAATTCATCAAAATGACCGACACAAAGGGAAAGAGGAGAGGTTCCCTGCTCTATGTTCTCTAGGCCTTTTAGAAAACATGGAGTTGTTCCTTTGGCCACATACATGCGGATCTTCAAGAAACGTGACACTGTAGACATCAGGGAATGAGCATTGTTCAGAAAGGAATGCCCCACAAATGTTACCATGGCAAAACTGGACGGGTCTACAATTTTACTCAGCATGTTGTTGGCACTATTGTAAACAAAACAAGGGCAAGATTCTTGCCAAGATAATTTATGTTCATATTGAGCATATTAAGCACTCTAAGAGCCAAGATAGCTTCCTGAAACTCATGAAGGAAAATGATCAAAAAGAGAAGGACACCAAAGAGAAAGGTACCTGGGTTCAACTGAAACGCCAGCCTGCCCCACCCAGAGAAGCACACTTTGTGAGAACCAATAGAAAAGAACCTGAGCTGCTGGAACCCATTCCCTATGAATTCATGGCTTGATAAGTGTAAAAAAATAAAATACCTCTGTACTGTGAAAAATATTTCTCTTAACTGAGGAGAAGTGTGATGTCCCTTCCCCCAAAAAAATAGTTAAAGGAAAAAACAAAGAAGTAGGATGAACCTGCTGCAGTGAAGGGGGCACAAAACCCACCCACATAGAGGACATCCTGGGCATGTCAGCCAAGAAGTTCTCCTTGCAGTCTTGCTCAGGAAGGCTTTGGCCCTGTTTTTCTGGTACCATAATTCAAGGTTAGTGTTCCCGTGTCCTCTAGACACATTATCACTGGTGAAAGAAAGATTGAAAATTAACCCCTTAGGGTTTGGGCCCAACATGCTCCATGAAGGTACAGCAGGTAAGAAATAGAAATATATATATTTACATTTGGCACTCTTTGTTTAGGGAACGAACTTGGTAAGTTTTAAGGACAGCGGTTGGAAAAAGCAAACAGAGAGAGCTAAAGGTTCTATTTCAGAAATGAAGAGGAATCTGGGAGTGGGAATGGGCAAAAAAGAGAGGAGAAAGGAAGGGGGAGACAGAGCCAGTCACTGGACGAGCTAGAGTCCAATCAGGGAGATGGTTATTGAGAAGATTTCCATGGAAGGGTGCCAGAGGATTTTTATGAATATTTAATTGTCAATTTTAAGGTTTTTTTCTTTTCTTTTCTTTTCTTTTTCATAGCTCATCTTCCCAGTTTCACAAGTTACTTGTTTGAGAGGAGCTCAATAACAAAGTAAGGCAAAAGGTGGAGCTCCCTGAGGGGGCTGGGAGTGGAAAAGAAACTTGAACTTCCACAGGATGTGGGACAGAAAGCTAGATAGAATTTCAATTACATTTTAATGCACAGGGTAACCTCAGCTGAGACCTGGGTTCCACAAAATGTAGAAAATATCCATCTGTCACTGATGTCGTCTAACCTCTTGATTCTCTGTGGAGGTTTTCATATCTCTTGTCTTCAACACATTTTCTCTGATTATGATGATCAACACATACTTGGGCCTTGAAAAACTAGGTCAAACTGAATGCTGCGAAAGTAGGAACTGTAATCATTAGGGCTTCTTAAGTTTTTTGGATCTCATTTCCTGCCTGGTATCCTTCCTATGGCCATTACAGGGATGGGAATGGCAACTGACCCTGTGGGATGATACCCCCCATTACTACTGGAGGGTTTAAGCAGAGCCTGAATGACCAATTGACACAGAGTTGTACAGGAGATTTATGTGTCAGGTGGAAGCTAGATAGGCCTCCAGGCCCTTTCAACGTTGAGCTGAGCTTCGGTTACCTAGGGGAGGATTTAAAACTTTCAGAGAAGTTTAACATATCCCAAATGTCTGTGACTGTTCCTAACGAATGTATATGTAGCCCTTTCCATAGCTCTATGTTAATCTGTTCCAGCTTATGCTAATTATGTTCTCGTTACTTAGGAGGAAGGAAAGGAGACTTGGACCCTCTCCAAGTGGTGGGCTGGCAGGAGGCAGCATATGGCATGCTGGGGGGCCCTCTGCGTGCCCACAGCACTGGGGAGCTAGCTGCACGGCACCTTTCTGGTCTGTACGTGATCCCATCGCAATGCAGCGGGTTCTGAAGCCACATGATTCCTGCTTGCAAAGGTTTAGGTGGGTGTGGCTAGTGAAGAACCACAACCAGTAACGTCCACAGGGTTTTTTCTGTAGGTCAGAGCTATGGGTCCAAGGAACTCTAGGGCCCAAGGAGTTAGGAGTGAACAGTGAGGGTGTAACTTCCCTGAGAGGAGCAGTCAGTTTCTCTGATCAGCTCTCATTCTTCCTCTGCTCTTTGGTTGAAAAGTCATTGCAGAGAGGTATGAAGTGGGGAATCACAGTTTGCTCGCACTGCAACCCATATGTGCAGACAAAATGCACTTTTAACATTTGGCTCCACAACTGATTTCTTCATGCACCCCCGCTCAGAGTATCAGGGGAAAATATAATTTTCTGGTCAGTCCAGTTTAAAGCTTAGTCTGATACAATAGTTTGCAAATAAATTGCTCTGTCTTTCAGTTGCCTCCCTGCCTCTGCTTCTCTCTCCCATGTGGCTGCTCCATGGAGTACACGTGACCTCCGCGCATTAAGGACGACAGGCGCTCACATCCCATCCCCTCGCTCGGCTGGAGCAGCAGCCACTCTGCCTGTCCATGTGCATCTCGCTGGCATTTGCAGTTATGGTCGTTGGCAGGCGCAGCCTGCGGTGTGGTCATGCTGCGGGTGTCAGTATGGGGGTGCCCCGCCCACCGACTTTGCCTCTCCTGGGTTTAGCTTGCCTCAGGACTCCCTGCAGCCTGGCAGCAGCTCTTGGGCAGTCCTAAGTAGGGTTATCACATTTAGCAAATAAAAATGCAGGATACCTACTTAATCTGAATTTTAGGAAAACAATGTATATATTTTTTAGTATATTCCAAGTATTACATGTAAAATTATTTGTTGTTTATCTGAAATTCAAATTTAACTGGCCATGCTGTAATTTATCCACATACCCTCCTGCCAGGCCCAGTGTCCTCAGCCACCGTTCCTTCAGCCATAGGGACTGTGGCTCCTGATGAGGGAGTCCTTTTGGCCAACTCGGCAGCCACACCTTCAGGAACCTTCTGTGTCTTTCATAAGGGACTGGCTAACATCTGGATACCTTTTGTGCCCAAAGGAGTCAGGGATTCCTTCGGGGAGCTGAACCCAAACCCTTGCTGGCTAAACAACTACCCTAGGGTGTCACTTCTCCCCTGGGATGTGGCCACCCACACACATGGTTCCAGGAAAGTCTGTGAGTACCACGGGCATGGGGCAAGAGCCCTTTCTGCCATTGGTGTGACCGCCCGCCCCACATACCTCTCATCCTCTTCCCCTTCTGCCCCCAACCTCTTTCTTGCTCAAATCCCCCAGGCAGAGAGAAGTGAGTTTCTGTTTGAATTCCCCTATGTCATATCCTCCTCCTACCACATGGCAAGCAAGCCATAGCAGAAGGAACATTTTATTTGCACTATAGGCAGACTCAGTGACCTGCGTTCTATGTCATGGTTCTGGTTATATTAAAGACAGAAATAAAGGAATGTAGAAAGCCCCCTGTCAAGGTAATAACGTGGCTTGCATGGTTTTTGTCTTGCTACAAAATCCTATATTGAATGTCATTTTTTTTTTCTCTTTCCTTCTGTACCAATCATGTTTTCCCCCTGGGTAGAAGGATATTGCCAGCTGATTGGAGATAAGATCATGAGCTCAGAGAGGCTACAGAGAAAGATCGCATTAATAATTTTTCACAATATCGCCTCATTATGTTCTCTTTATGAGGTACTGGCTGACATAAATACTTCTACTTTGAGCTGTTCTCAAAACTTTTTACACCCTCCTTCTTTCACTATTGAGAGGCTTCTTGTAATATGAACTTCTATTAGGAGGAAAGTTGACTTTGTCTCCTGAAATCTTCCAGAGATAAATTTCTGGGCAATAAACTACTTGGGTTTTTCATTGAATTATGAAATTTCTCAAAGACACAGAAAAGTAAGTGAAATAAAATAGCAGCATACAGATACCTGCCATTCAGATAAGATTCTTTAGATAGGCTCTTACCAACTTCAAGTTTATAAAGATAGCAATCAATTTTAAAAGATATGAAAAAATTATTTATAGCCTTTTGTTCTCAGTCAAAATATCTTCTTTACATTTTCCTCGTATTTTAGGCTGTGGGTTGTGCCACTCTGAAGTAAATAATCTAGCTACGAGGATAAAATTACGTTATTTGATAGGACACAACTGGGAAATGCAAAGAAGGAAAATTGTGTACACAGGATGCATTCCATTTTTGACTTCCTGAAATGCCATTTGTCCATGGAGCATGGAGGAGAAGAGTGTGGAAAGGTTAGTTTGGAAATAAAATCATTGCTTACTCCCATAATCTTGTCTTCCTTCCGTTTTGCCTAGGTGGACCCATTGCTCCCATTACGTGTTATCACAAGAAATGAACTTTGTAAGGCTGTTTCCATAACCAATCATGTCTGCATTCTCAGTACATACTTTTAAGTTGTGTGTGTTTCCCAATTTTTCTGTAGTTTCATAGACTATTTGAGGTGAAAAGTAAACGGCAGACACTCCAGTACGATCTCGTCAGGCTGTCGCTTGAGAACGAGGTGAGGCGACCTGTCCTCTAGCCAGGGGAAGGCAGAGCTGGGATGAGGAGTCGTGTCCAGACCAGAGCAGCCCAGGCTCGTGCATCACCTGCTACACCACACTACCTTTTTTCTGCTGATTAACAAAAACACCCCGCCATACACTCTGCTATCAAGAATGTCGTAAAGTTTAAATTGGCCTATCTCGTAATTAACTACATTTTAAGGGTTTGGAGGTGGGCTAAGCGCTCCACTTCAGCATATTAACTGTTTCACAAGGAGGAAGGGGAATTTAAACAGAAGACAAAAAGGGAAAACATGTTCTTTATTTGGTGGCAATGAAATCTGGTTCAATGTTATTGGATTATAATGGCCCAATTTTATCTAGAAACTGTGCCTCTGGAAACACAACCCTCAAAAATGAATAAAAATTACGTTCACACATTTTTTAGGTTAACCTCAAGAATGGTATAGAAAGTTTACCTACTTGTGGCCATGTTTATAGGCACTGGGGTTTTTGTTTTTTTGTTTTACATGTAGTCGTTTCTGAGAAACACTTTCTGCATCATCACTTATTTATTTTAGTAGAAAGAAGATCCAAATTCTTTATGATCAGATTCCAAACCCTACATAATCAGATTACATTTCCAAGTATATGGATTATTACTTCTTTTTTGCCTCCTAGTTCCGAATTGGACCACCTAACAAAACTTCCCTACTCTTGGCTGGGCTCTCGCTTACACTTTACTGATTTTTCAACACGTGACTCATACTCTAAAAGCAGCTCAAATGCTACTTGCTTCATGAAGCGTTTCCCGATTCCTACGGCTACCTTCTGTAAAAGGAAGCTTTACATCCTTCGTGCTCCCATAGCACATTATTTACCTTTCTAATATACTAAATAAATCACATGTGGAAAACCTACCACTTTATCAAATGCATTTTACTTAATTATTTCCCGTGATTGCAGCACTCGGAACATTCTGCTTTATTATTTGGCTCAGCATCTCAGCTCTTTCACTGGAACATAAGAACCTTAATAGCAGACTTCCATTTCATATGTGTTTTCTGTGTAACCCACTGTATTACATTTTGCATATGACAAGGGTTCCAACTAATATTTGTTGGCACTAAATGGATAGTGGCGTCCATACGGACCGGAAGGGATTAAATTCCTAAATGTCAATAGGTTGTTCTTTGTCCTCAGATGAAGGCTCTGGTAGTGACTCAGCGGGCCCTGCTCGCCTCAAATTCCACCTCCGACTCTGAAGTCTGGCAGCCACCTCAGCGCATTAATAGGCAAAGCTGTGACTTGCTGGGTAATAACACACTGCCTTGGAATAATCATTTTCAAATGAATCAACAACAGCAGCTATTTGCCTGATCTAATTAGCATCACCTTTTTTTGAGCAGGCAGAAAAAGGTTGGCATATTCTGTATGATGCAGCATGAAGCAAATTATATAGACAAGGCCACATCACAAGGTCAGGTAGTCACCTCCATGGCTCAGGCCTTCCTGGCAGCCTTCATCCTCCCACCCCCCTTCCTACACCAGCTCAAGAAATGGTTTGTATCATTTCAAGTAGGAGAACCACAAGGAAATCCTTGATTTGAAATTTAGCCCCAACGTGGTTTCTGTATTTAAAGTGACTTGCTTCACAAGAGCATTGCAAGAACAAAGGTGAAATTCTCTTCACATCCAAGAATACTTGGGAAGCAATTTAACCTGACTTGAGAAGTTAACTGCTTATCTACCTGGAAGGATGGTAAGAAAGAGGGACCCTCTCATCCCTCCTAGGAGTTAAGAGGTGTTTGTTTCCAAAGCAAAGGCCACAGAGTCTGAGAAGGAGCAGACTTGAAGGGAGGACAGACAGAAGGGATGACTCCATCTTTAAGAGGAAAATGATTTCCTAAAACTGGAAGGAAGAAGTGTATGTGGGGAGGGCATTCTGCCAATGGCTGAACACAGTGCATTTTCTCTCTCTCTCTCTCTCTCTCTCTCTCTCTCTCTCTCTCTCTCTCTTTCTCTCTCTCTCTCTCTTTCTCTCACTTAGAAGGAATATGGGGACCTTGGACTGGAGAGAGGTGACAGATGTTTTGGGGAGTAAACCCCAAGGCAATGCTGTGCTTGGAGCTAGCTTGCCAAAAAACATCTCTTCCCAAATGCCATCATGGCAGGCTGAAAACTGTCCTTTCCCCATATTTTCAGAAATGTGTGAGCTCCACAGATTCCTGTTTGACCCTAAGATGAGGAAGGGCCCGCTATGATGACTGAAATTGAATACTCTATCCACCCTGGTGAGGTTGAAGCCAGATATGATTTGGTTTCCAAAGATAAAATGTGGGCTCTAGAGCCAGACTTCCTGTGTTCATAAATCTGGCCCTGCCACTTCCTCGGTGTGCCTGGCTACGTGCACACCTTAGTTTACTCATCTGTAAAATGGGAAAATGGTATTATCTGTAAGGTTGCTATGGGGACACAAAGAGTTAATACATATGAAATCCTTAGAGCAGAGTCTGGCATAGATGAAGCACTATGTGAGTGTCCCTTCTCATCACTGCTGCTGGAGGGGGTATACAGGAGCATATTCATATATGCTGCATTAATGGTCCTATTAGGATGTATGTGTGTCTTTTGTTAAGTGTCCTCTTGCATGCTGCTCTTTGTAGATGGCAAGTGCTTAGAGGCGTCAGTGTCTACATCTGTCTTTGCATTGCCTCTGTGCTCCTGTAACACTCCCTGTTACAGCTACTTGTGAACATGTTCATTTCGTAAATCCTCATCTCTGTAGTCTTCCCCAGTTCCTGACACATAGTAGGAACACAGCAAACGGTTTTTATGAATATAGATCTGTTGTAGGGTATTCAGCAGTGTGCTCAGGCTTTAATCAAGGCTTTCTGATGAGACTGAAAAAAACAATTCCAATGATTTATTGAACGGTTTAGAATAATGTTGCTTCTTGGTCAAGGGGAAACAGGCCCTGAAGGAAGTCATTACCAGAAGATTGCATGTATATTTAGAGGTAGAATTGGCTCCCTGACCTTCCTTGCTCAAAAGCCTCCAGGTGGAGGACCTAGTGCTTCTCTTTGGAGGGAACTGTTAAGGCCAGAAGACCTTTGTCAAAGTAAGAATCCAGAAGAACCCCAGGTTCCCCGTGGAACCAGATTTTGGGGGAAAAGGACAGCTGTTTCACAGTAAGCAGAGATTTCAGTGGACACTGGCTGTGTTAATTAGAGCAGTTAATTTTTCCTACCTCCTCAAGTCCTAGGAAAGCACCTAGCCGAAGCCATTTCTTCAATTCATAAAGAAGTGTTTCTATGAAGTTCGTGGCTTAACAGCTAGCCTTATAATAGTTAAGTCCTCTTTGATTGAATAATAAAAACAAAATGTATTTGAAAGACAAAGGGTACATAGCAGGGCTTTCTGAATTAATATTCCAATGATAATAATACCCTGTTTCCCAGAAAATAAGACCTAGCCAGACAACCAGCTCTAATGCATCTTTTGGAGCAAAAATTAATATAAGACCTAGTATTATATTGTATTGTATTATATTAATTATATTATATTATATATTACATTATATTACACCTGGTCTTATAGTAAAATAAGACCAGGTCTTATATTAATTTTTGCTCCAAAAGACGCATTAGAGCTGATTATCCGGCTAGGTCTTATTTTCGGGGAAACACAGTAACAACAGACAGTGACTGGACATGAGATTCTGTGCTGGGGTTTTACATGTCATTTCATTCAGTCTTTACAGGGGCCTTAGGAGAAGCACTACTATTTTCTTCACTTCACAGACGAGGACGTGAAGATGAAAGAGACATTAACTGACTTGTCCAAAGACATAAAAGCTGGTAAGCAGTACCCAGGCTTTGACTTTTCTTTCTGACCAGAAGCACTCCCATCATCCTCTCTAAACATTACAGTTTAAAAATTAAAGAATGGATCAACTTGAGCCACAAAGGAGTAGGAGTAAATAAAGATGATGACTAAGGTCGAAATACATTCAGTTATCTCTGAAATAATGATCACAAGGAGTTCAAAATCCATACTTTGATTTAAAAAAAATTATTGAGGTAACATTGGTTTATAATATTATGGTTTATAACAGGTATTGGTTTATAACAGGTATTCAACATAATAATTTGACATCTGTATGTATTACACTGTCACCCCCAAAAGTCTAGTTTCCATCCATCACCATTGACCCCCTTTACCCATTTAGCCCTCCCTCTGTCTCCTTTCCCTCTGGTAACCACGGATCTATTGTCTGTCTTTATGAGTTTGTTTTTGTTTATTGTTTGTCCATTTGTTATTTTTTATATTCCACATATGAGTGAAATCATACAGTATTTGTCTTTTTTCATCTGACTTATTCATTTAGTATAATAACCTCAGGGTCCATCCATGTTGTTGCAAAAGACAATATTTCATTGTTTTATGGCTGAGTAATATTCCATTGTATATATGTACCACATCTTCTTTATCCAATCATCAGTAAGTGGACACTTAGGTTGTTTCCATATCTTAACTATTGTAAACAATGCTGCAACGAACATAGGTATGCATATATCTTTTTGACTTAGCATTTTTATATTTTTTGGATAAATACCCAGAAGTGGAATAGCTGGATCATATGGTATTTCTAACCTTAATCTATTGAAGAACTTCTATAGTTTTCCACAGTGGCTATACTAATTTATATTCCTACCAGCAGTGTATGAGGGTCGCCTTTTCTCTACATTCTCTCCAAAACTTGTTGTTTCTTGTCTTTTTGATGATAGCTATTCTAACAGGTATGAGATGATATCTCATTGTGGTTTTAATTTGCATTTCCCTAATAATCAGTGATGTTGAACACCTTTTTATGTGTCTATTGGCCATCTGTATGTCTTCAATGGAAAAATGTCTACTCAGATCTTCTGCCAATTATTTAATTGGTTTATTTGGGGTTTTTTTGTTGTTGTTGAGATATATGAGTTCTTTATATATTTTGGATATTAACCCCTCATCGGATGTATAATTTGCAAATATCTTTTCCCATTCAATACATTGCCTTTTTGTTTTGTTGAGGGTTTCCTTTTGTTGTGCAAAAGCTTTTAGTTTGATGTAGCCCCATGTGTTTATTTTTGCTTTTGTTTCACTGTTGGAGTCAAATCTACAAAAACATTGCTAAGACCAATGACAAGGAGCTTACTGCCTATCTTTTCTTCTATGTATTTTATGGTTTCAGGTTTTACGTTCAATCTTATTCCATTTTGAGTTTATTTTTGTATATGGTTTAAGACAGTGGTCTAGTTTTACTCTCTTGCATGTGGCTGTCCAGTTTCCTCAACACCATTTATTGAAGAGACTTTCCTTTCTCTAATGTATGTTCTTGGCTCCTTTGTCATAAATTAGTCATCCATTTGAATTTTGAATTTTTTTTTCAAGTCTCTGGCTATCAAGGTTAAAATTATAGCATTTAAAATGCTAGTATTAAGAGTAATAAGAAAACTGCTGTGTAAAGTTAGCAAAAGAAAGGACCATTAACACAGCAGGAATGAATAAAACCCAGAAAGCATGAAACAAGATGAGATCAGCGGGCTTGAACTCACCAGTTACGACTGTGGGGAGAGGCCAAGCTCCCCTTTTTCCATTTAACTATAAATTTAGACAGAGTGACAGAAAAAGGTTAAAAGTAAAAGACAGAGCAAAGAGTTACCTTAAAAATACAAGTAAAAGGCAGCCAAAGACATGGCATCATTAATAGCAAATGTTGTAGCAATCAAAGGAGAAACAAAGCATTCAGCAGAGGACAGTTTTTAAATGAAGGTTAGACTCTCCCGTGAAGATATGCTAGAGGAAAGCCGTATGTGCAATAGTAGTGAAAGACATTGCAATGCTGTCCTCCAAACCTGACTTATCAAGTAGACACAAGACAAACTATCATGCAGGTTAGCCCAGTCTCCCAAACCACAGATCCTGCTGGTTCTACCATTATTTCAGACCCATGGCCAACATCTCCTCCTGCCCTGGGGGGCCCAAACCCTACAAACAGTTCCAAGGGGTTTCTTTATTTGCTTCCTTCCTTTCCCCTTCTTTGTGATGCCTGTAAACACACCGCACCATTACAAAGCCGCAGCCGCATGCAATATTGGAACAGAGACACCCTGTTAAATCCGTTCCTGACAGCTGCAAGCCCCTTTTAAAATTCAATTATAAGATTAACAACTGTAACCACTGGCAGACCGTTACCACCCAGGGTTCAGGGAGTTCTGGGGAGAGAGAAAGCCACCCGGCGGGAAGAGGCCCAGCTGGAAGACTCATGATCTCCTTACCTGGCCAAACCTGTATCTGCACCTGAAGGATTAATTCAAGAGCAAATGTGGAAGGCTCAAGCTCACAGTAACTTAAGACACAGGGCTGGAGCCCACTCAAGCAGCCAGACCAGTTCTCTCACCGCTCCCTGTTTTTCTTTCTTTTCACCTTGCTTGAACTTGGAAACTCATACCAGAAATTAGGATAGACAAAGGTTGGTGTAGCCTAATTCTCAGCTCAAAGAATCACTCCAAAAATTCTGCTGTGCCGACCAGACCTGTGCTCTCTCCCTTTAAAAACAAGGGCCTCATGCTGCCCTTCAGCAGTGGCAGCTGGCGAGTTACCCCCAGCCCAGAGCTCTGGCCTGCAGCAGGTCGCACACACAGACCCTGTTGCTGGGCTCCCAGGGCCTTTGACAACCACAGCAAATGGGGATGTTGCCTGGTTTGCTCAAGTCTCCACTTGTGCTCATGCTGCTGAAACATTAGCCAGACTGAGCTCCTGACAGTTCCCAAATTAGATAGCTGAGAAGGCACTTTCCACGTAGGGCCTTGCTTCTGAGAATCTCTGTATCCATCCAACTCCACCCCACATTCCTTGCTTTCAGGACTTAAATTAGACTGACCCTCACCCCAACAACACTTGAGTTTTCGGGTGTAATGGCCATTTGAAATGAAATCCTAGAGCAAATATGTATCGAGCCTCTGCAAAGATCTGGATTCTTCATCTTCAAGGTACTTAGAACTCGGAAGATAGAAAATGTATTATTTTAGTTACAGTTATGAAGTACAGATGTATATATCTTTTTTTATAAATTAAACATCAAAAGTGTTGCCTGCCAAAGGCTTCACACATCTTCCTCCAAAGTTGATGTGATTATTTGCAGAGTTTTCTAAAGAGAACAGTCTGCGATTGCTACATTCACTTCAAAACTCTGGCCACCTGTATTTATTCTCCTGAGAGCTCTGAAAATCAGCCACATTTCACAGATTAGAACTTTTATAAAGAAGTCCTACTAATTAACTTGGCTCCCCAAGCCAAGCTGGAGATGATTTTAAAAATTGTGCAAAGTCTTTCAGGCATTCTTCCTGGCACTGCTCACCCCTTTTTCCTACAGAAACTCTATGAAGCCAACATTGGTTGTGACAGTTGAGATAAACTGAAGAGAGAATATGGTCAGGGTGGTGTTTCTTTGAAATAGGTTTGTAGAGAGCACATCATTTGTAGACCTGAGATTTTTTTCTAAATTTATGTTTACGGCAAAGCACTTAACAAATTTGTGTGTGTGTGACATCTCAGCCAAGTGCACTGTCACACAGTACTCCTCCAATGACCCAGGGAAGCCCTGCACACTCTTTGTGGGACTATGCCTGGTAACCCGAGATTTTACTTTTTTTAATTTTATATTACTCTAAGGATCTGCTTTCGTAGGACCTAAACCTGTCAACCAGCATCTTTCAGTGCTTAACTCATATCTGTCTCGTTTCCTTTTTCTTTTCCTAAGTATGTAATAAGACATACTTAGTCAAATCTAGTCTGAACTGTATTTATATCAACATTTTTGTTAACAAGACTTTTAAAATAAAAGAGTGTTTAAACTTTTAATTTAAAGAAATCTTTATCTGTGTCTAACAATGGCTCCTCTTAAATTTCTTCTCTTGTTGCTTAAAAATTGCAAAGTATTTTGACAATAAATATTTGAAACTCAAATTTGATAAAGATCGATTGGATAAAGATTATCTCCCACAATAGTCAGGAGTTTTTGTGTCTTGGATAAATAGCCATTAGTAATACATAGGTCCAACAGTCTATCATCTACAATTCTTAAACTCCACAACCTTAAGTTTTTTGGAACTTATTTGACAACAAAACCTGACCCAAACCAATGTGAGGCTACTTATATCTTTATTTCTTCCACTTTTTGTGAATATCCACGTGTTTCCCTGCAGAAATGTTACCATGTTGATTATGGAGTGCTGCCCCATGCCCTGTTGGGGATGTTTTATAAGTTCCTGTACCACTCTACCTTTCTAAACTCTAGATAATTTTAAATTCTGGAACATATCTGGTCCAAAGGTTTTAGATAATGGATTCTGAACCTGTAAAATCATATGGTAGTGGATGCCATTACATTTTTCTTTAGGGTTTGATCTCGCTATTTGTTCTTATTGGAATAGACTAATATACTATGCATAGTATTTATGCAAAATTTATACCTGGTTACAATGAAAAGGGGGTCTATTCCCTGGGAAAAATTTTTTCTTACCAGTCTCACCCCAGCTTTGTAACTATTGGGTATTTTATCCACGTCCTCAATTCAGGTCAACATGTACTGCTTGCCTTTCTGTCAGGTACTGTGCTAGGTGCCATGAGGGAAGCAGATCTACACAAGATACCATCAACCACCCAGAGCAACCTGGTTGGAGCTGTAGACATGTCAATACTGCTCATCTGTAAGGACAGGATGAAGGTCATACAAAGCAGAGTTATAAACAAAATGCTGAGGGATCAAAGAGGAAGAGTATTACATGTCAAGGGAGGCTTCACAGAGGAGGTGACATTTGAGCTTATACATTTGTGCCTTTTCCAGGATGTTGAAATTTTCACGTGTGGAGGGAGGGATGCTATCCAAAAGGTTTTCACTGGTCAGAGAAGCCCTGACCTTTATGGTTTTTCTTAAGGGATGCTGGTATATGAAACAAAAGAAAATAAGAAATTTCAAAAAAAAAAAAAAAGAAATTTCAGAGCAGGGTTACAAAAATTAAGGTACATTTTAATGTTTTCTTTGAACGCTTTTTTTTTTTTGCACAGAAAATGCAATGCAATAAAATTGTACTAGTAGGATAACTGTTAGACTGCAAAAGATGTTTATGTCTAGTCTTCTATATAGACATGGTCTGGTTTAAAGAGGTGTAATGAACATTTTTGAATCCCATCAGTTATCCCTGTGACTGTAGAAGGTATCTTTTGGAGATAAATATCTAAGTTTAAGGACCCATATGAAAGTGAGACGGGTATAAAATAAAAACTTCTGAGCCCCCTGACATCTGTCACCTGCCCTCCCCACCTCAGTTACCATGTTTTGGAGGAATCCGGCAAGGGAAATCACATGGACAAAGGCGTGGACATGTGCCAAAGTAAACACGTCCTGGGGGAAGGGCTAGCAGCCATACTGAGCTACACACAGTTTTGTGAACATGCTTTGCTTTCTGTCACTTTTGTGCCTTTTCATAGGCTGTCCACTCTTGCACAAATGTTCTGCACCATTCCCAACGTCATCCCAGAGAAGAAAAACGTGATCTCTCTCTCGTTCTTACTAGACCTCAGTGTTTAGCTTAACTATAGCAATTATCAAGTTATAATATTCCATTACAATAATTATTGTAATAGTTCCATTGCATGTATGTTTCCTCATTGAGGACATGGGTTTTTTACCTTTCTGAACCTAGAAACTATCCGAGTTGTTGGCACACCATAGCTTTCAACAAGTTAGGGTGAATCCAGATGGTAGAGTGGCTTCATTGTCAAGTGAAAGAAACTTAGATTTTATTTTGTACATTATCATTTAGGATAAGCTAGATTATACTGCAGTAACAAGCAACCCCCCGACCCCCGAATTTCAGTGATACGACACAAAGTCTATTTCCTGCTCACATCAATGTTCACTAAAGGTCGGCAGGAGGGCTCTGTGCTCCTTGTAATCACGTGGGCATCCTGGCGGATGGAGGAGGCTCATTTTGATGGGTGTTTCTAATGATCGCCAGAGTAGTGTGGCAAATCACACGCTGCTTCTTAAAGAGTCTGCCCTTTGTCACTTCCATTCACAATGATGGACCAAAGCGATTCACATGACCACACCTAGTTTCAAAGAAGGTGGGAAAGAACAATCCTATTCTGGGAGATCAGGAGCCAGAATTATCCAGTCAAGCATACTAAGGACGACCTCAGTAGGGTGCAGGGAATCATACAAGATTCTTAAAAGAAAAAGAAAAGAAAACCAGCAACATATGGTTGAGCTAATAGATAAAGTGTGAAGGAGCACATAGATTATCTGAAATTGGATGCCTGGGGAAAGAGAACGGGGAGACACACTGGACTAACAGAGAGCTAGAAGTTTAGGGCTCTCTCAGCAGTCTCTGCACTTAACTGTCCATGCACATTAAGCAAGATACTTATTCTGGCTTTGCTTCAGTACCTCCAAAGGGAAGAGAAATCCAGCCATGACAATGTATACAGCCTTCCCGATAGTCTGAGGGTTAATGAAAGTTGGGGGATGAGGCACTTAACTCCCTGTTTTCTATTCAGTTCTGGAGAGCTGCCTCCTAAACAAAGCGAGCCTTTTTCTTTGAGTTCACAGTACATTTCTGCAGTGACAAATTTTGCCAAGCTCACCAAAATTTGAGCTAAACCTGAATAATAAGTTGACTATTTATTTTATGAATTGGATGCACATGCTGCCAGGTTTTCCAAGTGGTTATGACAACAAAATCCCTCATCTATAATATCCATCCACAACCTTCATCTATAGCTCCCTTGTTTGTTCTGAAGATAATATATTGATTGAGCCTCTTTTGATGGCATTCTTTCCATGCTTCTCACATGAGGAAGAATTACTGCTGCTTTCCCCAGGGGACATAAAACGACTGCATTTTTACACGTGTTATTTACTGTATACATTCTAATATCAAAATGGTCAATTCATTTATAATCTTTTTAACGTGCCTTAGAGAATAAAAGGTCTGTTCTTATGTTTGTATGGGAAGGTATTTTTCTTTATTTTGCATGTAAGTTTTACTTTACAACTCATTAATTGATCTTGCACCCATGAATAGTTAACATTAATTATGCACAATTAGTATATGATAATGTATGACACATATCTCAAGCAATGATTAGACAGCATAATTATACTGAATATTATTGCATTCAGCTATGTAGGTCCACAAAATATGATGGATGGTGTGTTCATCTCTATTGAATCCATTTACCTGGTCTAGAGTGATGATTTTAAAATGAACACAGTTGGAAATAAATGCACATAAGTTAAATACTGTTAAACACTGCAGAATATTTCCAAAGAGAAAGAGCTGGAGGTTAGTTGACCACTTCTTTTGCTTTTAGCTGGAAGATGATTTTAGATGTGTGTTGTGGTATTTTAGAGCTCAGCTTTAAAATCCTTCAGAATTCAAAGGCTGTTTCATGTAAAGTGTCTGACAGGCAAAATTATTCGTTTCTAAACATAATTCACCTCTGCTCTGCAGGCCTATTGTGGAGGGAAAAAAATCTATGCATGGTAACAAACAATTATTTTTGGCATATGCAGAATTTAAGGTGCTTAAGAAAATGGGACTAAAAGCAAGAGATAAAATTGAACAAGAGAAATAAGGCCAGGGTAAATCTTCTCACCCACTAGAATTATTAATAAGAGTTTACCTGTCTTTTCAAATGTTCTTTCATTAGAGCTTCAGAGTTTTCTATTCAAGTAAAATAAGATAAATGAATAGGCTATGATTGAACTTTGACTTTCTAGTTAAGAATTCACTATTTCAGAAGTCTATTAGCCTCACAAAAATGAGACTTCCTTTAAAAAGAACTACAAAAGCCCACAGTAAAGATAACCTTATGTTTCCCATTGTGAGCATAGAAAATTACTCTGTTCTGAGTTGTCACGCAAACCAATTTTTATACCTGGCCTTGATCCAGCTATTAGGCTAACTGAAAAAAAGCTCATTCTGCTCTTCTGCCCTCTTCTTTCTTTTGTATCCTCACATTAACTTTGAGGAACCCATCTTGAGAGCTCTGGGCGGATTTCTATTTTAAGAACCTAGTTCAGCCATTATAATTAGGCCCCAGTTTGTCTGGAATCCTCTCAGGCATTCAAAAGATTCCAAAGATCTTAAACAAGTACTTCTCAAATTTTTCCTCTGAAATATCCCTAATGGCAGAAACTCAACTGATCTTTGAGAGCCTGGGACTCTAACGGAAAATGGGAAAAGTCTTTGTTTCGCCATAAAGCTGTGCATACACTTTGTATTCCTCTGTATAACACATCTGAATTTTTTAAAATTAAAATCTTAATATTCTAAACTATTCATCATTGAGTAAATGGATGGTCCTGGAAGACACACTGTTCCTGTGACTTTGAATTTTCCCTAACACGCTGTTCAGTGATCACTGGGACATGAAGTGCTTCAGTGGGGAGGACTAGTCTGTTTCATGGAAAACCTTTTGATAGAATGAGCTAAAGTAATTATTAAATGTTAGCAGTTCCAATAATACTTCAAAGCAAATGACCATCAATAGAGAACTGGTTAAATTAATTCAACTACATCCACATAGTGGAATACCATGCAACAGAGTAAAAGGATAAACTAAATCTACTGTATTTTCATGCAAAGATGCCATGATACACACACACACACACACACACACACACGCACACGATGTGACGAACAGTATGATCCCATCCATATATTTGTATAAAACATTTGAAAAATCTTTGCATGGAGTTGGGTCTTGGGAAATTTCACTTTCCAAAGCTGTGCATTGTCTCATCTTTTTTTGTTGTTTTGCACCAAGTATGGACTAGTGCACATCTAAAACACCTAATATACTTCTGTTTTGAAAATAAGAAAAAGAGCTTTGCAGTTTGTAACTGTGGCTAACCTAAAGAGATAGAAACAAACCCTGCTTATGCGGTTTTTTTCAGTTGGAGATTTGTATAACCTTTACACTAGAAGGAAAGACAGACTGGAGTGTTCTACACAAATTAGGGCTTCTTTTGGTAGTACTCTTGATGAATGGTTATGTGAACTCATTTTGAATAATTCCATCTGATGACCTGGTACAATTTATGGGAGAACACTTAGGACATATGGAAGAGGATTAAAAGGAAAACAAAAATATCCCACATTCCCATTGTCTAGAAACAACTTGGGTGTTCTTTCTCAAATTGAGCTGAATCTGGGCTCTTCTGCACAACAGCCCTGCTTCCTTTTTTTTCTAAAGATACGTTTCTAAGAATTGATCTGCTCCCCTTCTAGGTGACAGCCCCTAAACCAGGTGAAAGCAAACTTTGCACTTCTTAGTCTTCCCTAGATTTAGCAGAACTGTTAAACTTCAAATATTCCTCCAAGTACATAGTTTCCTTTAGAAGTTTAGAAGTTTGGCATTGCCCATCTTAAATCCTGCCCCCAAATAATTGCAACATTCTAAATAAGTTTGACCATCCCAGAGAACAGCATTTGTCACTCAACCTGGGGACCTAACTCAAAGTGGGAAATTTTTGGAAGTCATATTTTATCACGAAGAGTCATATGCATTTTGTATTAGTCTGTATAACATATCTGTATTTTAAGAAAAATTAATATTTTAAATTACCTATCAAGTAAAATGGATGGTTCAGAAAGCCACACTGTGCCAACAGCTTTGAATGTTCCCTAACACACTGACTGCAACGAGCCATCCTAAATAGTATGTTTCCAGAAGCAGCTGCCACAGAATTGTTGCTCCATGGTGATTAAAACACAGTTCTCCAAGTACGCATGCCATTCTCTTAATCATCCAGTCCTTTGATGAACATTTATTCTCTACTCTATATAAGGTACTGGGATACCATGAGAATCTACCAGTCTCAGTTTCTGCCTTCCCAGAATTTACTGTCAAGACAAATAAACAGGCAATTATAAGAAAGTGTGTGCAAAACTATGATGAGCCACAGGATCTAACAAGGGGACACCTAATAAGTGCACGGGGGTCAGAGGAGGCTTCCTGGAGGAAAGGACACCTAAATTCAGATTTGACGGATCAGTGAGAATTGGCCAGGTCCTGGGGGAGGGCAGGGAAGGTCTGTTCAAGGGTGTTGTAGGCACAGAACAGCATGAACACAATCCCAGGGTCAAAAGGAAGTATGGCGTATTCAAGGACTGAAAGAAGGTCAGTATGACTAAGAATGGAGTTAGAGGTAAGGAGTGCTAAGTGCTGTTATTTGAGAAGATAACTGGGGCCAGATCACGAAGGACCTTGAAAAACTTGGTAGTACGTTTAGACTTTGTTCTAAAGGTCAGGAGAATGTGCTACACGTTTTTAAGCATGGGAACAGATTGGAGGTGGCCCACCAGACTGGAGTCAAGGAGGCCGGCCTTGGGCATTGATTTATTTTGGTTTTCTGAGTTTCAATTTCTCATATTTGAAATAAGGACAATAGTATATATCTCAAAGTTTGTATGAGATTTAAATGTGATATTCAAAAAAAACAGGCTAGGTGACTATCCAGCATTTATTAGTAGCCCAGTAATACCTTCTGACCCCTCACAAGTCTATTGTGTTGTATTTTTCCAGTGTTTGATTTATTTTATAACACATTGATAATTGAATTGATATTGAATTACTGAATGATTCTTTAACGACAGCAAGGTCCATATGGCCATTTAATGAATGAAAATGCCTATCAGCAAAAGGCAATCAGTGTTCTTATACAAGTTATTAGAATTGTGAACCACATGTTAACTTTCATGACTATGAGAAGCAACAGCATTGGATGTTTTTTCATAGTCTGTCCTCTTAAGTAAGCAAATGTGTTACTTCCTCAATGTGATATTTTCTTTAGAGTTTATATATTGTGTTTTTAAGTTTGCTCAATTGTTGCTAACATATCAAACCACAAAATAAAGAAAAAGGGAGGGAGGGAGAGAGGGGAGAGAGCAAGCTAAGGAGGTAGTGGGTAGGCAACCACGACTGAAGCGTGACACTTGGTTTGGGTTTATGCAATTTAAGATAAAACTTTCCTTTAGATGATAGAACACCTTGTGCCAATCAAAAATTAGATGTGACACAAAACACTAACCTAGCCGAAAGCTAATTAGCAATATGCATGTTTGAAATATACATTTTTTAAATGAAATCATCTTAGGGATTATAATTTTCCCCAGAGGGGTACAAGTAGATTTATATTTTTCTTCATTATTTTACCAAGTAAGTTTGCTTAGCAAAACCATGCTATAACAATTCTATTATTCTTGAGTATTACTTAAAACAATAATCTGGCTAGGGAATGCAGTCTTCAATCCAATGACAAAGTATTCTAACCAGCCAGAGATTCTTACAAGGGATCCCCCGGCCACAGGTAGCTCTGAAGTCATACCAATGTGGAAGGAGCAGAATGAATTCTGCCCAGTACCAGTGGGAAAGTGGCAAAAGCAACATGGAAACAAAATTCTGGGATCTTTTATTCCAGTAATAGGCAAATTATTTAATAGAGGGCTAGAGATTTAGCAGAAACCACCTGGCCCTTAAAACAGAAACTGATGTACAGAGAAAACCATTATATTCTGTGTAGCTATATGGTTAGTGATTGTGATTCAAGAGTTGACATTTATTTTATTTTTCACATTCCACAGGCAGAATTAGTACCATATGGCAACTAACCATTGGGAGGTTAAAAAATCACAAGATGATAAATTTCTGCTTTTAACACATAAAGTGGATCAAAATGCTTTGGGCTTCTCTTTGTGTTTTTTTTTTTTTTTTTAATTTTTATATTCCACCTTTCTTTTTTCCTTTTCTTTCCCTGGGAAGTTCACCATATAGTATCAATCCCCTAAAAGACATTTAATAATAAATTGGTGACGATAAATATTTCATGTATATGTAAGATACAAGCTCAAGTTTATTAATGGAAGAAGGCCTTCATCGAAATTACTTCTTTATAAGAGATCACCCACTTTTTTCTCATTCACTGAAAACTTTAGCTAAGGAAAACCAAGCATTCTTTCTCTTCCTTTAGATTTATAACTAGTATTTTCTTCATCATTTGACTAAAAAGGAATATTTCTACTGAAATGTGCCCCAAATTACACTGTTAGAGCTTTATTCCTTTAGCTGAAGGCTAAATGACTACAATACAAATATCCCCATAAAATGGGTAGCAATTAGTCTTTTGCACCATACAGGGACTCATGGATCCCATGTAGAAAAGGAAACCAAGTGCCGCAAATTAATAGGCGCGGCACTGCAGAAGGAGAACGATCTGAGTAAAAAAGAGGCAGAATAGCGTGGCTGTAGCTGCCAACATAGATAAACTGCTACCCAGGGATTTGGCTGAGCTCAGCTGCACGTGCAAAAGGTTCCAGGCAGGTGGTTCCCTTTATCTCAATGATGTGAATATTTGTAGACAACAATGCTAGAGGATCTGTATTCGAGTCCTAAGGCAGAGACTTCTAGGTAGCGACCAGTAAAAATCCTTTTTCTGGCCAATCAAAAATAGACCCAGTCGATGGTCACAGGCATTCTAGAAAAGTCACATTGCAACTCCTTCCTTAAATAACATTACAAGCGCATTTCCCAATGATACCCAACATTTATCGAACACTGCAACAGGTACTATAGTAAGCTTCTCTTAGTTAATTTCCATAATAACCTGAGCATTATAATTATCCTCATTTTACAGACAAGAACAATTGTATTCATTTCCTAGTATTAGTAAGCCACAAACTGGCTGGCTTAAAAATAGAATTTTATTTCCTTACAGTTCTAGAAGATAGAAGTCCAAGATCAAGGTGGGGCCAGGGTTGTCGTCTCCTGAGGCCTCTCTTCCTGGCATGAAGGTGGTCTGTACAGGTATTCTCTCTGTGTCTGTGTCATAATCACTTTTTATAAAGATACCTCAGGATGGGATTAGGGTCTACCCACAAACCTCATTTTAACTTAATTACCTTTTTAAAGACCCTATCTCTAAATACAGTCTCATTGTAAAATACTGGGGTTTAGGACTTCAAACATATTAATTTTAGGGGGACACAATTCAGCTCATACTAGCAATTCTTTTTCATTTTTTACGTAGATATAAATTTACCATAGATAACATGATTGAGTTACTGACAACAGTACACTCTTACATCAGCCAATGAAACACACCACCCTAAGTATCTCAAACCAAGGAATTTGTTACAAAAAAATGGTTATATAGGTGACAGAAGAGCTGAGAAGTCCACAAGAGACAACTTAGACATGAACAAGCACAGGAAGATATTCGTTCTCCTAGAGTTGGTGGGACAAAGGAAGGAGGCAGTTTAGAATGTGGGGCCACTCAGTGGATCTGAACTGCGGTGGGTCTGCCCAGGAGGCGATGGGACCACAGAGCATAGTTCTATTTAGTGAGTAATGGTGCCATGGAGGAGATAGGTGCTAAGGAGACACCACCCGGAACAGAGGAGAAACAGCTTGACTTCTCTCCTCTGCCAGTTCCTGCCTCTAGTTGGACCTGCCCCCAAACTGGCAGACATGAGAAGCTCAGAGATGCAGTTCCCTTAGTTCCCTATGGTATAGAGCAGAGCAGAAGTGCAAGGAATGGCTCTGAGAGCAAACAGCCAAAGACTGACGCAACTTTATCGAGTTTATTTCACAAGTTGGACATGATTTTTCTCAACTAGTGGTTTTGTGAACCTTATAATGTCACCAGTTAAATTCCTCTAACAACTATAAAGCAGTAATACCTAAATCATTTAGACCTGCTTTAAAGCCAGGATGTGGGTGCTTGCTTGTACAGACCAGAAAAGCCTCGAGCTTTGTATTGGTGGATTATTTCCTTCCTAGTTTTGTCTAGGAATGGGCTTAGACCACGAGATTGTTCTCTAAATGAGCAAATGCTTGCAAAGCTTTGAGACTGTAGAAACAGGACTTACTTACCTGACAATTCCTTCGTTCACTTGCTACCTATCTTTTGCATTTTTCTCCTTTTACCTTTGAGAGAGGAACATATCTGCAGAAATCTGTGGCTCTCAACACCAGCAGGATTGATCATAATGTACATGTGGAGTCTTTTGTGGGGAGGGGACCGGGAGAAGGGGGAGTACACGTTTCATGTATCTAGAATCCTCTGCAGCGATGAACTAGAGAAGCATGCATGGGCTGTCAGATATGTTAACAGAATCATTTAGAGCCACTTGTTTTCTATGCAGAGACTTTTTCAAGACCTGGGCTATTTGTTGCCTGCTTAATGTGCTCTGCATTTCCTGCAGTCAGACCCCACTGCATGGTTAATGACACAAGTTCTAGGAAGCTTGGGGATTGTGCCAGTAAACACCAGAGCCACTAACCTTGTCAACACAGAAAGAAATGACATACTTACGGTACTGGGAGACACTCAGTTCCAAGGCTCTGAAGCAATTGGGATGCAGGAGAGTTGATGCGGACACACTAATCACACGGCCGATTTCTCTGAAGGCAGCAGCCACCAATCCTCTCTCCTAAAAGTGCACAACAGAGAACTCATTCTGAGTAATATAATGAGACAACATGTAATAGTGGCAGTTGTCCTAGAAGTGGGGGCAAGCAAGTAGCCGTGGACAAAGTCAGGTACACACAGTCACCTCTCAGGCTGGCGCTCCTAGTATAAAAGGCATATATATCAGAGCATTAGCTGATGAAATCCCTTCAACTGGAGGTATATTCCTTAGTAAACATAATTCAGCTGATGGGACACTGCCACACCCTCCAAGCAATACTACACTCATGGGACCAAATTTGTGACCCAGAAAATATAACGATTTCAAGCAGGACTACGTCTTCACAGGTGTAACTCCTTGCTTGGTGGGCCTTGGCTGGTCAAGTGTTTAGTTTATATTGTGAAAATTAGTAAACAGAAACCTCATTTAAAATGGAGTAGGAAAGCTAGACGAGAGAACTCTCATGCCTCTGTCACTCAACACACACTATTGACCCCAACAGGAAAAGACTGTACCTTGCAGCTCTGACAGGAAGCCATAGCACACCACTACCTTTGCAGGACAAAGAAAAGATTCCCCTCACCCAGTAACAGCTCAGCCAATGGGAGACTACCACAACTCAGCCAATGACAAGTCACTATGCTTGGAACTTTCAGTTTCCACCAATGGACTCTTACTTTACAACTGGCCCTTCCCAGCCCACAAAGAGTTTCTACTTTGTTTCTCTGGAATTGGGCATGGTTTGCCATTAGACCACCTGTCCCAAAGTGCAATTTTTTTGTTGGTCCTGAATAAACCCATTTTTCTGGAGAAACACCTGGCTATTTGTTTAAGGTCAACATTATCTAGCAGCTTCCCCTGCTAACTCTTGCCATCGTCACTGACTCTAAGTTACCATCTAGGCAGGGGCTGTATCAACATTTGCATTTGTTGTATCCCCAGCACGCAGCACAGTGCCTGGTGCAAGGTGGGGCAAATTAATCTCTAGGATGCTCTTTGAATTTGCACGTAAAATGTTGGAAGTGTTTTGCTATCACAGTTAATGAATACTGTGGTTGAAATCATTTTCACTTTCTTAGCAAATGAAATCATAATGTGAATAATCAGCTTTACAGAATCTATTTTCAGATCCTGTCCCAGATTTTTTGGAGGAGAGGACATTTAATTATAAATGGGAATTTGGGTAAAAAGCTTTAACTTTGCAGTGGTCTAGAGCTCTGTAGCACACCATGTTAGTCTTCACTTTAGGACACCTGGGAATGGTTGATATTTAAAATGGTTTTCATACATGGCTGCTCATTGGAATCACCTGGGGAGCTTTAACACTTCTGATGCCTCAATCCCGGGATTCTGAAGTAATTGCTTTGAGTAGCAGCTTGGTCATTGGGATTTAAAATAAAATTTCCCATATGATTCTAATATGCAGCCGAGTTTGAGAACCAAAGTAAGACTTTTTCCCTTCTGTGGATACGGATACTTAATGTTACTAACAATGAGCCTCAAATGACCTTATCCATTCATTTTCTTCTCTTAAGTTACCAACAAAGGGAGATGTGTTCCATCCTTCATGGAAGTCAGTGCATTTTTCCATTAACACTATGTTTGGCAGACTGGTGACAAAGATTCATTCAGCCTGTGTCCTTTCCTCTTTATAATAGATACCTCCCATTTTATGCTTTGGGGCTCTCTCCACCTCCTGCCCCCACTTAGTCCTCGTCCTCTAATAGCTTAAGTGCAAGGAATGGCTCTGAAAGCAAACAACCAAAGACTGACACAACTATATCGAGTTTATTTCACAAGTTGGACATGATGTTTCTCAACTAGTGGTTTTGTGAACCTTATAATGTCACCAGTTAAATTCCTCTAACAACTATAAAGCAGTAATACCTGAATCATTCAGATTCAGAATATAATCCTCATTCACCCCTATGCCCTGTGGAATCCAACAGCATTTGGTTTTAAGGAGCTTCCTACTAATCACCATGAGGAAAACCGTATAGAGCAGTGCAACATAGGGGAAGTTACCAAGGTTCCAGAAGTTTCTACGCATCTTGATAATGGCAGTCTCTTCTATAGCTCATACCCCTTTCCTCTGACATGGTGACTAGAAACTGGGGCACACCAAACCTGTCCCCTGTCTTTCCATTTCTTTTCCTCTTAGATGAAGATGCCAAGATTCAGCCATCAACACCCTACCCCATACAGTGTCTGTGCAGACAGACGGGTGGATCCTGCTGCTAAGTGAGCTGTTTTGCTTGTCTGAGACCCTCCAGCCTATGGGATGGATACTTCCTTCACTGCCTTTCAAGTGTCAGCCTGGGCACCCAACTTCTTTTAAAACATTGCCTCCATGGAAAAATGTGTTTCAAATTGTAAACAACTCACATAAAAATAGACTTTTTGTAACCTAACCTGTTTGTAAGTTGGAGACAGCAGATACTTGTAATGCAGTAAATATTATTCAAAGGAAAGAACGCATACTATTAATTAACCCATTGTTTCAGCCTTAAGAGATAATATTAGGAATAAAACCAAAGTGGTGGAAAGTTTCAGAAGGTCTACTAGGTGCATAATGCATGGTGCTATTGTGTTCTAGCATAAGCAACAGCTTACAGTCAGGCTAACTGCCAAGGTCTCAGGATGTGTTTGGTTCTCAGAATTAGCATGAGTTTGGAATAACAGTTTATAAGAATCGAGCCCTTACTATGAGTCAAACGAATATAATTTAATCCTCATAACAGCTGCATGGATTAGGCTCTATTATTACCCACATTTTACAGATGAGGAAACTGAGACAAAGGAGTAAAATAACTTTCCTGCAGCACGGGGCTCATAAATGTCTGAGCTATGATTTTCACAGGACAACATGACCTCTGAGTCAGCACACTTCACCATGTGCAGGTCGTAAGTTGAGTAAGGATGTCATCTGAGTCATACATTATAGCTAAAGATGAAAAAAAAGAAAAAACAGGACACTGCCTTGACCCTTGTAATTCTCTGTGACTGACTACACTATCAGTGGAAGAGGAGTTGTGTGTGTGTGTGTGTGTGTGTGTGTGTGTGTGTGTGTGTATGCTTGGAGGTATAGAGTAGGACACTTGGCACGCTTAAATTTAAATGTACTGAAGGATTGGACTTTGGGATGTCTTGCTTGTCTGATTTCCCCAACCCTATTCTTGCTCACACCTGAGGGCCAGAATAGAGAATCTCCTAGAATCCTAGACCTTCTCGTGGTCTTGAAAACTGTTTTTCTTTTTTCTATTTAGGTCTTTATAAAATACAGTGAACTTTACCTTTTATGAATTTCGAAAATCAGCTTTAAAACTTACTTCCCTCTCTGAGAAGAACACCCTTTTTCGAAAAAAGATCATCAGACCCCTAAAACTTGAAAAAATTAGATTTTGGAAGTACTAGCAATTTTACCCTCCAAAACTGAGAATAAATACATTATAAGTCTCTTGAATGAAGAATCCCAGTTCCTAATTTTTGGAATCGTTTCTGTTATTTGTTAAGATTCAGCTACGCCTCTTTTAGGAATAGGTTGTACATTTCCATGGCCTCAGGGCAATAGGATAATCACTGGCCCATTAAAGTAAGTGCCAATGCACCATAACTAGTATAGTTTTTCTTGGAGATCAAGGAATGAAGTGTTAGCAAGATGCACCATGGTGTGAATAAAATATATTAGGGACAAAGGAGTTACAAATACAAATTTCCACACTTTAAAAAATTATAGGTCCACAATTGTAACCCACAATTCTATAATCCAAAAATCTGTGAGGACACTAAGCTTTTCCATAACTCCGTTGGTGGCGGCCTTGACCTGTGATGCTATTTGTGGTCCCTGAAAACACTTTTTAAGTGCCTATCCATATGTTTTGCTGCAGACATTTTAATGTGTTCGATTATTGGGTGGTTCCTAGGTCCTGCTGTGGATGTCATATAAAAAGCAGTATGTATACAGTATTAATTTTTTTTAATGGAAAAATTCTAAATTCTGAAACACATCAGGCTCCAAGGACTTCAGATAAAAAAAAATTGTAGACCTTTTAAAAAACAGAGCATTTGACTAACATATAAATTCAGCAAAACACATCACTTAATCTGCTTTTTAAAATTAATTCATTCACTAACTTAATTAACAAGTATTTATTGAACATTAAAACTGGGGATGTAATTGTGATTAAAACTAGAAACAGTCAAATGAAGACAAAACATTTGTCACACAAAGGAATATATACACAAACTCAGTTCAGTACTCTAAAGGACTTTTGATATCACATGATATCAAAATACATGTTTTAAAGTAACTCTTAAACTGATTGTGCTGGTTATCAACTCACCATGGTGACAGGGCTAAAAGGTTCTATCAGTGCTTTAGTGTAAATGCACATGAAACAAGAGTGTGTTTGCCAGTCCACAACATGGAAGTGCAAGGTAGTTAATGAAAAAGCCAGTTTTTCAAAAAAAAAAAAAAAAAGAGAGCATTCGGATGAGAGCAAATATGTTGAATTCTACCTGGCATGGTTGGAATTTGGAGTCTGTGTTTATTTAAGTGTCTAGTTAAGTATGTGTGTGAGTGAAATAACTTGTTTAACTCTTGTAACCTGATGCAATATATAAATAGCAATCATATAAAATAGGTGTTATTACTACTGTTTTATAGGTGTGATTAACTGAGGCACAGAGAAGTTATGTAATTTGCCCAAGTTGCAGAGCTAACGAGAGCCCTAAACTGAACACAGCACTGCTCCTGGATGCTGACTGTGCTTATGAATCTGGAGCACGAGTCAGTGGGGACGAAGACGAGGGTGACAATGTGGGATAGTGGAGGAACTCTGGGTTCGAATCCTAAATTTACCACTTACTAGTGATGTGATTTTTGAGCCTTACCTATAAAATACAGATAACAATTACTGCTTCTCAAGGTGGCTGTTAAGGCTGACTGTATACCCACTAGATTGACAAGATTAAAAGTCTGAAAATAATGTGTTGATAAGTGAATAAACTTCAGCCATATAAAAAAAGCATGGTTAAATTTTAAATCCAGTGTTGAATTTTTTTTAAAAAAAGCAATTCTCAGAATACATATAGTATACCATTTTTATAAAGGTATAAAACAGGCAAATTAAAAAACATCTTCTTTAGAAATAGAGCTATGTGAGGTTAAGTTATTTTTTAATAGTAAGGGAATGATAAACTCAGAATTCAGATTGTAGTCACCTCTGTGGGGGGTACAGACAGGTATGTGTGTGGGGGTGCTGATGTCAGATGAGCACATTCATAGCTTTAGCATTATTAACGATAGCCTGGTTCCTATATTAGAGGGTGGGGTCTCAGATGTCAATTTTTAAAAATTATTTTTTATAACATATATGTTATGTATCATCTTTTTATAGGCATCCAATATTACATAAGCCCTATATAATGCAACTATCTTTTGAGGAATTCCCCTCCTTGTTATCCCATCCTCACCACGTTGTGCAGAGGAAGATACACATAGTAGACACCTAGGAAGGATTTACCAGATAAACCAATAATACTTGACTAAAAAGAAAATTAAAAGATTGAACATTTATGAGGTGCTTTCCAAATGAAAAATGCTATACAAACAATAGGTGTCATTAAAAGAGAAAATTTACAGTAATATCATTTAATTTTCACTCCCTCAAGACTGAACTGCTTTAATTGATAGTCATGTAAGGAAATGCCTGCCAATGCTTTCCAACGTAAATATATAATGCATTCAATCAGTGCCTTCAAACACACTAATTTCTGATGGAACACCAAAGTAGAGTTTATTTCTGCCCTGTTTTCTTCTTTAGGTTTTAAGAGTGTTTCTTTTAGTAGTAGTTGGGGGTGTTTACCATGCAAGGAATACCTGTCAGTCTGAAAATACTGAAAATGATGAGGGAAAAGAAACCTGCACTCTCCTTCAAAAATACTTTTCTACGTTCCTACAGGAAAAACCCAAGGTGGCCGTTATGGCTATCAACACTTGGAAGGTTTTAAGTGCGCAGTATGTGAAGGCAAATAGTGGGTTTGTAGTTTGCACTCTGTGGCTAAACTTTGCCTTTCACCTGCGACTGCAAAGAGTGATAAAAAGATCATTTTTCCACTAATGGCCTGCTCTGCCGAACATTATTATTTCGTATTTCTTCTACTTAGATTTTAAACGGGTTCTCAATTCAACCTCTTCGGTTTTGACGATCTCTTTTCTGGTGCATCTCGGCGTCATTCGTTTTTCAAGAATAAAGAGGAAAAACTAAGATAGAACTTCTTTGTTTAATTACCAAATAATAATTAGAGGTTATTGTTTGCGTGTCTTTTAATACTTTACTCTATTTTCCTTCCTCAACACAGAGGCAGCCCTGAAGTGTGCTTATAAGTCTGTTTACACCACCCAGATATCCAATTGACTTGCTAATGGTAACTCTTCCTCGGTATCCATGGGTTACTGTGTCATGTGATTTGACATCAAGTACAGACAGTGCTGATTAGGAGCACCCAGCTCTGTCCATCTCCTTGCATCACTGAACCATCTGGTCATTTATTCACTAATAAGCCCCTAATGGCCCAAATATTCACCGGCCTGTCATTGTGACATGGCATAAAATGCCTACATCTTTCAACTCGCTTTGACATGTTGCTTGTTTCACATCAAAACCCGTCATTTACAGGAAAAGAGCTCAGAGGGGTAAAAACTTGACCTAATCTGCAGTGTTAACACAAAGACAGAGGCTTGGTATCTAGTAGCCTGACGGAAAGCATGTAAATGGGCAGGAATTCATTTTGTACATTTTTTCCATTCTCATTTTACAACATTCTTTAAGTTTGGTATCATTCCTAATATGGGATTTTATGTGGGCTCTGCATCGAAATATCTATCCTGTATCTGTTTAAATAGGAAAGTGTGCTTTAAAGGGAAAAAGCTTCCCGGAGACACGGAGCATGCCTAGTTTACATTTAAATGGGTAGGGAAAAAATAGTACAAAATGGATCCAAAAAACAGCTCTATGCAATTCTCAGAAGACTATGGTTTGTTATTTTAACCCTTTCTTATTCTCTATTCTTCTTTTCCAGTTCAACATGCTTCCCCCCCCCATGCTATATTTACATATCATAAGAAATTTGAGGTTATCCATATTTGGGACATTTAAGGTTATCACCAGAGCAATCATGAAAAGTTGACATACATCTCCGTTTTTAATCACCACCATTAGGAAAGAGAGGTCAAAACTCTGTAAACAGTCAGACTAGCATAAGCAAAGTTAAAATAATAAAAATTAAAGGGGGATAAGGAGGGAGGAAATGCAACATTCTATCATACTCAGTGCTGTTGAGATCTTGGTCCTTAAGTGGAATCAAAACATTGTGTGGTACACTGGCTGTTTTTAGGTGATTTGTATTTTATAGACTACTAAAATGAACATGTTTCTGAAAAACCTCCCTACCTCATGTTTCCCATTTTATTGTCTTCTTTTTTTCTCTCAAGTTTCTAAAAATCGCATTCTGGCATAATTTAGGTTAAGAACATCATTTGCCTGTGTCTTCCCTCGCCCATCACTGAGGCCCAGTTCCCACCTTCTCCAGCAGGCTAAGAGAACTCACGCACCTTTCTGAGGATATCACCAAGCCCACACCCAGAGACCAGTGGAAACCAAAGCGGTGGTGGTGGAGGTGTAGAAGGCAGAGCCAGGGATTTCCAGTTTGGCAGAAAAGGTGGCCAGGGCACACTGGTGTATTTGCAGCTGGCTGACTGTCTATCTAGGCGTGCCAGAGCCTACAGACAGAGCTGTTGGTCTCACGAGCCATTGGAGGGTCAGCTCACACCTGCTGGGCCCAGCTGACCTGGAGCTGAGTCCAAACCAGCACCCGTTTGCGTCCCATGGGATGAAGCGAGACCTGGAGCCTCCTCTGAAGGATGATGAGCGAGGAAATGTTCACCAGCGTATCTTCCCAAGTACTCTCTCTATTCTGTTTTTTTGACATGCTTATATAGCTCTTTTCAAGAAGAATAGCCCCTTGGCTTCAATGATGATTAAATAACCAAAATGGTCTCCTGCCTGAGAAGCACCTTTTCAAATTTTATTTTTCTTTTCCCCTGTATTTAGAAAAAGTCTACTACATTAGTCATTAACTTCCTTCTTCTCCTGTGACTATTCATGAAAGTTTCAGCACAAATAATACTCAGTGTTTATCATTCCACAGGCCTGCTGCAAAGCCTCACATCCTCCCCAAGTTGTAAAACCACACCACTAAATTGAAGGGGAACTCGAAAGTCCCTTCTGTCTGTTGGGACCTGATATTCCTGATTTCCTGGGATATTTCTCATTTAAAATATTCCTTTCTGTCACACGCTTAATCAGCCTTGCATAAAACCAACCACATGGCTTACCACTTTTTTCGGACGACTTACATTTATTTAGTCACCCATTCAGATGACAGTCAAGTTGAGCACCCTGCATTTTTCTAGATGCCAGCGGTACAAAGATGACTAAAATGTTGTCCCAGCCCTTACGGAGTTTACAGTGTAGTTCTTTCAGAATATGGGATTTGGGGACAGGTGGGCAGAAATCAAGAATTGAGGCTATTGGGGAAGACAAAGCTGGGAGTTACCAAGGTTTGGTCACACAGAAATAAGTAATTACAAAACAATAAAAAAGAGAAAAGTTGGAGGTAACATAGGAATACAGGGGAGTGGGTGGAACACTTGTGTGTTCTTGTGCCTTCCTCCTTCTCTTGTAAAGCAAGACCTGCATGCCACTCAGACATCTTCCTACTTCTTCTCACTTCTGTTCATACCCTCTTCTCTCAGCACCAGTAAGGGAAAATTGCTTCCAAAGTATAAAAATACTCTGGCATAGAATGGAAAGGCAGGGGAGGGGGGGGGGAAAGGGAGGAAGAAAAGAGAGGTAAGGAGGGAGGGAGAGAAACTCTTGCAGGAGTCCCAAGCCCTCTGAACCCCAAAGCCTCTGAATTAAATGCCTGAAAGTCCTTTATCTTATACAATAGTCAGTGGCTTTTCCCACCAAGTTCTCACTGCCCAGCCCTTTCTTGTGTTCACAGGGATAGGAGGAAGGTGTGGCATAGGAGACCATCTGCTCCCTTCCCTGTCTCATCGTTTGCATACTTTTTCACTTCTCCCCAGAGTTTTGTGATGTCTATGATTGTCATCATTTGCCTTTTCTATGGATTCTCTTGATCTCCCTTCCATATTTTCCTGCATGATATGTCCTCCATGCTTTTATGAAAGCAGGGGCGGGGGTGGGATGGGTACCCTCAGGAGTGGTTATGTCCTTGGCTCTGTTCTTTCAGCCAGAGGAAAGGGCTAGAGAGCCACTCATTCATGTGTAAAATGTGTAAAGCTTGCTGGGGATACAAAAAAGATTGCTGGGGATCTAAAAATGTGTAAAGATTGCTGGGAATACAAAAATGATTGATAGATACACTGTTTTGTTGGTTTGTTTGTTACTCCCAATATGTAGGATAATATGCATGTACTGGGAATCAGGAGACCCATTTTTGTTCTGCCATCATCTAGGTGTATGATTTTGAGAGGCTGGTCATTGTTTTCACATAGCACTGACCGGGTTCTTGGAGAGGCACTAATTTAATATCTATATGAAACCTATTTTACATTTCAAAAAACTTACAAAAACAGAGAAACTGAAATTATAGGTACACACAATAAGGTTATCTAGGTAAACCAAAAATTCAGTATTTTTCTTTTACTGGGTTAAATATACATAATGTAAATTTGCCATTCTAACCATTTTTAAGTGTGTGATTCAGTGGCATTAATTACACTCACAATGTTGTACAATCATCACTGCTATCTATTTCCCAAACTTTTTCATCACCTCAAACCGAAACTCTATCCATTAAGTAATAATTTCCCATTGTCCCTTCTTCTCAGCCTCTGGTAACCTCTAATCTACGTTCTTTCTCTATGATTTGCCTAGTCTACGTATTCCATATAAGTGGAATCATACAGTATTTGTCCTTGTGTGTCTGGTTTATTTCACTCAGCATAATGTTTTCAAGATTCATCCAGGTTGTAGCAAGTGTCAGTACTTCATTCCTTTTTACGGCCTAATAATATTCCATTGTAGGTATATATCACGTTGTGTTTATCTGTTCATCTGCTGACAGATGCTTGGGTTGTGGCCATCCAATTTCTTTGATTTTGGTTAGAATGTTATCACATTATGCTACTCAAAACTCAGGAAAAAAATAGATATTACTTAATTAGAAAGGCAGTATAGTATAATGATGAAGAACTCAAGTTCTAATGTTGCTCTTGGGTTCAAATCCTGGGACTTTTCCTATCAAATGCTCGGTCCTGCACTTACCTTGAATAAGACAGTAGCTCTTCTCTGAATCTTAATTTCTTTATTTTTACAATGGGAATAATACTACCTATTCCATCGAGTTCCTGTGAGACTTAAATACATTGATGTAAAGCACAAGGCACATTTTTTTGCATATAGTTAGCACTGAATAAATATAAGCCATTTTACTCCTTAAATGAAATCTGAAAGACAAATACCTTTCACAATGTGGGGTTTGGAGGAGCTAGTCAAAGAACAATAAAGGAGGGCCTCAGTGATGGAAACTCTTGAGACTTGGTGGTCTCTAAGGTTATTTCTAAGCTCTGAGAGTTCTATAATTTGGTTAGGTTTTCAGCTTGCTTCTAGATCCAGATCTAGAGGAAGGAAACAAAATGCCTTAAAAATTAGAGAGGCGTGTTCTCTTGCATCGTGGACTCCTCGGCAGCTTCCTTTGGGGTATGCCTTAGAGGTGATGGACGGCTGCATTGCCTTAAGATTAACATCATTAAAACAAATTCATGAAAGCCCATCTTTTTGTGTCATACTTTCCAGAGTACTGTTTATGGATTCTCTTAGGAATGTTTAGAGTGCCATGGACGGGGATTCATAAATCAAATCTGTGTTGAGTTTTTAAAAAGGTTGATTTAACTATACATTGTTATCTCTGGAAATAAGAAATATTCACTAACCACTTGTAGCAGAGATGGCTTATTCTACCAATATCCATCCTTCTTCTTTCATGGCATTGTTTTTATGAAATAGCTGTCCAGTCAGGGGCTGCATTTCTCCACCTCCTGTATCAAGGAGAGACCATATGACTGGTTCTTTCCAATGAAATAAAAGCCATAGTGATGTGTTACTTCAAGCCAAAGCAGATAAAAATAGGGTTCACCTTCTTTGCCCTCTTCCCCCACCTTCCTTTCTAGTATCAGAATACAGAATCACAGGATGGAATCATTAAGCAGTGAAAAATAAATTTCCATTGTGTTAAGCCAATGAAATTCTGGAGTTTATCTGTTCACTAGCATTACCCTAACTATACACTACTAGTCATAAAGAAGGATTCAAATGTCAGAGAGAATCACTCACAGTTGTGAGCAAATAGCTTTCTCCTTTTAAAAACATTTGGTTAGCCTTTGGTATTCAAAGATCCATTCATTTGACCCTGCTAATTATTGAAAGTTAACTCAAAGCCTCTCTTCTACAGGAATTCATAAACTCCTGTGGGTGAAAAAACATACAAAAAGTTAAGGAATCACACAAAGCAAAATATGAAAATCAAATGAGTAGGAAGTAATATAATTCCTCTAGGAATTCATAGAAGGATTGGTTTACTGGGAAAAGATTTGTGAAGGATGCCAGGACTTTATGAGTACCTTTAAAATGGGGTAGGATTTGGAAAGAGAGATGACAGTATGGATATTCAAAATGGAGTTAACAGGGTTAAAAAAATGCATAGAAATCGGAGTGAACAAAAACATATTTAGAGGACTGTAAGAGTAAGGGATCACAACCGTTAAGAAGACGGAATCTGAAATTCATTTAATATCCATTAAAAATAGTGATTGATCATATAGATCAGGAACTGACCTAAGCCCTGGAAAGTAAAAACAGTCCTTAGGAGAATTTACAGTCTATCAGCGTAGACAGAACCAGATTCAACTTGCATCTCCACCAATTACTAGCCATTTGAACATTAGCACCTCACTTAACTTTTTGTAATTCTTGGTTTTCTCATCTACATAATGAGAATGATAATAGCATGATACTGATAAGGTTTGTTGTGAGGATTAAAAGAGATGATAAATTTGAAGCGTTTAACATAGTGCCTCCCACATAGTAAACTCTCAATGTTAGCTACTGTTGCTTGCTGTGCTGGTGGTGGTGGTGATAATAGTAATAGACCATTTGGATAGGAGCAGAGAGATGGTGTTGGTAATAGTGGGAGTTGAGGTTGGAAATGGAATTTACACCAAATTCACAAAACCTCTTGAAGGTCAGACCAAAGACTTTGGCTTTCATCGTCAGGCAACGGACAACCATTGAGGAATTTTGTGCCAGGGAGTAACACGGCCTCACTGAACACAAGGAATATGGTTCGGGGATATGGAAAAAGAACAAAGGCAAAAAAGTCTGTTAGGACATCTTTGCAACTAAAGTTGCAATGGACAAGAGGAGTGAAAACGGGAATTAATAGGATGTTCAAGGATAACTCTAGGTGAGTTGGGGTAACTCAGAAGGGATGCTGGCATCATGGAATAGGGTGAGAGAAAAACAAGTTGGATTTTAGAAATTGGTGAACACTTACCTGGAAATAGCCATCAGATAATTGACTATATGGGCTTGAAGTTTGGAAGAAATGAGAACTGGAAATATAGTTTGTGAATCATTTAAATAGAAATGATAGCCAAATGTATGACTTCTCTAAAACAGAGTGTACCTGGATAAAAGATTGAAATCTAATTAAAACTTGGGAAAGGTCCCCAGTGAAATGCAGGAGAAGGAAGAACCAGCATAAAAGTAGGCAATGTAGAAAGAAAATCACCATCACAGATGTCAAGAGAAGTGAAATTTTCAGGAAGGTAGAAGTGGGTACTTCTAGCTTATCACTATGTTTCAGTTCCATCAAATGGAGAAGAGTCCAAATGAAGTCACCTACAAAGGCTCCTCTGCCTGGTGGTGCCACTTGCATGGTTTCATTGTGTTCATGGCACATTAGTGAGAAAAAACAAATATAAATAAAGTAAACTATAATTAAGAATGGGGTAGCCTGTGATCTAGCCAGCCCCACCATCTGTGAAGGTCTGGGGAAGAGTTGGAGAGAGGTTTATACAGAGTGTAAAGGATAAGATTTTTTTTTTAAAAGGATGAACTTGGGTTATAAATAAAATGGATTATATTGAGTTTGTGAACTAGAGAGTTCTTAAATAATGTATACCTGTTATTTTTGCCACCATTATGGCTGTGGCCAGGGAAAAGAAACTGTGCATCAGAAAATCCATATTGCCTAACCTGTACCACCTAGCAGCCAGTGCTAGGTGAAAGGAAAACCATAAGCTGCAAATTATAAGGTTTTTGTAATTAGCTGACTTAGGAGCAGCTGTGGGAGCTTGCTGTCTGGCTTGCTCTGTCTATCTCTTGCTTTGACAAGGAAAGTCAAGCTCACCAAAGCAAGTTAGTCAAGGACAGTGGTTCTCAAACTTGAGCAATGCATTGGAATCACCTGGAGTGCTTTGTTAAAACACCGACTGCTGGGCAGTACCCACCAAAGTTTTTGACTCGGTGTGGGGTGAGCCCCAACAATCTGTATTTTTAAACATGGCCCTAGGTGCTGCTGCTGCTGCTGCTGTTGCTGCTACTGGTCCTGGCTCTCCACTTTGTGAATCACTGGGTTACATAGATGAGACAACATCTATGGCTGAAAACAGGGAAAATGAAAACTATGAAAAGTCACTCATTGACTTTAGTAATTGCCTTTTGGTAGGTAACTTTTGAGATGGAGTTTATTAGAGTTATGAAAATTACAGAGAGATTCCAGTATATAGCTGGTGAAGAAATAGAAGCTACACATATACATCATTGTTCAATAAGTCAGACTCACGTTGGGTACATAATCCTAGTGGGAAATTAAAAAAAAAAAAAAGATAGCCTTTCAACAAAACTTGAATATGTAATTCATCCTTTTATTCAAGTTTCCCATTTATTTCGCATCCAATATGTGCCAGGCACTGTATTAGACTCTACGTGATCACAATAGACATTGTCTCTGACATCTGACTGAACTTATAGTTAGGATTTAGAAAAGAAAAATAAGCAAATGCACATCCATATACAAGTACAGATTTCAAGGAGATCATAGAAGGAGCATCCAAACAACAAGATTCAGGAAAGCTTCTGAAAGTAAGTAATAATTAAATTGAGCATTAAAATATGTAGGATTATCCAGGTAAAAGTTGGGGGGATTGGTGTGGGAAAAAATGACAGAGGGAACAACAAGTACAATAATCCAGAGGCAAGATAGAGGATGCTATGTTTAAGGGACCCAAAGAAATTCATGCTGCTTAAAGTGCATGAGTATAGGACATGTATAAGACTGGGGCTGAGGGTAAATCATCAAGAGCATCACAGACCATGTCAAAAATTTGGGGCTTTACGCAAAGAGCTATGGAGAGCCAATGAAGATTTTTTTTTTAACTAACATTTTTTGAAGATACAATTTACACACCATATGATTCACCTATTTATAGTGCACAATTTAATCGTTTTTAATATATTCACAGAGTTGTTCAACCATCAACATAATGAATTTTAGGACCTTTTCACCACGCTCTATACCTGTTATTAATAGTAGTTACTTCCTATTTCCCCCGAGCCTCCCAGTCCTCCGCAGCCACAATTCTATGTTCTGTCTCCACAAATGGGATCACAGAACATTTACTCGTAGTCTTTCATTAAAGAGTTTTAAGCCAGGGAGTGGCACCAATAGACTTTCTGTATAGAAAAATTAAATCTGGCTGACATACGCAGCCTGGATTGGATGGGGGGAGAGAATAGTGAGCCTAGAAGTAGAGACCCATTAGGGAGTTGTCAGAAAGAGTCAGATGAGAAAATACGGTAGCCTGAACCAGGTTGTGGAAACTGAGGAAGGAGAATGGATTGAAGAGATATTTAAAAGGTAGTATTGGCTGATCTTAGTAATTAAAGGGGTGTGGTATATGGGGGGAGTGTGAGCAAAAAAAGATGGCTCTCAAGTATTATCTTAGAGGGTGGGTAGATGGTGGTTCTTGTCCCTGAGGTGGGACTCCCCACGGGAAGATCGGGTCTGTGATGAGATAGAGAAGATGATGAGTCAGTGTTTACCATGATATACCACTGTCCTCTTAGGATGGCATCAGCATGTCATAATCATGGTGAAACAGATCCTTAAGAGAAGGTATTCTTTTTTCAGTCTTTCATAAGATCCCAGAAAGACTAAAGCAACTTATATATAGATTTCACACTGATTCAATAAAATTTAAAGTTTATTTAAATTTTAATGAGAGTATATTAGTATCAAAGGGGAAAGTTTAACTGCTTTGCTGTCAATAATCTGTCACCTTTCAAAATCATAACCAAAGATCCTTCAGGCCACAAGGGGCTTTGTGAAGCCACAGAGTATATTCCCCTGACCCTGGTGAGGAATTCACCTGAATTAAATCAACGCAATGGGGATTGATTGCAGAGTCAATTTTCAATTACTTATACTAATAGAGCAGTGGTGTGGGTAATCCCAAATTGTGGTTAACCAAAAATCACTTATATTTGCTTTTGGATTGCATTATTTAAGCTATTTGTAGCAGCGGGGATTCTAACTACATTTTTCCTGTGTGATTTCTAGCATTAGTTTGCACTCCCTGACTTCATGCTAAGTTTTGGTAAATGGAAGTGGCCCAAATATGATAAGTGAGAAGGATATATCATTTTTGGATTTTGCATATCCCACATATCATCTGCAAATTTGATAATTCACACATATAGATTTTTTAAAGGTCTGCAAGGATAGAGATTACAAATCTCCCTTGATAATCCCCTTCTCTATTTAAGCACATTTACCACTGGTAAATGATTTTCTAAAGCTAGTCTCAATCCTTCTGCTGAAATACAAACTGTTCTTTCCTTGTTTCCTCAATGGGGGAAAAAAATAAACAGGTTCTCTCTTCTGTGGACTTAACTCTGATAATGCTAAAAACTCCTCTTGAGTCTTTGTCAAGTGGAACCAGTGCCATTCTATTTATCATCCTTATTTGCTAGTCAATCATTAGATGCTCCCAGAAATCAAAGCTCATAAAAAAACATGAAGAACAGCACATTTTCTAAAAAAAAAAAATCTACATTTTGCCAACAAAAGCCAAAGAGATTCTTCAATAAAAAACGAATTAAGAAATTTAACCTTCATCTTTTTCAATTAAGAAGTAATATGTTAGAGAAAATAAGAAAGACGCAGCGTAAAAGAGAAAATTAAAAGCATCTATGACTCCACCAGCTGAAGGTTACCACTGGATCACTGTGTTATCTGTGACTAACACTGCAGCCCTCAGTTACTGGGGGAACTATGTAGGGCAGGCACTCCAGGAGAAACACATTAGTCACTATTATAAGATTTAAAAGCAATACCCTCATTTAGAACCTTTAGAATAATCTAGATAGAATCCCAAGAAAACCACCAAGTCTCCTTGTGTGCCTTTGGTCCAAGGTCAATACCAAAAGCAGGTGCAGCAGCGTCTTCTGTTCATTTCCTCTATGCACACACCCTAAACTCAATCCTCACATATCTCCATACTTTAGGTATTATCCACAGACCAGCTGCACTGGCCTGGCCTGGAAGTTCATTAGAAGAGCAGACTCTTGGGTTTCACCCCAGACCTACTGAATCAGAATCTGTGTTTGAGCAAGATTCCCAGGTGGGGCCAGATTCTGATTCATTGGTCCTCCTGCTCAGTTGAGATGCATTGCTAGTTTATCAATTGTCTGGTGAATAAAGACAAGCAACAAACAAAGAAGAGCTCAAGGAAGAACACCACAAAGAAGAGAAATTCTTCACAAGGCCTAGAGCTCAGCAGCTTCTGGCGGCTCTGCCTTGGGCCTTTCCGTGCAGGGCACCTCCATTGTAGGAAGCATCTTGAATCTTATTGCACCAACATCATGTCAGAAAAAGGAGAAATGAATTCAAGATGAAGTCATGGTCCACAGTAACTAGTTTAAACTCTTTCTTCCTTACACTGGAGAACAATTCCCTAGCACCAGAGCTGAATATACATAGACCCTCTTGCCTTTAATTTAGACTCTTTTGCGGGGAGAAATGTCATTGGGGTATGAAGGTGGTCTTGGATCCTCCCTAGAGGCTAACAAAGGAGTGTATTTGCTCCGTCTTTTCTGTTCGTTTGTCACACTTATGAAACTGTAACCCAATGGTTCAGTCTATCAGGGGTTTGCAATTAAAAAGCAGTTTCAACAACTCCAAGTCTACCTTCTGCCCTTCACTGTTATTGTTCCTTCCCTCTCTCCTCTCCCACTATGTAAACACAATTACTCCTTTTGCTGATTCCTTGCCATCTTCTTTTTTTTCTTTCCTGTACTTCTCTGTTTTTTGACAATAGCAATTGCAACGAGACTTACTTTGGCAGGAAATGGAAATAAACTGTGTGTGTGTGTTGGTGAGCAGGAAGGTTGGACAAAGGAAGGCTAGGAAAACTCTTTCATTTACACATGTGCACACAATTATGCTTTCTTTCCCTTCAAAACTTGGATCACGCCATTCAAATTGTTTTATATTCATTTTTTTTACTTAACAATACTTTATGAGCATTTCCCCAGGTCAGTAAATATTCCTATGAAACATGTTTAATAGCCTCATAGTATTCCAATGTATGAACACACTACAAATCATTCAATTAGTCCCCTGTTGAACATTTACGTTGTTTCCCATTTTTCATGTTTGTAAGTAATGCTGCAACGAACATCCTTGTACATAAATCTGTTCCCATAGTTTTGGTTATTCATTCAGGATAAATTTCATTTGACTTTGATAACAACAACAAAAATCTGATCTTGGATTGACATATCTTTGGTTTGTCCACTACATACTCAATTATACTGTGGCTTTTCTCTAAAAGAAAACACATTTTAGGGTCTCAATGTCAGGTTTCTAATTAAGCAGGTTTCACAAGATTGGATCTTTTGCAGCTATCTGAGATTTTAGCCACCGTGAATTACAGTAAAAATGTCTGTGTTCTACAGCTTAGATAGGACTGATTTATCCCAGAGTACCTCAGGATTGGGACAAACTGCAAAATGGTGACTCTCAACTTAATAAGTGACATACTATCTCATGCCACTGCCATAAATGCTGTTCTTCTAGAAGGCATAACATTCATTATTTTAAGCTAAAACACTGTCCATAAGTTAGCAGACTCTTTGTGTCCCAAACCTTTATTTGAAAGCCTAGAGAGAAGTGATTAAATTAGCAGTATGTAATCTTCATGTGCACTGTCAGTAATAACAGCAATAGCAATCCTTTCCAGGAAATATACTCTGTTCCAGGTACTGTGCTGAGTACTTTACAACCTGTGTTAGCTATCTATTGCTGGATAACAAAATACTCCCAATTCAGCAGCTTAAACCAACAAACATTTGTTTTCTAGAGTTTGGGTGGGTCGGGAATCTTGGTGCAAACTTAATGCCTCTCAAGGCTAAAATCAAGGTATCGACTCTCTATCACCTTAAGGCTCAATGGGGAAGATCCACATCCAAGCCTACTCCGGTGGTTGTCAGCCAAACCTAGTTCATCCTGGTCTGTTGGACCAAGGGCCGCAGTTCCTTGCTGCTTATTGGTTGGAGGCCCCCTCAGTTTCTTACCACCCAGGTTTCTCACAACCTGAGAGCTGGCATTCATCAAAGTGAGCAAGAAAGGACAAGCAAGACAGAAGTCTGTGTCTTTTTGTAAATGCAAGCTGGAAATGACCCCATCACTTTTGCCAATTCTATGTATGCACTAGAAGTGAGTCACTAGGTCCAGTCCATACTCAAGAAGAGCAGGTGAATCCCAGGAGGTGGGATCACTGAGAAACACCTTAGAGGCCACCTACCACACAACCATTGTCTCATTAATCCAAACAACATAACTTTGAAGTCAATATTGTTAATCTCCATTTGCAGATAAGGAAATAGGCACTCACAACCAGTAAGAGAAGAGGCTGAGATTCAAACCTGTTCCTCTGACTTCTCTGAACATATGCTTGTTCCTTGCACTGAACTCTCACTTGGACACTTGATCTGTAAAGGACACTTTACCTGTAGAGATCTGAATCAACTCTTAACTTCTTTGTTTACTCTTGATTTATTTTCTCACTTTCTATCTTTCAAAGTTGACGTGAAATTGCTTAGTTTACACTATAAGAGAGGGTGGCATAACCCGAGAGTGTGAGGATAGAGATGGAAGATTGGAAGATTCAGGGTTGTTCAGTTGCCTGCCTGTTTTGGTCTCTGGTGAAAGTTCACTGGCTTCTAAATCTTCATCCAGAATTCTGGTTCATCTTTCCCATTCTCAGTTTACATTGCATATTAGCATTGAAGATGATTTGTAAGATAAATATCATTGAGGAAAAATCTCCATGGTCAAGAATTAAACACACATGCGCGGTTTTCAACACATTCTCCAGAAGAAGTCTATTCATTTTCCCTAACCAGTGGAGCTATAAATCTGGCCTGTGCTCAACACACTGTATGTGTTTTGCTTTATGAAGGCATAAATTACCAAGATACAATTTGTGTTTGATTTTTTGGACACTTAATTTGCTTAAATGTTCAGCAGTTCATAGACGTAAATTGTGCTGGGCATAGCTCCAAGTGGAATAAGCTGAGAGCAAGAAAGCTATACATATTAGAATGTAATTCAGAAGAAAAATCATCTTGGCCGGTCAAGTAAGTCCTCTTTATAAGTTACTTATAAATAACTTTCCTCTATAGGCAATATAAACACTTGGTAAATACTTCTTGAGGGGAGGAGTACTGTAGTAAATGTAAAGAAATCTTGCATACAGTATCATCCTTCTACATGTTGGTAAGAGTGGAAGGTAAGGAAATATGCCATACATATGTGATAAAGCAACCATTTTGATTATGGCTTAATATTGGAAGAATGCCTCATTAAGAACCAAGACATGGATTTTCACCCTCTCAACCACTAACTAAATGTATGAACTTGAATAAATCATTGAACTTCTCATTTATCTCAGGGCCATGGAGAAGACAAAGGAAAACACAAAGGAGCTTGGGAACAAAACACAAAGAAGTTTTGAAAATTAAACGCCAATAGAAGAGTTGCTTCGTGGTTTGAGTGTAATAGCACAGAGAAATCTATATACATGTCTAGGGGTGGTGTTTCCCAAAGCATGCAGTGGGTGCGTCTTGTACAGTGCACTGGGAAGGATACCTGAAAGGGGCCCTGGGAGCTGCCTCAGAATGGTCCACAAGTGAGGCAGCTGGCATTGTGGAGTGCCTCCTTCTCCCTCCTTCTCCCCAGGATGAGGCTGTACCTGAACTTCTTAGTTTCTCGTGGGAATGATGGCTCCTTGTTCCTGGCAGAAGTGGATGCAATTTCTCACACATGCTAGGCAGCTGCTTTTCCCAGGCAACTCCTGGAGATAGTTGGCACAAACCTCAACTGTCTTGTCCCCGGACAGGTTTGCTCCCATGCTTGCCTTTTAAGAACGAAGGGCAAAAATGGGGCCAGGTGCCTCCACTAGTCGCAGACCCACTGTGTGTCCAGCAGCAGCTGCCCCAGCACCTCTCTGGAAGAGGATGGGAGTAACAGGGAATCAGTGCTTCTTCCCACTGACCCTTACATATGAATTTCTGCAATAAAATCTATTCCTTAATCCAGTGGTTCTCCAACTTTGGTATTGCATCAGAATCATCTGGAGGACTTGTTAAAACATGGATCGATGGCCCCGTCCCAAGAGTTTCTGATTCAGTATGCCTGGAGTGGCCCCAAGGACTTGCATTTTTAAAAAGTTTCCAATGATGATTGTCCAGGACCCACAGTTTGAGAACCCATGCCGTAGGACACTGTAGAATTTGTCCTAAACTCTATTGCAAGGTAAATGGTGATAAACATGATCAATTAAAGGGCTACACTGATAAAATCTTTTTTATTTAAATAGTTACATATTTGTTTTAATGTGTATAAAATATTTGCCTTCTATTTTTTGGCAAGGGCTGATTTAGCATTTATAGCATCAATATCAAAGTAACTTTCCATACACTTATTTTAGCAAACAAGGAATCAAGTTAAAGAAAAGTTCTAAGTATCATGTAAATGATAGAACAGGTGGTATAGTATAACAAAGTTTGTAAAGGTGGTCATAAAAATTGGGTGAAATGTGGGAAACGCTAGCATAAATAATAAGTGCAATAGAAATTGCCAAGATGGAACTAACGGCTCAGACTAACAAAAGTGGTTTTGCAGAAGATGGGTACTTGAGGTGAGTGTTAACGTGAAAAGATTTAGGTAAGCCAGGAGACTGTGGAGCAGGTGAGTGGATAGCGTCTGGCAAGAGCCACGGGATGCGTGCATGTACTCGTGTACCACATCAATATCTGTAAGTTAAACAGAAAGAAAAAATCCCTGCTCAGTCTGGTGTTTGGTTTGCATGACAATAAGCAACATTATAGTGGATTTCCATTTTTCACTTATTTCCGTGACAGACTTTGGCCATAATCAGTCTCAGTAAACAGCCCTCTCTTTGAGATTCCAGGGCTTTACTGGCATTTTGTTGGGTTTGTTTTCACCTTGCTTGCCAGTTGCTTATCTTCATGTACCAAATCTACCAAAGCAAAGTTTGTGGCTCTAGGTTACTTACAGGATCATCCTTTAGAGGTCAGCAGCCCAGTGAAGGCACTCTGGGACCGGTAGCTCTGTACAACCATGGCGCAAACTATCAGATGCTACGTCAAAAATCTCTTAGGAAGGCAACCATTTGTTTTCAATTACCTTCCACATTTCAAAATTGCCACTAGAATGTGATTCCATGAAGAAGAGACCATGTAGCTAATTTCATTTTGCTAGACTATAATTTAATCTTTGGAAATAATAAGTTGTTATAGCTCAACATAAACCAAAAATATTATATGCCGTTTCCTACAGACTTGTCACATGAAGAGTAATATGACAGACTTGTCATATGAAGAGTAATAAAACCGTTGTACCATTTGGGCATCATGAACATTCATTTTCTTCCCAGAATGTCCCACAATGAGAGGGCATTTTTAGGTTCCATGCAGGTCACCAACAGGGATTTGGAAACCACTTGTTCTGCTGTGCCTCATCAAGGATTATTGAATTGCTATTTTCATGAACAAATTCTGAAGATTAACAATCTAGTTAAAAGACTTCTGAATGGTTTTAAGAAAAGCCCACCTCTCTGACAATCTAAGACAATTTGCTCTAAGTAGGCAACAGTGTAGGGGGAAAAAAACAAAACAAAACAAAAAACTCTAGCTCTTTCTTGACTAACTACTTATGACCTGGACCGGTTCTCAATCATGTTTACTTGAAGGGACTGTTAAACCACAGATCACTGGGCCCATCCCAAGTTTCTGATTCAACAGGTGTCAGTAAGGATCAAGCATTGCATTTCTACGAAGTTCCCAGGCAGTACTGATGCTGGACCACCCTTTGGAATCCACTGACATAGAGGCTCCTATCTGTGGTTCTCCTCTCTCCTCCCCTCCTTGTACCATCTGATACGGCCATGACAAATATCTGCAGCTCCTCAGCAATGTCATGCTCCCCCGTGTTCCTTCTCTTGAATTGCTTTTCCCATCCTTATCTGCATGTCAAAATCCCACTTATTTTTGCAGGCTTATTTTAAGGGTCACCTCCTCTAAGAAACCTCTTCCGACCTCCAGTTAGAATTGGCTGTGTCCTTGCTGTGGTTTACATATCTAGAATAACAGATCTACTCTAGTATTGCAATTATCTCTTTAAAATCATAGACTTTCTCCTATTATGACTTGTGAGCTCCTTGAGACCCTTATCTCAATGTTTTTAATCCCCAATTACTTGCATACAATAGACACTCAGTGAAAGTTTCCTGAATACATGAATAAGTATAAAATCTTTAATACTGTTTGATACTTAATGTAAATCCAGTTGGGAGTACAGCACTGTGCTTAAGCACACAGTCTTTTGAGGTCACACAGACCTGGGTAGGTCAGAACTGCGAGGCCTGGGGCAGATCCTTCTCCACTGTGTGTCCCCGCTGCCTTTTCTGTACATTGATGACAACTCAGGGGATCATTAGGACTAAGTGAGAGTATGTAGGTGAAATACTTAACATAGTGCGTGGATCACAGAAATGCTAAAAAATTATTATTATTAGTGATTATTATGTAAATCAAATTTACATGTTGAATTTCAGAGAGCACATACGATTTGGTTGCTGTTTTATTCATTAACAGAGTACTTTGCATATGCAGAGATTTTTGTATGATGTTTCTGGTAATTTAGATAACTAGATAGCTATTTGCACACGAAATTGTTACTATTCCCATTCTGACCATGTCAGAGGCCAAAATGATCCACTTAGTAGATACTTTTTTAAAGCCTGCCACGTGCACACCATGCAAGGCTTAGAGGAATACCAGGTCCCTGGCCCCATGAACCTCACATGCTCACAGTTTAGCGTGGAGCCTGGCTTGAAATACATAATTAGTGAATTAACGACATTCAACCACGGTCAATGCTATGAAGCACAGACAGTGAAGGTTTAATCTGTCTGTTCACTTCCTACAGAACTCATTCCTTCTCAATTAGGCTCTGAAGTTTCATCTATAACACTCTGCACGGGTCAGTTTTATCTTTTGAATCTCCCAAATCATGGGAGGCTGACTCTAGAAGTCTTTCCTCATTAAGTGCTAAAAAGTCTAATCCATTTTGACTTAGTAAATGAATGACGTGTTTTGGGCCAGGCTTTCCCTGGAATGTGCTGGGCATGTCTGGATCAAGTGACCATCCAAGAGAGACTGCGATAGGAAAAGGTCACAAAAGGCTTGACTGAAAGGAAGAAGTGGGGAAAGATGGTCCTATCTTTGTGTCTAAAGTATGGGAAGGATTTTTTCTTTCCTCTATCTCTGTGTAAGAACCTCAAGACTGATTTAGCCCCAGCTGGAGAAGTCTCTCCTTATTGCTCAGCAACAAGTAGATGAGCAAACCACCCCCCAGGGCAGGACAGTTGCTGTCATGCGGTGCTTCCTACCCCAAATGGTTGGTTCTGACTCACTTGGGGAAACTTGCCCTTCCAGATAGGAGTGTTGGTCAGCTGCTTGACAGAGAACCCTGTTTAGGTGATGGAAAATTGTCTAGGACTGTTTAAAATCAACTCATGAAATCAGACTGAATGAATTAAGGAGAACAAAGTCCTTTCTAAGTGGGAACTTCTCCTTTGCCAATCTCTGTCTTCCAAGTGACCCAACTATGTTCCAGTATCTGTATAATTTTGTAGCCTGAGACAAATACTATCATTGCTCTGCTCTGTGAAGTTCAAGTCCAAGGAAATTTGACTTTGGCATTTGTATATGCCCTTTTTCAAAACACTATTAATATTTAAGAATTTTATCCTAAGGGGGGTGTGTGTGTGTGTGCGCGCGTGTGTGTGCGCGCGTGTGTGTGTGTGTGTGTTGATAGCTTTCCATAGTACCTAAGGTTTTTGATTACAAATAAGAAAGAGTTGGGTAAACTACATAAGTATTTCAACAAATTTTCTGATCAAAATATGTTCCAAATGCTCTATGAAATTACTGAAAAATAGAAAATTTAAAAATCATTATTCTGCCTACTAGAGCTAAACTTTATAACTTATTCAAAATTTTGGAAGAATTTAACAGATTTTTAAGATAAAATTGCAATAGTACCGTATACATAATGTGTGTATTTGTGGTGTGTAGTATTTTTCTTTGTCCTTAAGTTTTATTTTGAAAAAACAATTTTTAATGGCTGAAAGTATTCTACTATATGAAACTAATGTAAGTAATTTTGAAAGTAAAAAATAAGCTGGAATTCAGCCAAACTGCTCTTTCCTTAAGACAGCAGTGAGAGTACACCAGGTATAATTCCTTGTGGAATCCTAGGCTCATGAGGTTGGAAAGGACCTCCAAGGTCATAAACGAACGTGAGAAGGCTCCAGAGAAACTCATGAATTTAGCTATCTTTTTCTGAGTAATATAACCATTATAACAACCAACTTTGAGAACTGAAGATCATTAACCCGAGCTGTAGCCATAATTTATTTTTTTTGTATTTTGGATGAGTGGCAGATTTTAAGCAAATGTACATTTATCTTAGATAGAAAACCTAATTAGAAATTTTGCCTAAAGAAGTTCAAGTTTGTGAACATGTTACACTGAAGCAATTACTACTGTACAGTAAAATAGGGACTAGGGTTATGTCTCATTAGACCTTTCCTTCAAAGTTTGGGACATTTGAATTTTATACTGAAATTGAAGTATAAAGTATCTGATAATTTCAGCAGTTTCTTTCTTTACTCCAACAGGAATTGCTTGAAACTTTACTTTCACAAATATACTAATGATCCCCATTATTCCACAAACTTCACCACCACCTTTTATTCCCATTATATGGTTTGCTGAGGGAAAGCAAAATAATGGTAACAATTTTCCATACAACCTAAAGTAGGTTCATTCTACCTGCTTGAATTAAGTATGGTGAAGAGGTTCACACTAAGAGGGTTACAGAGACAAAGAAGTTTTCATGAAAAAAAAAAATCTTGGTACGACATTATAATGAATATTATTAATTGAATCAGTATTAAATATCTTAGTAATATTAATAACTAATATGTAAATATGAATGTCATTAAATAACAATAATCACACAATTATTACATTTACTATCGCAAACAACTGGAGAGTTCTGGAATTTGCATTTGTCCAATTCTTCATTAAGAAAGTTTGAGACACAAAAACTCATAGACACAGACAATAATTTAGTGGTTACCAGAGGGTAAGGGGGTGGGGGGTAGGTGATGAGGGTAAAGGGGATCAAATATATGGTGATGGAAGGAGAACTGACTCTGGGTGGTGAACACGCAATGGGATTTATAGACGATGTAATACAGAATTGTACACCTGAAATCTATGTAAATTTACTAACAATTGTCACCCCAAAAAAATTAATTAAAAAAAAAAAAGAAAGTTTGAGACAAAGATAAAGGAAGGGTTTTAGGTATTTTCATTTAAGCTTTTATGGGGAAAAAGAAGTTTCAGCTTCCTAAACCTAATCTGCTGTTTATCAGACCATGTGGCCTCACTGGTGGGGCATATGAACAAAATTTAATATTTTTCTTCGGAAGTATGACACTTATTCAAGAATAGCATTTGAAAACTTTGCTCATTGTTTTTTTTTTTTAACAATTTAATATCAAATTCACTCTTAGAAGTTGTTTATTATTGTTTTCTACTATGAAGATGAGGCAGGACAGATAACTTCATGTTACAGCTCAGCCATATTGTTGGATAGGAAGGGTAGACTGTTTCCTAAATTAATCAACAACAATACCAGCATAATATCCTGGTGTCTAATCTCCACCAGCTACCTGTCCATCAATATGTCAGTCCAAGTGAATGAGGGGAATTCGATTTTAACCTCCAAAGTGAATCCTTACAGGTGTTCTTTGCTTAGCCTTTCTCTTTAATATCCGAGATGTGGTACTTGGTTCTCTTCTTTCTACCTACACTCCCTCCTTGGGAATCCGCATTTCCCAAAGCACCAATGATCTTCCAGTGTAGGTGATTCAAAACTTTGTAATTTTAATTCAATCCTCTCTAGAGCACAGAGCTTGTTCCTAACATTTCCAATTCAGTATTTCCCCAATTCGACTTTTCCTCCTTAAACTCGCTCTTTTTCATGGCCTCTCCATTTCTGTAAAAAGCACTGCCATTCTCCCAGTCACCCCTTCTTGAAAGAGGTCTTTGAAGTCTTTGACTCTTTCCTCTCTCTTTGTCCCTACATCCTGCCCATTCTGCTTCCATAGGCTCTCCCAGGTCTGTCTCTTCCTTTTCTTTGCCCCACTCTCATTTCAGCTGTGCTAGGGGTTCTCAACAGTGGCTATGGGTCATATGGTTAGCTTAAACAGCAACAACAGAATGCCAGCTCCCCATCCCAGACCGAGTGAATCAGCAGCTCTGAGGGAGAAATCTAGATTTCAGGAGATTTTTGTTTTTAAACCTCCTCGGGAGAGCATAATGCGAAGACATGCTTGATAACTCCTGAGTTAGATTCTTTGCAAAAGAAATCCTCCATGTTTTCCCACCTCTGTCTCTCTTCAGTTCAACCCTCTTTCTCTACATCCCTGCCTGAGTATTAACTCCCCCATTGCTTTGTAAGGGTAGTAACTTGCTTAAATGCAAGTTTAATCTTCCACTACTGCCTTCAGAATAAAATTGTGTTCCTTATCTTAGTCATAGAATTCTTCAGGAATTTGGCCCCTACTCTCCAGCCTTACTTTATGTTAGTTTTCTCCATATACTATAAGCATCTGCCAAAATAAGTATGCTCTACTTGGTATTACCTCATTTCTTTGCTCATTAAGTTCACCCTGTCTGAATAGAATTCCCTCATCTTTGTGAATCATTTCAGAAGCTTTCAGCTTCAGGTTACAGAATATCCAACTAAAAGTGGCTTAACAAATAAAAATTCTTCTTGAATGTAAAAAGGAATTTGAAAGTAGGGATATTTAGGGTTGGTTATTATTTCTGGGATGAAAATTGGCTTCTCTGCCATTTCCTTGCCTTCCCTCCAGATACCAATATGGTAGCCACAACTCCAGCATCATGTCCTTAGTGACAATGTTCAAGACAGGAAGGAAGACAGTTGCTATTTTTTGTTTTGCTTTTTTAAATCAGGATGTAAAAATTTCGCAAAGGCCCCTAGCCAACTTCTCTTCAGTACATTAGCCAACACTGAGTCAAAAGATCATATTCTTGTTTTCAAGGAATACTGGAAAAGTGAATATCTGCATTGTTAATTTCTAAACTGGGAGGCTGGCTCTTCTAGGAAAGAGGTGAATTGGGAAGACAAACAACATAAGGAGGCAAACACCAGGGTCTCTCATATTTTGACTCTTGAAATACTACTGTATTTCAAATACCTCCTCCATGATAGCTTTCGCAATCCCTGACCAGGCAGGAATTTTCTCTTCTCTTGTTGAATTCCCATGGTATTTTTGTTTAAATCTCTCACCTTGATCTCATGTACTTCTGGTTTGAGGATGTTATTTGTATAGGTGTCTTGTTTCTCATATTGAATTATAAGCTCCTGGAGGGCAGGAGCCATTTCTTAGCCATCTCTTATCCTGCAATACCAAGTCAACTGAAAAATATGTTATTGCAACAATGATATTCTGGCATTTACTGACTTCACATTATTTGTTCAGCTGATGCCCTTTTCCAATTTGTTTCCAGTACTTGTTTTAGGTGGCTAGTCAGCTGACAGAGGTTGAGTCATAGTGATACCAAGGATTCAGTTAGTGTCCACTTCTCTGGCTGTTTCCTTCTACCGGGTCATCTGAGTGGAGCAGTCTCCCCTTTCCCATTTCTGCCAATTTCAGACAGAACGGAGTCGATGGTAATAAACTAGTTGTCACACTCAGAGCACCTCTAATTTCTAGTAAAATATTCGGAGTTCTCTGCTTAGAGCCTGAGGCTGACCAGGCTGGAATACATGCTACCTGAAGGGCTAATGAGAAAAGTCCCACCAGGCGGTAACTCACCCCCACTGGGCCTCTCCAGGGAGGGTCAGCCCAGCAGGGAAGGGCGCTACATCTTCACTCTGCTTGGGGAGATGCCAGCTTCACAGACCTGACTCTGACAGGAAAACAAATGGAAACCAGTGGGAGGGGGAGCGCTGAGGCAATGTGGACTCATTCAAAGAACAGTAATAATGATAATTTTCAAAGCTTTATTTATTTGAGAGTGAAAGGACAGGGATTTCATTGGCCTGAAATTTCAGAAGCTTGGTTGCTTTCAACCACCCCTGTAGTGCTTCAGCGGAACCCACATGGAGTGTTGTGTGGTAGCAGCTTCTGGCAAAGAGGGAGCTGCTTTACATCCTGGTTATGTTTTGTCCCCATGCATGATATACTGAGCAGACATGGCCCTTGAAAACTGTATTTCTGCCTCCCCATTGCTTATGATCCAAGGGGGAAGACATGCTCTAGGTTTCTAAGGTTGTGTATATTTGCATGTGTGCACGCATGCACTTTCAGGAGTAGTCTATCTGGGGGCACCACTTCAACATGGGTTCACAGGCATTATTTCTGTCTTGGAGGAGAGGCTCATTCGCTGTAGCAAACACAGAGGAGTTAAATTGGATTTTCGTGGAGTGGGGAGAGGGCAATGCTGTCAGCCTGGTAGAATTAAGTAAAGCAGTAGGGGGCTGCCTGTTTCGCTTAAGGAGGGAGGTGGTTTGTTGACTAGTTTTAAACTATTCTGACTCAGTTCCAGGTAATCAACTGGAAAACTGTAAATGTCTTAATTGGCCATTTGAACACTGGATCTCCTCCCTGTCCTGTCAGAGGATGCCGAGGAAACTCCTCTTTGAGCAGCAATTCTTTAAGGCCCTTTCCTTTCCCTCTGAGGCTAGCAATGGGCCCAGAGGCTCGTTTTCTGTATAGCACAAATAGTGACTGCTGCCTGAGATCCGTCTTCTCTAGTGCCTGAGGGAAAGGGGGAGGACCCAGTGAGGTAAACAGGATTCGCACTCGGCTCTGGCCGAGTTACAAGGACTTTGCAAAGATGGGGCTTCACTGGGTGAACTTGGAAATTTAGAGGAACCAAAGGAAACTCTTGTGTGAGTAACTCAAAAGCACCGTAGGATGACGCCAATATTGGGAACACTTTCCAAAAGTCACTAATCCAGCAAAACAAAGCAAAACCAAAATATGATATTCACCCTTCAACAATTTGACTATGTGATGAATATGTATGAGGCTCTGGACCAAGCACCACACATACAGCATTTAATTTCACATTTGGAACAGCCCTTGGAAGTTGCTACTATTAGCTTCATTTTACAGATGAGGAAACAGATTCGGAAAGTTGAAGTCAGTGATTCTTGAACTTCAGTGTGCACCACACCTGGAGTGCCAGCATCCACACTCAGAACCACCGCCTTAGGCTAAGGAAACTCAAACAACCTTCCTTAATAATCCCCCCAACCCAGGTCCTCTTGCCCAGATTCTGCCAGGAGACTCAACTTCTTTTAAACACATATTTGATTTGCTGTGTACCCGAGATGAATAAGATACAGCTCTTTATTTCAAGGTGTTCAGAGTCTGAAGCTGGCAGTCGGAAACAGAATACAATGCATAAGTACATCAATTCACCAGAGTGTAATAAGTGTCTGCGCAGAGTTCAGGGGGTGCAACAGAAGAGGGTGGTCAGGTGTGCTGAAGGCAGTGGGTATGTGAAGTCTTCATAGTAGAAAGAAGACGGGGACAGGAGATGAGAGATGCAAGAAAGCAAGATTCGGAAAGCATGGCCAGTACCTCCTTGCGCCTCCTTTCTTTATGATTTGGTCTGGTTTCTTTTGGCTCTGCTGTGGTCTGACTACTCTGGTTGGTGCTTCCTATATCCCCCCTAAAGTGCGATAGTATCTCCCTGCCAACTCTGTCCCCTACACCTGGTCTGTTATGGCCCATCCAGGAGACACTTGGGAGGAAAATATGCTGACCCCCTTCCTCGTCAATTGTTCTGGGGATTGAAAGAGGTTCCATGAGCTTTACAACCAGCGAAAATTGTCGCCAGCTTCACAATTCTGGCCAACATGTCTATGCTTTGAAGTCTGGTTGCTGCCTTTTACAATTCTATTTTTAAAATGTATTAAAGATGTTTAAATGTGGCAGAGACTTCCAATAAAAGCTGGGCTGCTTGAGAATCAGGATGCTGGTCTCAATTTAAAGTGCCTGTTAAATAATAGGATACCCATGTAAAAGGGGCTCCGAAAGATTGACCAAACAGCTCTCACAGAAATCAAGCTCACTCACCAACACCTCTGAGAGGATTCCAGAGGTTACCAGGCTCTGTATCTATCCCCTGTTTATGCCATTAAAGTGCCTTTAAATACAAAGTGATTGAATTTTTGTTTGAATCCGTCACTGACATAAGGACACAAAACTAAAACAGGAAAAAGTCTCTAATAAAATACTGTGGCATAAACTTTGGCTAAAAATCAAGCAAGGGCTAATAGGAAATTATCATTATTCCACAAGGACTGGCTGCTGGAAGAGGAGTCTGGGGTCATACTGTACGAGTATGTCTGCAGAATCACAACTCTGAACACAATTTGGGGACCAGTCTTTCTGGACAGTCCTTTTAATATTGAGAATTTTATTTTACCATTCAGGAGGCTAGTAAAAAATAAGACATGGTTCCTGCCCTGTACCCTGCCCATCACTGTGCACTCTCAGTTAGCAAAGACCATTGCTAATCCCAGCTTCGGTCTTGTCCACCTTAATCTATCCTTGCTGCTATTACCTTAGTTCCATCTTTTTACTTTTGTGCCAAATGCTGTAGGTTGGTTGATCTCACATGTATTTCTACATCTTTTTTTCAGTGTCTCTGTATGCTTTAGAGTCTAGAAATCTGAAATTCCCATTCCCAGACTCTCGAATTCAGGAGAAGCCATGTGGTACAAGTCTGGCCCATGAAACATGAATCAAAGTTGGCTGGGGATTTCTGGAATGCTCTTATTTTCCTGACACAAGCACTGACACTACTTCTTCCCATTCTTTGCTACTTTCTACTGCCTGGAATGTGATATGCCAGCTAGATCTGCAACTGCCATCTTGTGACTAAGACAGAAATGCCAAGAGAACTGCAAAGTCCTTAGCTCCGCTATCTTACACTATTGAACCAATGTCTGCAATTGCCAACTTTTGGACTTCTCCTTATGGAAGCAGAAATGAAGACTCTAATTTGTTCAAGCTGATATTTTTCAGTTCTTTATTACTTAAAGCACAATGCTTTCTCACTGAGCTATTACATGGACTCAAAGTGATTAAGTTACTTGCTTGAGCACACATAGCTGGTCAATGGCAGAACCATGATTAAATCAGATAGATATCAGGCTAACTTTAAAGTTTGTCTGCACTGAATTTTCTTCTGTGACTCCCTTGTATAGTGTGATGTCTACCGAAATATTAATATTTTTTCTTTCCTTCAGAAGATACTTTCTAAAAGGTACTGCAGCGTGTTTGTCTAGGTGGATATGGCCAGTAGCCTTGCAACAGAACTTGTTCTGTGAGTCACTGGAAAGACTCCTCTCAGTTAGGCAATTAGGCTTTGGCTGTGCTTGGGGAGAGTAATAGGCCCTTTTTGTGCCTTGACAGAGGTGGCCTCTCCAAATAACAATTTGATGTGTAGATCTTATCATTATGGGAAAAACAAGGAAATTTTCATACAGTAAGCCTTCTGGGAGAAAACAGCAGCACTGCCAATTCCACCACTCTCCCATTTCTTTTGAAATTCAACATCCTGAGATGCCTCTGCTGGATTCAGATAGTCTCAACAAAGGTCAACTAGCAGTAGAAAAAAGTGAAAAGCACCCAAGAGGAAAATCCCCACACAAAAAAAGCAGTCCAGAGTGGCTCTCCTGGCTCAATGGCAACACCTAGAATGACTTACAGAAGGTCTGGTACTGGCACTATATTGACCTACTTTGAGAATAAGAGCTGAACATGTCAATGTGAACAGCTTTGATTATCCCAAGCACTGATAACATCTGTCCATAAATCTGAACCAGCAAGAGAAACACTGCACCAGCAAAGATGCATCAGAGTGTGGGACCAAAAATAGTAAGTCATTTTTAAACCTTGGTATCTGGCAGCCTCATCTGATTCCCCAGTTCTCTCTCTGAGAAGCATCTGGAATCAGGACTGGGCTTTTCTAGAATAAAGGAATACCAGGATTCTTAGATAATGTAGTACAAGGATGTTCTTAGAAAGATCCTGGATTCTTGTTATTCTGATGAATGGGGGATCAATCTATTCTAATTTGAAGAATACAAGATATGCTCAATTTGTCTCCTGAGCTATTGAATTAGGTCATAACCGCTACATAAGTAATACACAAAAATCAAGGTAAACTATCATAACTGAAATGACCAAAATGGTAAATAAATGGCTCAGCATTGTTAGTGAAATGTAAAAGTCTATTTGAATTCAAAGCATACTGAGTCACCTAACTCCTATTTCAAAGACTCCTTTAATGTCAAATTCTTTCTCCAATGGTAGAGCATCTCTGGAATTACTGGAGAGGGGGTGGGTCACTGGGAAAGCCTGTATTATTTTCAGTTCCATATTACTCAATTATGACTTTTTGAGCCAATAAATATTCATCTGTCTACAGTCAAAAACAGTATCAACCTCCTGGCATGTGTAGGAGGGAAGCTTTGGCACTAATGCTAATGACTTTTGCATCATTTTATCAAGACCTGGAAACCTTGGATCATTCTGTATTGGAGAGTCAACATCATTATATTAAAAGTATAAATTGCATATGCAGGATGGTGGCACATGAGTCCAGCAAGGGTAGATTGCATGACTTAATTGGTGTTTGGCTTAATTGGTAATTAGTAATATTAAGTGCTTGGGATTCTACTAACAATACAAGATTTAGAGTTACAGTTTTAGAGACCCATTCCAAATATATAAGGGAAAAACCCACACTGCACTATAACTATCTTAAAATTCTCTAAAAGGCCTTAACTTTTGAACTCCAAGCAGGAATCCTCATGAAAAACATACTATGCCAGATTTAGTTCATCAGGATACTTCCAGAATTAATTGGGCAAGGGGGGATCTGATGGGTTCTCAACAGTTACGTAGTTGTGCCAGGCAATCTGATAGGCTCTTCATATTCCTTTATTTAATCCCCACAATAATCACATGAAATAGATACTATTATTTTAATACCCATTTTATATAAGTAAACTGAGGCATGGAACGATTTCATGGAATAGCAGTTATTTAATGAAGAATTCTCTATCAGCAGTTAATTAACATGGCACAATTTTTTGTGGACATTAGCACAGACCTTTTTGAATGATTACTAACTTTCAGGACAACAGGCTACTAAATAATATACTCAGTAAAATGAATAGATAATGCATTCAAGTGGTGAAGACACTGCATTCCTGGAGTCAGTAATGATATAGACTTAAAGATAGAAATAGACAACAATATAATAATAGGGTATGTCAATCCCTACTTTCATCAATGGACAGATCATTTAGACAGAAAATCAATAAGGAAACACTAGACTTAAATTACATGTCAGACTACATGGACTCAATATTCACAAAATACGGGTGTGATCAAACAATATGGTGCATGTTTACATAAAGAAATTATTAAAGTAAAAGACACATTGCCACTAACCCCCCTCAAAACACCCCCCCTTGCTTCCAACACACTTATCCCTCATTCTTGCCACTTTTTGAAGCATTTCTGGAAGTCCTCTTTTGTGAGTGTCTTTAGTTGCACTGTTGTGGCTGTGTTGATGTCCTGAATCAATTCAAAACGTTTACCTTTCATGGTCATTTTGACTTTGGGGAAGAGCCAGAAGTCGCACGGTGCCAAATCTGGTGAATAAGATGGATGAGGACACGCTGTAATGTTTTTATTTGACAGAAATTGTCATACCAGAAGGGATGTGTGACACGGAGCGTTGTATAATGGATGAAACCTTTTGCTCATTTCATGTTAACACATTATTCGTGATCCATGATTTATGGCACACTTTAAAACACACCTTCTCTCAACCGTAGCTCACACCCAACTTACTACACCGAACAAGTTGATACTTGTCACACACTGTCACTAAGGTTCCACATGCCGCTTCCTGTAGAAAGATCCTGCCTTTCCATTGGATGGCACTTGGCAGCAGCATTCACCATATCTTTTGATCACAATGAAAGGCTCCATGCCACACATTGCTTCTCGTATACGGCAATTTCATCCTTCCTTCCTTCCTTCCTGCCTTCCTTCCTTCTTTCCTTTTTTCATTGGGAAAAGGGAACAGGACATATTGGGGTAAAAACATTAGAGTGCATCCTCATCCACCTTATTCACTGGATCTGGCACTGTGCGACTTCTGGCTCTTTCCCAAAGTCAAAATGACCATGAAAGGTAAATGTTTTCAATCAATTTAGTACATCGAGGCAGCCACAACGGTGCAACTAAAGACACTCACAAAAGAGGACTTCCAGAACTATGTCAGAAGAGGGCAAGGATGATGGAATAAGTGTGTTGGAAGTGAGAGGGAATATTTTGAGGGGAATTAATGGCAATGTGTCTTTCACTGTAATAAATTTTTTAAATTTAAACATTCACCATATTGTTTGACCACACCTTGTATTTCTACTTTGTTGAGTGTTTTTATCATGAAAAGGTATTCAAGTTTGTCCAATGCTTTTCTGTGTCTATTGAGATAATCATGTAATTTTTGACCTTTATTCCATTATTATGGTGTAGTATGTTGATTGACTTTTATATGTTGAACCAATCTTCCATTCCTAGGATAAATCACACTCAGTCAAGGTATATAATCCTCTTCATATGTTAGTGAATTAGTTTGCTAATATTTGTTTAGGGATTTTTATGAAGGATATTGGTCTATAGTTTCTGTTTTGTGTGTGTGTGTGATTTGCTTGTCTAGCAACATAGAATGGTTTGAGAAGTATTTTCTCCTCTTTTGTATTTTTGAAGAATTTATGTTAGTTCTTTAATAGAATTCATCAGTGAAGCCATCTCATTCTGGGCTTTCCTTTGTGGGAAGCTTTACTTGTTATCTGTCTGTTCTGATTTTCTATTCCTTCTTGAACCAGGTTTGTTCATTTTGGATTTTAGTTTTTGTTAGTTTCCTAGGATTTTGTCTATATCATCGAGATTATCCAATTTGTTGTCATTCAATTGTTCATAGCATTCCTTTTTAATCTTTTTATTTCTGTAAGTTCTGTAGTAACGTTTCCTCTTTTAATAATTTGAGTCCTCTTTTTTTCTTAGTCAGTCTAGCTAATTGTTCAATTATGTTGATCTCTTCAAAGAATCAAATTTTGGTTTCATTGACTTTATTGTTTTTTATTCTTAATTCATTTATTTCTGCTCTAATTTTATTATTTTCTTTACATTGCTTCCTTTGGGTTTTAATTTGCTCTTCTTTTCTAGTTTCTTAATGTAGAAGTTCAGGTTATTGATTTGAGATGTTTCTTCTTTTTTAACATAGGTGTTTACAGTTATAAATTTCCCTCTAACCACTGCTTTCACTGTGAATTATAAATTTTGCCATGTTGTGTTTTCATATCAAAGTATTTACTAATTTTACATGTGATTTCTTCTTTATTCACTAATTATTTAGAAATGTGTTGTGTAATTTTCACGTTTCCATTTGTAAATTACAATTGCTATGAATTTCTAGATTCATCCATTGTAGTTGCAAACATAATTTGTGTGATTTCAATATTTTTAAGTGTATACAGGCTTATTTTATCACCTAATATGTGATCTATCATGGAGAATGTTTCATGTGCACTTGAGAAGAAGTATGTATATAGTTGTCCCTCACTATCGGTAGAGGATTGGTTCCAGGTCCCTTGCAGTTACTAAAATCCACAGATGCTCAAATCCCTTATATAAAATGATATAGTATTTGCATATAACCTATGCACATCCTTCCGTATTCTTTAAATGATTTCTAGGTTACTTATAATACCTAATACAATGTAAATGCTATGTAAATATGTAATATGTAAATAGTTGTTATACTGTATTGCTTAGGGGATAATGACAAGAAAAAAGTCTTACATGTTCAATAGAAACACAAGCATTGAAGGCCTAACTACACAGTGCACTTCAGCAACAGGATGGATTATTTTTTTTCGGTCCATGGTTGGTATTAAACAAAAAGGTAGTTAAAATGATATAGTAGAAAGTATATATTTAACATAAAAGAAGGCAGAAATGGAGGAATAGAAGAACAAAAGAGACATAAGATATATAGAAAACAAATAAGAAAATGATGAACATAAATTCTATCTTATCAAAAAATTACATTGAATATAAATGGATCAAACTCCAATTAAAAAGCAGATATTGGTAGGATGGATTAAGAACAGCATGATCCAACTATATGCTGTCTAAATGAGACCTCCTTAGACTCAAAGACACAAATAGGTCCAAAGTGAAATGATGGGAAAAGATATACCACGTAAACCACAACCAAAAGAGAGCTGAATTTTATAATACCATACAAAATAGACTTTAAGACAAAAATTGTTACTGGAGATAAAGGACTTTTTATAATGTAAAAATGTCAACCTAACAAGAAGATATAATAAACATATAAGCATCTAACAATAGAGCACTAAAATACATGAAACAATAACTGACAAAATTGAATGGAGAAATAGGCAATTCAACAATAATAGTTGGAGACTTTAATACCCTACTTTCAACAATGGCTAGAAAATCAGCAAGAAAATAGAACTTGAACAACACTATATATCAACTAGACCAAACAGCTACAGAACACTCCATTCAACAATAGACTACAGTTGGTCCTCTGTGCCTGTGAGTTCCACATCTGCAGATTCAACTAACTGTGAAACAAAAATATTTTTTTAAAAATTGTACGTTGTTGCTGATATGTACTATGTAGTTACAGTGGTTGCATTTGTAGTGAATGCATACAGATTTCTTTCATTGTTTAGGGGCCATTAGTCCCTAAACAATGCAGTATAACAACTACTTACACAGCATTTACATTGTATTGGGAATATGTAAGAGCTTTGCATACCTCTATTTTCCCCAGTTTTTCCTTTAACATTTTGGTTAGTCTATTGTTTACACCAACTGTAACCCACTTCCTCAAACAGTTAGTTATGAAGTTAAACAACTGCCTGCAACTCTTTTAAATAATCACCCATAAGAAGGGCTTTTGCACTGAGCAAGCTCTGATTCAGGTCAGAAAAAGACAGCCTTTCAAATGTGGTCTTCCAGGGAACCACCAGAAAGGTCAAGGAATGACTATGCTCTGGTAATGGGGCTTTGAATAAGTTCTAACTCTGTTCTGCCCACTCCAATGATTGTCAAGCTGCTGTTTTTCACTGTGATTTCAAGTTGTTAATTTTCAAGTCTGCCACAGAGCTGGAGAATGAAAGATGGGAGTAGAGCAAATTAAAAGACCACAAAGCTTATACTTCTTACCAAGAGTCAGCTGTTTTCCTTGAATAAACAGTCCCTAGATTGCTGCAAGCATTTCAGAGTTCTGAAAATGTTGTCTGATCTTTTTGCCAGTTTTTTCTTTGTTTTTTGAAAGAATTGTCAGTGATTTATATTTCATCATTTTTGCTGATATTACTAGGTTTTGTATTTCAATATCCATTTTTTAACTTTTGGAATTTCTATTGGTTCTCTTTCAAATCTACCTGTTATTGTTTCAATTTTGCCTATTTTATTTCATAATTTCTTGTTTACCTTTTATTACATCATTTTTTAAGTTCATTTCAGAATCCTAAACATGCTATTTTTGAAATTCATCTCCAGATTACTCTTCCTTTTTTTTTTTTTTTTTTTTTTTAAGATCTTATTGGGGGAAGGGGAACTGGACTTTACTGGGGAACAGTGTGTACTTCCAGGACTTTTTCCAGGTCAAGTTGCTCTCCTTTCAATCTTAGTTGTGGAGCACACAGCTCAGCTCCAGGTCCAGTTGCCGTTGTTAGTTGTTAGTTGCAGGGGGCGGAGCCCACCTTCCCTTGCAGGAATCGAGGAATCGAATCGGCAACCTTGTGGTTGAGAGCCCACTGGCCCATGTGGGAATCGAACCAGCAGCATTCAGCATTAGGGGCACAGAGCTCCAAACCCCTGAGCCATTGGGATGGCCCTACTCTACATTTTTTAAAAAAAGATTTTATTGGGGAAGGGGAACAGGATTTTATTGGGGAACAGTGTGTATTTCCAGGCCTTTTTTCCAAGTCAAGTTGTTGTTCTTTCAATCTTAGTAGTGGAGGGTGACATTCAGCTTCAAGTTGTTGTCCTTTCAGTCTTACCTATGGAGGGTGCAGCTCAGCTTCAGGTTCAGTTGCTGTTTCTAGTTGCAGGGGGCACAGTTGCAGAAGAAATCGATCCGGCAGCCTTTGGAGTTAGGAGCATGGAGCTCTAACCACCTGAGACACCGGGCTGGCCCCCTACTCTACATTTTTATCTGGAATGAATTCTTATTATTATTATTGATTTTGAGGTCCTCTTTCTTATCTGGTTTACTGATCTTCATGTGTTTCATAATTGTGGCTAGAAGGCCAAAGTTAAATTTAAGTCTCTTTATCTCACTCTTTCTGCTTTTACCTTTCACCTCGTTCTGTTGCTCATTCATCTTATTCCTCACTGTCACCTCTATCTGGTCTTGAAGTTCAGTACCAGGACTTATGTTATAGACTCAGTGTAAGGCTATAACAAATATATACAAGTGGCTCAGGTCCCACTTGACTGTCTCTTGCTCCTACTTTTTCCTTCACCTTTCTTTTATGACTTGGCACTATCTCCTCAGCCTCCAACTTGTCACAGTGAAACTGGCTCTCTGGGATATAAAACTCTGGGTTTCATCTGCCTTCTTCTGTATTTCATGCCTAGCAGACTAGTACTTTCAGTCCTGTTCACTGCATTGTATTTCTGTTTGGTTTTGGTCTACAACAATTTTACCTTGATTTTGAGCATAGCGTGTCTTGGGCATTTCTTATTTTTTATATGTTATCTATTATTGTTCTGATTGGGATGTTGACAAGTGAAGAAAAGGCACAAAACATGATCTTATGATGTCCTATTGACTGGAAGTTCTACGAGAGAGTTTTTCAAGTTTGTCTTCTATATCAATGATTTAATTTTCTGCATGTTGTCATTTATTCCTCTAAAGGGGATTTTAATTCAAGCATTGTTTTCATTTCCAATCTTATTGTATCTCCTGTTTGATCTTAAGATGTCCTTTCTTAATAGATTTTTGTTCCTGTTTTATAAAAGTTATTTTCTTCTTTTTCTTCCTCATTTCCTTCTTCTTCATCTTCTTTTCCTCTTCCTCTTCCTTATACTTATTCTTTCTTTTAAAAAAAAGAAATGTAGGTGAAAGGAGCTTGCTTCTGACTCTCAAAGTAAACTGTCTTTCTAGATCTGATCTTTACTTTGATCACCCGGATCATATTTATTACTCCTATTTTGTAATAATGCTTTCAATGGCTTCATGTTACTTTGTTTTTCAGTTCATTCAACCTTAAAGCAAGAATAAATCTTCCAGATTTGGCATTCGTCAACAGTTTTGTTATTTGGATAACCTTTAGCTCCACTGATGGCCCCCTTGAAGCCAAATATGCACAACTCCTAAACAAACTTCTAATGTTAAGCAGGTTTTCATCTCATCTGGCAATGCTGGGTGGATACAGAATCTTTTTCTCTATTTCCTGCTTCTCTTGTATTCTTAAAATATTCAACATTCAAAACTATTTTTGAAAAATCATTTACACACTATTTCCAGTACTCTTTTCTTTGCTTTCCTCTGTAAACTTTATTTTTTGTACTGTGCCTTGAAAAATGCAGAGCACCATCTCCAGTCTTCATTTTTCTTAGAAGATGAAATCTCAAAAAACAATGCAGGAAAAATGGACAGAAGGACAGGAGTACAGCACGACAGTTGATTTTAAAAGTGTCATCCATTTAATGAAGGGATAGCTGCTGAATGTTTTGATTGGTGCAGTTTTTTTTTTTTATTTCTCAACCATAGGGCAGACAGATGGAGAGGAATATATTATTTTACTATTTACCTTTTTGATGGCAGGTGTCATTGGTTTTCAGCTGTATAGCACTGCCAGGTCCTCAGTTTTGTTTTTCATTGTAGTATCATTAGGAAAGTGACAGTTTTGAGGTTTTTATTCCTACATCCTAGAAATAATAATCACTATCTTTCCTAACAGTTGAGAGGTATGATGAATTTTAGCCCCTGTTTGGTCTCTTCATGGATAATCATAGAGAAAAGTTGGGAGAAGCCAGATCAGACATTAGGCCATTTTAAATGGAAGTCATATAGACAAATTCAAATTTCTAAGAGCAAATTCCAGTTTCTTGGAGATGATGCTGGAGTTTTGTTTTCAAATTTTAAAGATTCTTATCATCAACGCACACTTCAACTTCCTTATGTATTGGACTTCCAAGAAAGTTCTGTGTGGGAAAACTTAGAAATTAACTTTTGAGAAGAATTTTGAAATTCTTCAGGTCAGAAGCCTAGGAAGAGAGTTTTAAATTTTTTCTTAAAATTTAAAATTATAAGCTCCAGACGTGATGGTATTTATTTTTGTTGCTGCTGGATACCAGGGAGCTTGAAGGAGTCATGAGGGAGGGGCCCACAAAGCAGACGGGGAAGGTGGGGATCCAATTCTTACAGCTCAGAGCAGAGACTATTTAACAGTATAGAAGTACTTCAATATAATAACAGCTGGCACGCTGAAAGTGGTGCATATACACGAATACCAGCTCTGAATTTTAAGGACGGGAACCACATTCCTTTACTCAGTGTGTTATTCCCAGAACCTTAGCACTTGTCTTATAATAAGGATACACTATGTGTGGAATAAATGACTAAATGAGCAACAAATAAATATATACATAAGGATATGCCTCATCTAAATGAGAATGCATAGGACAGCAGGAGACATTTTCCTATAAGTTATACAGGATTATAATACTTGCTCTTTTCTGATGCTATAGAGAGAACTCTGAAATGACACTTAGGAAAAACAATTCATTCTACTGTCCTTAGAAAGAAAGCCTGCTGAATAAATTCTGGGTGTGTGGTTGACCGGTGGTAGCCAGTGCAGTCAGGAACTGCCATGACGATAATCACGGTGCTATCCCCGCAGTTGCTAATTTCCTTTGCAGCCAGAGTTAATAAGCAAATCAGTCGTCTGAAAATTACCATCCATTTTCTTCTGAAAAATATTTTCCGTGCCTTTCTATGAAGAGTGAACCAAAGGCAGGCCAACATTCCTTTCAGGTGTCGCGTGGTTTATACCCAGTTCTCCTTCACTGCTTACTCTCCACCCCCACAACCCCCACGCAAACCACACAATTAATGTGTAATTTTGGGAAGCCCCGCAAGTCCCAAGTGAACACCCCGTCAGAACACCTTCCCTGAGTGGTTGTCCGCGGGCCTTGGAGAAGCAGCTTCCGTGTGTTCCTGCTCGGCGGTCTCCATTCGTCGAGTAGTCTTCCTGGACTGCATGGGCAATCATAGCACTTCATTGTCCAGTACCATCATTACAATATTGTTATCATCTGAGCTCGAGTCTGACACTCTCTCTAAGACCTTTCAAATAACCCCTTTACTAGGCTTCAGTACCGAACCATTCAGGGCAAATCTCTGCTTTGTGCTTGTCAGCCTTAATAGACTGGATGTCACTTGAGCCTGTCAGTCAGTCCTGGTGGTGTCAGCCGAGAGCGTGGCTGGAGCTGGCTGGATTAGAGGGTAGTTACCATAGCTGTCAGATTACTGACAGCCTGACACCCACACTCCCAACTCCTCTTACTGTACTTGGTTTCTGTTGAGCTCTCTGGACCTTTCTTAAGGTGGATCCCTCTGTTGGAAACAGATCATAATTTGGCAAGCATCTTCAGGAGTTGGTCCCTTTTCTCCCCTGTTATGATTTGAAGAAAGCGCCTTACTTTGAGCAGCTTTTATCTCAATGAATATTTTTAACCCCATTTCAGCAAAGAGTTACCTCTCTACACATTCCAAGTTTATGGAAACTCCATGTGTGTTTCAATTTTATTATCCTAATCATTCAAAGATCTATAACTCTCACCTGAAATGTTTTCTCTTACCTCTTTCTCATCTAGAGTACTTTCATTCTCCTCTTTGATCGTACCTTTGCTCTGACACTTTATGTTAGTAGGAGGCTCAGTTTGAGTGTGTATGTGTGTGTGTGTATGCGTGCGTGCGTGCACACGTGCATGTGTTGGAGGGTGTGAATGTATATAGAATTATTGACATTTTGTGAATGTTTGTGGATATATATTCATACCTAATGACAGGCAGTCAGCTAACAGCCAGGGTAGGAAAAATAAATTGGCAATTCTCCAAAGCATGCCTTAATTAATATTCACCTTGAATACAGCCAATTAGTGAATAAAGTTTGTCTCTCCCTCCTTCTCTTTTTTCCCCTTTCCATTTTTCATTCACTCCTTTTTTTTCTCCCCCCTCCCCCTTTTTTTCTCCTTTACTTCTTTTGAACATTTGTTACGGGTTTATTGTCTTGCAGTCCCCAAGCGGGACACCAGGCAAACAAAAAAATATAATGTGCTTACACCCTTGTCACAAGTTCACAGCTGCCTGCTCCCTCACATTCCTCAGGTATGTTTGAATTCCACAGGCTTTTATTTCTAACTTGGGAGCTGAGCTTAATTAACACTTTCACTTACTTAGGCAATCATGAAGGTTGATTTGCTTTTATTAAACCAGGCTTTGGGATCAAAAATGCAACTTCTGCACAATCTTAAATTTGCTTACGTCCTAACTTGCTACAGAATTAGACTAGAATGTACATTGTGAACGCAGCTGTAGCACATACAGGTACACGCACACCTGATGCTGTGTGGTTATGAGGGAACGGAAGCCCTTGGCTTCAGAAAACCTACTTGTTCCATGGAAAAGTCACTTCATCTTGTTTAACCTCAGTTATCTTTTCTCTCAACTGGTGATAATAATACTTATCTCCCAACCTTACAGGTTTTGGTCTGTGGCCCAAATGTGACTAACCATATGTATGTGAAAGTACTTTTCAAACGGCAAAGCTACAACAAGTGCAAGTTTTGATAAGAAGTATTACTCTATATGTTACATATAGGATTGAAACCAGCATTAGCTTATTTAGGCTCTTTTACTTGTTTTTATTTCCTTGGCCACACATAATTTTTTTTTTTTTTTTTTGCATAAAACCACAGGGCTGAAAAAAGTTTCCCAGTAAAAAAACAGATTACGTATTGATTAAACTTATGAACTCACACTCAAATCAGGAGCCTTTAGCGGTCCTCCCTGGTCCTTACTCTGCTTTTAAAAGTGTTGTAGCTTTTTAAGACCATTGTTGTTTTTCAATGAACCTAGCAAAATGGTTAATTAAAACAAGTCAGTATCTACTTCAATTGCTAGGAAATTTTGTATTACTTATAATTCAGAAACTTGACAGAACAAAGTTCAAACCAGAGGCTGAAAAATGTAGTAAATATATTAGAAAAGGCGGGGTTGGGAGAGAAGGTACAAGAACTTTATGTTTTCAGTGCCAAAGTCAAAGACATATTTTTCCAGTACTTCCTCACCATTCCAAAAAAAATTTTTTTTAAATAAAAAGACCCTTATATTTCACCCAATTAAAAGCTGGAAAACAGCCTTTCAATATTATTTACAAGCATCCAGAAGTTTTAAATTCAACCAACTCTCCCACATTCTCACTTTGCTCTAACACATATTCTTTATACTGTGTGCTGCTGGTGATCTACTCAGGGTCACAACAACCATGGGTTCAATTATTCTAATTTAGTGAAAAACGTCACATCTAACAAAGAACAAGTAGGTTGTGAAAATGTTTCATTTGCAAACCAAGAGTTCTGGCCACTTGTTTGCTGAAGTTCCTGGGCAAAGATTCCACCGTATCAGCAACTTCAATGCTTTCCAAACCTGATTTCTTTCTGAGCCCCACTCACAAAGGCCTGCTATTTGCAAGGTGACTGTCATATGTAAGGGATTCACCTGTGGCCCCAGGGCTAAGAAAGATAACTGAGTGGTGGAGAAATAGAACCCTTAGCATAGCATGGCACCCTGATTAGCTGGGGTACTATATTGGGCAGCATTTCATAAAACCCTACATCTTATTTTTAACCACAAAGTAGGAAGGGTGTTCTTCATCCTTCCATTTCATACTCTACTGCAGCCTAAATTCTCAAGTGCAAAATTCTCAAGACTATACCCGGGGACAGTGTAGGCAATGTAAGCCCATTGTTTTCTACTATAGACTTTGACGTGGGCACGTATTCCTGGGTTCATACCCTGACTCTCTTCCTTCTTAGCTATGTGACCTTGAACCTCAGTTTCCTCATCTATAAGAGGGATAAAATTATATTTATAGGATTTAAAATGGATTAAGTAGGATAATTTATGTACATTTGGCTTAGTAACTAACATAAACAACCTAATGAATGGTGATTATTATTACTACTGTCATTCTCATTATTATTACTGCAGCTTACAGTCTCATCCTGGCATAGGCTCTAAGTTCCCTAAGATTTTGTGAAAAGTTGAAGAAGCCTCCAAGATATTGGCCTTCTTTCTATCTAAATCTACACAATGGTACATTCTCATTCATTCACTCATCCTTGCATTTAATTATTAATTTAATAAATATTTAAGGGTCTGCTGTGTATCACGAACTAGACCAGACAAAGAGCTACAAAGGTGAAGAAGACTTGTCCTCTAGGGATTCCCAGTCAAGTTGAGTGGACAGATATGTTAACATTCATAGGAATGTAATTAGAGACAGAACAGATATATGAAAATGTGATGCTGGGAGCACTAAGGAAGTGGCATTTTCTTCTGCTAGGAATGTCAGAAAAGTCTTCCTGGAAATGAAGACCTTTGAGGTGAGTGTGGGAATCACGCAGGTGGGCAGAACAGGGAATGGCATTGTATACATATGCAAAGACTGCTAACCGGACTTGTGATCAGAAGAAGGGCAGTGAGGTAGTGGGGCAGTGAGGGAACTTCAGCCCATGGTGCCGTGGGGAAGAGCAACAGGCAGGCCCAGTAAGGGAGGCTTGGGTCCACTCAAGAGAGTCCTGTACACCAGGCTTTCCTCAAAAGTTAGGCATCTGTCGAGGGTTTTGAGCTAAGGGAATGACAGGATCAGATTTGCCCTCTAGAAAGATATCATGCTGAATGCAGTGGAATTGTCTAAGAATTAGCCCAGCAGGGAGGTAACAAAGGCCAGAGACAGGGGAGATGGAGTAGAGGGAGTGAGTGCAGCGATATGAAGGAAGAGGACAGAATTAGCCTTCCCAAGAGCCAGGCTTTGGGATAAGGGGAGCAGGGGGCCATGGCGATTTCAGGGTTCTCGCTCAGATGACTCAATGGACAGTGAAGTCTTCACTGAGACTTCACAGAGAAGTCTTCACAAATACCAAAGAGGACCTGGTTTAGAGGGAGAACCTAAGAGTGAGTTTATAGTTTCGGGCAAGTGAAATATGAGATATCTACAAATATTTAGTGAATATGTTCCATAAACATGTAAAGCATAAGTGAGAGCTCTGGAAGAAATACTGGGCATCTCTGGAATGGGCTTACAGGTTGAAGCCATAAGTGCAGATGAGGTTGTGTAGGAGATGGCAGCTGAGGAGGGCACTACACAAGGACTCGCGATGGAGCCCCCTAACATTCCAATGTTAGGGACAACACAAGGAGGAAGGGCCTGGGCAGAGCCAAAGAAGGAGTTGGGGAAGCAGAGAGCGTGCTGGCGAGGCAATGGGGGGCGGGGGTACTTGAAGATGGTGGGAGGGATGGCAATTTTCATTTCTGAGAGAAGTTTAGGAAGCTGAGAGTCTTCTAGAGTAAAACATTACCAGCCACCCCAGTGACAGGATGTTCCATTATTTCTGAGGGATAACAAGATGCTCGGGAGAGGGGTCAGAGAACAGAGGAGGATATTATAAACTTATGGGCATGCAGTGAGAAGGACTAGCTGAGAGTGAGCGGTGGAAGGCTATTGGGTTAGCTAATTCCTGCTTTAGGGTTGAAGTCACACCTCTTTGCATAGTGCTTTATTTTTCTTGCCACATGTTTGATTGTGACTTGTAAATCTTTAAGCCTGTTCCTTTAACCCTCTTAAACACTCATTTCAAAAATATGTAATGAATTGAAAGAATTAGTATTTGTCATCTCCGAGAATCCCAGGTGGCTCCAAAGAAGTCCTGAGTAGTTTCAGTTACATATTTTTGTTCTGAAACCTCTCCTTTCAAACTGATTGCATCACTGCCTCCTGGAAAACCCGACAGGTATGATACTCCCCTTGCCTAACCCTGCTTTCTTCCTCGCAGCAGGCAGGAGTGACGAGCTGCCTGGAAACAGCAGCTGAGGCACCAGAGACCCAGAGTCTTTGAACAGCATCTAGCGCCTCTGTCCCCACACAGCACCAGCGCTGGCCTGGGCTGAGCAGCAAAGAGAGACATCTGTGATATCTGATGACAATCATCTCTGATTAGACTGTCACTACATAGCACAGGCAAGCCAGGGCCACCGCTAATTAGCTATGTGAAACCGGCACTCTGTTTACTGGAACTATACTAACAAGTTGCAGCTTTCCTGATGCAGTCCTTGCACAAATGCCAGCCGGGAACCCTTCACTCCAATAGTTTAGAGACAGAGCTGTTACTTCCTTATTCACTCAAACTATGAAACATTAATGTCTTTGTGCCGAGAGCCACTTTTAGTCCATGTTCCCACCTTCTGCTAGCTGTCACTTCCAAAGATAGTGGTAGAATGTGTTGCTTTATAGAATCTGATATTATTCTAAGTGGCTTTGTACTTTTAAATGAACATCTCTTGCTTTTTCTTTTTTAGGAGTTCTTGAGCTGTGTCAGGAAATTGGCTAAGTCTGAGAAACGTAGTTAAAATTGTCCTCGTTTGAGCTAAAAGGGTGAAAGAAGCAGAGGAAACGACTAGAAGCTTAATTAATGGGATTTAAGGACACTGGCTCTATGTTATCTCATTGATGTTTGATAGATTTGATCTAACATATTTAACATAACATATTTAAGGATATATTCCATTTTTTTTGCTATAGAACCAGTATAGTTGGAATTATTTTCAAAATATTATTCTAAGCTTTTTTCAACAAAAGGGAAAATTTCCATATAATTTTTCATTCATTTATTAGAAGGGTTTCTCTGATAACTTCAAGATTTGTAGCTTTCTTTTCCTTTAAAAACAAATGTCTCTAACTCACGACAAATGAATTGGGGAACATTTGTGTGCGGGGGAGGGGGGGAAGTGCTGATACATCTTATAATTAGTATTTGAACGTGATTTCAAAATACTTTTCTATCTTGTATGGATGTGGAAAACTTGAGAAAACTGAAGTATTTTGCAAAGTTAATGAAAATTAGCAATATTATCCTTTGGATTACTTCTGTCAGAAGCCCAAACCCCTATAAATGGACTCATGTTTTTCATGTGGCAATCTACTACCTACTCTTAACAGTCCGCGATTTTAAATCAAAGGCCAGTGTTTTGCTGAATTCTTATTTTCCTCCTCTTAGTCAAAACCAGTGTGTTCAGAGACTTTCAGAAAACAGAATTTCAGAATAACTCTAAAAGCTTGCCTGCTGTCATATAAGTGGATGACATTTTATGGGCTCTAACACTTGAAACTGATGAATATTTTTCTTCATTTTCCGATGAAAACTATGGATTATATATCTTGCAAACACATGCAGAGTTCTTAGCACCACAGTACAAAATGCAATCTATTGGGAATATATGTATTTTCAATAGCTTATTAGTGGATGTAGTATTTAATTTTGGTGCTATTTTAAAATTCATTTATTTACACTTATCATCAAAAGCACAATTCAGAACGGATTTAAGTAAATCTCCATATGTAGAGAAATTCAAAAAGTGCCTTAGGCATGTTCATTCATTTTGTTTACATCCACAGTTTAAAACAAGCAAACTTTTTCTCTTAATGAAAGTGGGGTTTTTCTTGTTTTTTTTTTTTTTTTTTTTCACTTTAAACAAAATTCCCTCTCCAGGTGGAAAGTTGATTACCAATCTTTGGTCTGGAGGTAAATTTTACAGCTGTTTTAAACCCATGAAAGTGGGTCTTATATTAGAAGTGCTGACACAACCTTATCCCCAATGCTATCGACGTGGACTATACCGCTGTAATAAGCAGTTATTATGTATGTGTAAAAATAATGAGAGGCCATGTCTGAAGAGAGTTAATGTAAAATGCTAAGCAATTACAGTTGGTTACACAGTATAGGTTAATATTCCTTCATATAGCTGCACTTTTTGCTTCTTTTGTCCTCCAGAACTCCTAATGAAAAATTTGAGACCTGACTGTAATGATAAGCAGCCATTCACACGTCCTTTGTGTCAAGGCTGTTGCATTAATGCTTCCCTTCATATAACATTTTGCATAGCCTAAAGCATCTATTAAAATCCTTTGTAAAATTCATGAAACAAAAGTGGTGGGTTGAGTCTAGGGGGAGAGAAAGTAAGCTGCTTATTAGCAAAAAGTCAAAAACACAGGGCCAATTACAGATCTGAGCAAGCAGGGCTAAGGACCAGCGTGGGGAGTAATTCTTTCTTCAGCCCAATGGGCTCAAGCGAGGGGCAGGTTGGGTGAAAATATAGCAACAGTCGGAGCAGTAATTAAACGGAGATGTTTGCTGCTAGAAACAGCTCTATAACAACGGAAGGAAATGCTCAACTAACACCATTGTCTGGACTCACAAACATGCTAAATTGGAAGGATTTAGGGTTGCTCCCTAAAGAAGAGACTGGGGGTAGTGAAGAGGAGCAGGGGCTCAGGAGATATGTAAAGAATCTGTTTGGTATTTCAAATGTTATAAATTAGATTTTTAAAAGAGAGAGAGAGAGAGAGCAAGTGCCTTCCTACCTACCTAGCAACACAAAACTGAATAAACCACAATAAGATTGCCCTTTTTCTGTTATAAACTTGGCATTAAGCCTGTCACGTTCAATGACAGCCTACTAGGCCTCATGCTTTACCCTTTGGAATTTGAAAGATTGGCAGGTGTCATGATTTCCTTACCATAAAAGACCTCTCAGATAATGTTCACCATGCACATTTATACTTCCATAACTCCACTTTCTGCATTTCAGACTCGTGGGGTGAGTTTTCTACACCGGCTGGTGGTGTGGGGGCTGCCCAGAAGTATTTCTGGCTTGAGGACAGTGTTTACTGCCAGAGGAGCTAGCAGTGGAGGCCGTACTTTTATGATTTGCCTCAGCAGTCTAAACATGCCCCATTTACAATAATGAGCTGCTTTGTAGAAAGCTGCTCTCTGAGAGCATTGTTACTTTTCTTTGCGATGTTGAATGCACCCAGAATGGCTCTCGTCTGACTTAAGGCTAGAAATAGGGTCTCATTTAAACAATAATCCCCTCTCTTTGCAACCACTCACCCCAGCCAGATCCTTCCAATAACTCCAGGAGGAATAAAGAAATCAGCATTGAGGGAAACACAAACCCCTATTGATGGCTGAGAGTTCCATTTCAACTGGTATCGCCTAATGACACCTGTTTGCCACCCAATGTCACTTTAAAATAAATAAATGAGTGTTTTCAGAAGAATTAGTGGCCAGAATGCGAATCTAAAATTTTTTTTTCCCAACTCAAAGAGAGAGAATAAGTAGTTGGCTAGGTACTAACCATTTAACGAAATAGTTTCACATGAAAAATTCAATAAATCTGTCTCCAGATTTTAAACTTTTCCATGCAGAAAACTTTTCATTGCAGAGAAGAATTTAAATACACAAAAGGAGACAAAGTAATACAATAACCCCCATGTATTCATTACCTAGCTTCAACAAGTATTTCATGCACATGGCTAATCTGGTTTCATCTATACTTCCACTCACTCCCCGTCTTGCACTGTTTTGAAGAAAACCCTAGGCATCCTTTCATTTTCACACTTGTAAACATTTCAGTAGGTATCTCAAAAAGATAAGAATGCTTTGGCATTTTTCAAAACAGATTAAGGAAATATTTTGAACCTCAAACCCTTTAAGGTTTATGGGAGCATTTTTTCCCCCCCATGAGCTGCATTTCTCAAAATAATACCATTATACCACACAATGTTGAAAGTATGAAGCGAAATTCAAAAGCATCGCTAGTCTGGGTTGTTTCAAATGAGTGTTTCTCTCATTTCAGGGATTTAGGTGGCTGAACTTTTCTTCTGTGAACTATTGTCTTATTATTTGTAAAGGATCACTTTCAGTATTTAAATATAATTACATATTTTAAGGTATCTATCTTTGTAGAAATTGGTTCCACAAAAAGATTGACTCAAAAGTATGTATTGACCACCTACTATACGCCAAGCTCTGCATTAGGTAAAGGAAGAAGGAAGCGGCCAGGCAAGGAATGTAAGACCCACAAAATCAACTCACTCCTCTCTCACTGACCTTCAACTTTTGTTGGACATCTGACAGGGATTATGCTATTTATTGGCCTTTTATATATTGGTAAGTGTTGCTAAAAATGGAGCAGGGTTGTTTCTTCTTTTTGTAATAACAGTGAAAGTTTGCCTTTTCCAACCCTTATATCACTGTTGTTTCCTTAATTGCTCCAAAGATAAATCTGCTGTTTAGATGTAAACGTCAACATACTTCCTACTCATTGGTAGAGAGGACTACCTACATTTTGAAAAGAGAAATACTTATGAATAAATCATAAACGTATAAAAGTGAACTTCTTAAAACTTCTACATAGATCTTTTTTTCATTTTTCTCCTAAAATTTCTTGTCTTCATATTCTCAATAATTAGCAGGGAAAAAAACCCCAAAACAAAAAAAACCCCACAATTTAAAAATACCTACATTTTATCTCTGATTTCCTTAGAAAACCAGAGGAGGTAGAGTTGGTTATTTGACTTGGCAAGATAATGTAATTTTTTAAGGGGGTGGAAGATACTGACCCTTTAAAAAAGTTCTGTTCTAATGTACAAAAGATCATCTGTAACATAAATTTGAGTTATAAATCATAAGATTAAAATGAACACCGTGAATTTACCACCCGATTTAGTAAATTTGGATACTACCACCAAAACCTTGGACACCTCCCCTGTGGCCTATCCCACCTCCTGAGGTAACTTCTGTCCTGAACTTTGTATTTATATTTCATGAATTTTTAAAAGTATAATCTTTCTAAGTATGTATATGTTACTACAACTATTTCATCTTGCCTATTTGGGGGGTTTGTAAAATGCTATATTTTATGTAGTCTTTTGAAACTCTTTTTCACTCAACACTTTTTCTCTATGATTCATTTACTAAGTGTATGCCCATATGTCACTCATATTCTTCTCCTGCAGAGAACTCCATTGTGTGACTATAACACAAGTTATATAACACAAGTCCATTTCCCTGTCAGTGGGCACGGAGTGATAGAGATTCAAGTGTTTTTGTTTCCTTGTTTGTTTATTATTACAGATAATGCTGCTATGAACATTCTTGTCTTTGTCTCCTGGTACACATAATGCAAAAATTTCTCCAACACTGATTTTGTTTTTTCCTCCTAAAAATCCCAAGAATGGCTGGTGGGGTGGAGGGTGTACTGCTTCTCTTTCTGTTAGTAAGGCCCTATTAAGTTCCACTAATTAAATTAATTTTAAGCTAAAAATGTATAGTTCTTAAATTATAGTTTTTATGTGGATAGGACAATGGGATAATGACTCAACAGCAGAAACATTTTGCGTGGATTGAATCATGAAGCTCTTGAGCTGTAAGAATGAACCAAGATAGATATGTCAGAAGTTTCTGAACTAAAGGGTCCAAAAAGCTACTCAAGGCAACCATGCTGATAGTGGCTTAGTTCCATTTGATGAAAGTGGTTAGGTTAATAGGACAAGAGCATGAAAGGAAATGAAGTCATTTCAAGCCAAATGAATGTGGGAACGTCATTTAGGCTCCTTTTTTTTTTTTCCTAAGAGAGCACCATAATCAAAACAAAACAAAACAAAAAAACAAAACCACGGCTTCTATCTCTGGAATATTAAATGAAAATGCATGTTTGGCAAAATCCCTCAGAATTTTCTAAACTATTATCTCCCTATAGTTTCACTAACATGTTAACCTACTTAGAGCAATTAGTGCTTCATTAGTAAGGCTAACTAACTGTTGCCGGGCCCTGTAACGATTTGCCAGGCTTTCCAGATACAAGTGCATAATCAATGTTTTCCAATTACTCCTATAGTGCAACCACTATTTCAAATAAACTAGATAATAATACAAACCCATTACTGGAGCTGAAGTAGCAGAGGCATTTAATTGCAAGGCAGTTCTTCTCAGCTTTAAAAATTTTTCACACTAATGAAGTGTCATACAAAAAAGTTGTATTGATTTTTCCACCACATGGCTTCAACCACAAATATGTAATTATCCCTTTTATATCTAGCTGGGGGATTAAAATAATCTATAGTATATAGCCTTTACTTATCCCTGATGGGTTTAGTAGTACTTTTACCCTTTTCAAAATATGCAGCCCTTTGATAAATGAACTTTAGGCAAAATGTTGCTTTATCTGTTTCAAATCCTTGCTTTTAAAAGTCAGTTTGTGTGCAGGCATTAAAACCTGCTTCCAAAACCTCTTAAAGAACACATTCTGACATAATTTAATTTACTGAGAGCATCATAGATATTTTTCTCCACTAAAGAAATCAACATGGGTATTCAGTATTGCCCATGAGCAGTACCCACATCTGCATTTCCCTATAGCTACATTTTTATTTATAGCTAACATTTTATTTACCATGTTATATTTTTATACAAATAAAGTTATCTTGGCATTAATTGGAGCCAATTCCTTCCCAGGTCTTCAGAAAAAAGAAAAATGTAGGAATAATCCATTGGCATTAAATTCCTTATTTTCTCATTACAGTTTGGTCAATAAGGGAAGAAAAAAGTATTTTATTTACAAAAAGTGAAAGTCATTATAAGTATACAATGAATTTAGCAGAGATCGAGAATTAATGCTGGGAGCATAGGGCTTTTAAAAATTAGCCTGTCTTTCTTGATCTTTTAACATAAATTGGTCTCTTTCAACATTTTTGCTGAGAATTCTTTTGGTTATACTTAAACATTATTTCAATTATGGTCAGTGTAAAAATATATTCAAAGGGGTGAAAAAATGCAGCTTAACTGCCTACAAGACCTTGTTCTTAACATTCATATGTCAAAAACTCTATCTCCCTATAGTTTCAGTAACATGTTAACCTACTTACCACCCTGAGTTTTCCCAGATGCAAGGATTTTCGTGATTTCCTGCCTTTCTGTGTTTTGTGGTTTAAGGAAATATTCACAGTCAAATTAATACACTATATTTCAGAGTCTGAAAATTCTGTCAAGGTGACTGCGGATATTAAAAAATGTTATAAGTCAACACTGGAAAATCTTGAAGCAAAAATGTAGTGGCATAGAGATATAAACTTAATTTTTTGTGTGACATTTTAAACCTGGGTGTTTCGTATTAACTTCAAAATTTTTCCAAGGAGAGCATTTATAGACAAAGAACTGATGAAAAAGATTTGTTTCATAACAAGAAGAACAGGCTAAAAATAAAAATACCCAAAGCTATCAAATAAGATTAATCTGTTTTCAAAACAACCGTCTTTTGATAAAAAACAACTTTTCGTTCTATCATTTTATATATTATGCTATACTACTAATTAGTGAGAGAAGCAAAACTTAAAAGTGTTTTTTAAATAAACAAGCTAATGAATTTAAAGGCTAGTTATATACAATATTTGGATCTAACATCCATGCAAAATATCCTTCATGGTAGAGATAGTTGCAGATAAAGGATAAAAGGTAAACGAAAAAATTGATAAAGTAGGGCAGCTTGGATACTAAGGAGAGCTGCAGTTTATTTTTAAATTAATTCACACAAAATGTTTTAATATTGATTTCTAAAAAAAATGCCCTTGAGATTCATTTCACAAGATTCTTCCTATATGTAGGATTAGTTTCCCTGGTCTTCTGTGGTTTGCTTTTCTTATGTTTTAAAACATTGATCTAATTGTCTTTAGGGATCCAGAGAAGCAGTGGTCCTACCTATGCTAAAACTGGCTAGGACGTGCAATACTCCTAATGTAACAGACAACGTTAGTTTCAACTCTTATTTCCACATGCTATATACACTATTTGAGCAGCCTTATGTGGTGGTAAAGTACAAGGAAGAAATATGACTGTATTAAAAACAGATTATTATCGAGAATTGTGAGAAAGATAAAGAGTGAAATTTCTGTCAAAAGGGAAGAATGAGATGAGCTCCACACTGTGGATTTCAACTCTCAAGTCCGCATGTGACCGGTAGTGGTGTATGTTTCCAAGATACTAAACACCATTACCTTGACTGTTGACATGAAGCGATCAGAGTCATATTTATTGATGAAACTCTCAGCTCCCAACCAGCCGCACTGAGTGAGCATCATACAGCTGTCAGCAGAGCTGGGGGCACCGCAACAACGAGCACTTGTGACATTTCCCTTTCATAATTTATGAAAACAAAAGATCTTGAAGTTTGTAGGACACCAGAGTAATTTTAAAATACTCTCCATGAAGGCTATACTGTGGTCCGTAAAATAAGCACTTTTCTGGCTTATGGTTTTTAGGAGAATCAATTACAAACCAAATTAAACCATAAACATGGCAGTTATTTCAAGGATTCTAATCCTGACTTGATGGTTACAAGTACAACCAGCTATTTGGGGAGGTAGTTACCATAATAATAGAACATAATTCTCTTCATGATATGTGATGGTCTCATCTACACATGATTTCACAGGTGTTTTTATTAGCTTAAGGGCCCCAGAAGCCACAATTATTTTACTTCCTCAAGGTAATATTTTGCAACTTTGACATCGTTTGGTAGCTAGAAGGTGCAGTATTATTTAAAACTAAAAACACTGAGCAAAGAACAAAAGGATTTGAGTCTCTAGTACCAACTATCATATTAGATTTGATTGACCTAGTAAATCAGCAATGACCTTGAACTGTAATTTAGGGGGAAGACTTCTCAATAAGAAATACTCCAGGATGAAAAGTAGCAAATTCTATAACACTGTGGGATTTTTCATGCATATGTTTAAAAAGTAGCTAAACCAGGACATATGACATGTGAACACATGCATTTTGGAATCAATTGATGTTTGTACTCAAGTTTTTTAATTATGCACTTAACCAAGAAAAGATCTTACAGAATCTCTAATGAATTGTTTGCTTTTCTTTGTTTCACTTTGTTTTGTGGTGAGGTGATGGAGTAGGAAAGAAATGAAGACAGGGGAGAAAACATCCCGTACATACCTCATGATTAGACAAAAATGGGAAAGAAATATGATTTTCATATCGCTGTTCAATTCTGCCTAGGATACCTATGGACCTACCTATAAACTAGAATGTAGATTGTAACTATACAATGACATATTACATCAAATAGGAATATACTATCCATATGGAACCACTTCACTGTTAAAATTAATTTTGTTAGTATCTTCTTATTTCATCTATTACAGATAGGAAGTTATTTATGTTTTCATTTTACCCACATGGAAGCTAAGTTAGAAATGCATGAACACTTCTAAAACTAATTATGCAAACATAGAAGAATTCCTAAAAATGACTTTGAAGTAATTAAGGCATGTGTATTGATATATTTAAGGCTAGGATACCTTCCCCAGGAAAGGCCTCAAGCCCTGTGTAAGGGCAGAGGCAGGAAGATAAGATCATCTGGGAATATATATATATATATATAAACTGACACTAACTTCGTGGAAACAGGTCTTCCTACTATGTGACAGGCAACTCAGAAAATACAGGCATGACCCCTCCCAGGGTGCAAGATCAGAAAGAATGCCCAGAACCACCTCTCCTTTCTCTGCTGACATCCCTGATAGGAAGGCAGTCCTTATGTCCCACACTTTGATCTCTGGGCCACCTTTATTTCATCCCCACACCTCCACCTGGATGAAGGTACAGCAACGGAGAAGAACCTTTTGGACTTACGTGTGAGTGGCTCTGGTCCTCACACCTGAGACAAAACCCCATCGGGATCACCAGTCCTTATGTGATACCTCACAAGCTCCCACTGCTAAAAGTCAGTTTTTATGGGGGATTACCTATTATAGATAAAACTGAGAGTAAGAATAATTTAAAGCAGAGACATTTGTGAGTTAAAGAATGTGGGCCTCTGGAGTTGGTCTCTTTTTCAGCCACACCCATAGCTTACATAAGCTCCTTATCTATAAAAATGAGCCTCATAGAGATGACCTGAGGATGAATCCAGATAATGCTTTGTAAAGCACAGACCACAGTGGCCGGCACATAGAAAGCCCTTAAGTGGTAGCTACTATTATTGTCGTTGTTCAGTGCACAAGATATTAATGCCCCTGTGAGTCTGCACATGTATGAGTTTGTCTCTGTGTGCATATATGTGTGCGTCTGTGCCTACTACACTTTCTCCTGGATCCAAAGTTTGTGTATCGATTATCCAAAGGAGATAACTGGGTTTAAAACTGAAGATAGAAAGAGAGGGAGAAAAGGAAGGAGGAAGGGAGGGAGTGAGGAAGGGAGGAGAGAGAGGGAGGAGGATGGAAGGCAAGAAAGAGAAACGAAAAGAGGGGGGAAAATGACCCTTCCCCATGAATCAGGCATCCTTTCAATCCCCCTCCTTCACATCCTCCAACTGTGCCACCAGTCCCCATAGGCTGGTGAGAGCCCATCCAATTTATGCTGTCAGTACATTTTCCAGACACCACCCCCTTATTTGTATCTCACAGCGAAGAAACCAGAGGAGCAATGTTGCACGGGGGTTGAGATGAAGCCTGTCAGACAGCATCAGAGCTGAAAATTACAGCTGATTAAAGGAATAAAAACCCTCCAGGATCATTTGGTATTCTCGAAATTGACAAGTTCAGGTGCTATCCCTTTAAATGTCTGCTTGGTCTCTCAGCTCTGAGATGGAGCTTTTTCTGGAACCATGTTTATAACCCTGAGAAACATCAAGAAGTGAACTCACAACCTTTTATGAAGGTTTAAAAGCTTTGTTTTTCCTCTCCAGTGTTTTCTAATCTTAAAAACAAAACCACCAGGAAACGCGTTTGAGCATAAGCAGCACATTTTCCTAACAGAAGTAAAGCTCCCAAAGCCCCGGAAGCGCGTGGACTGTGAACACTGCAGCTGCGGGGTTTTTTCCAGAGGGTTCAAAAAGCTGCAAAGCCCCCTTTCTAAAGGAGCATAGGAAACCATCTCTTTTGCAGCTGAAGTAAAAATGTGAGGTTGGTACTTATAATACAATGCCCTCTAAAAGGCCTGCGAGAACCCTCTTCACAGCCTTTAAACTTCCAGGATGCGGTGGAAGCTGGAGGGCCGGCCTTATGGCCACGAGTGTCCCGTGGCCTCAAATCTTCTCCTTACTGTGTTGTCTGTTTGCTGATCTCTATGGGGACGCACGGTTTTATCTTTTTATGGATGTTAAAACATTTATAACTGTACAAGGTCAATGCGGAAAGGCTTGCATCGAAACTGAAACTGCACAAATAGACACAATGGATGAATTACAGCTAGAAGTTGGAGGGCACATCACAAACGTGCATGTAGATGGCATTTCAGGAGGTGTGTATTAAAATGGCAGTCTACAAGAGACGAACCAACAAACATGAAAAGTGTCATCAAAGCAACCTGTGGGCGAGCCCAGTGTGGTGGGAGAAGATCCCCAGGCCTGGCCTGGAGACGTAGGGGAACCCCCATTCTGCCCTTTCTAGTCCATTTCTACCTCAGAATTCCGTCTCGTTTTCTCACAAGTTACCCTCTTCTCACTCCTCTCTCCACCTGTGGTATTTATTTTTCTTGTCCTTTGGGTCCTGCCAGAACCCAGAGTAGCACTTATATCAAACATACATGGAACTTTACCTAAAGAGATCTACTCTGAGTTTCCTACCTGGTGTATGTTTGGTAATGGATAGATTTGTCATTGAAAGATGAGGACCTTCAATACAATTTTGTTTTCTTCAAACGTCAGAGAGAATCAACATATAAACCAGCTGCAAAAGGATATCTCTGGTTAGCTGTCAACCCATGTTCCAGAATGGAAGACCTCAGTTGTTGCAAGGTAAGTTTCTCAGAGAAAATCAACCAACCCAATGAGTTAACAGGGTTGTTTGGAACCCTGAGAATACAGTGAGCGGAATAGGAGAAAGAAAAAGCAGCCCTGTTTAATATGCCAGATTTCTGTAGCCAATGGGTGTGAATAAGGCTTTTGGGAAGAACAGGTATTTCTCTTCCTGAATTCTACCGTTCACTATTGTGTAACCATGGATAATTCACTCTGTCTCTCAGATCATTAGTCTATAATGTGGGGATAAACCTACACCTGCCCTGTTTGCCCAAATGTATAGCATTATGCAAATGTTAGATTTTGTTCTATTTATCCCAAGGAAAAATAAACAAACTTCTAGAAAGAACACTAGTCCAACAAGCAAAGACCAGCAGCACTCTAATATCTGCTTCTTTCCACTTCTTTATCTGTAAAATGGCATAATATACCAGTACTGTTGCTTTATAGGAGACAGAATAAATGATGGAAATGCTTTGAAAAATGTCAAATACTAAACAAATGTGTGGCATTATTTCTATTTTGCAATAGAAGTGCTTCATAAAAATTTTCTCCTGGTATCCAAATCTGGTATCTTTAGGCATTGTTCTCTTTAAAATCTGAGATTTCAACCAAAGAAATACATGAACATATAACAACCTTCCAGTGATACACTTGGAATCTCAAAATATTAAATTATTCATTCACAGATTTTTCTTTTTAAAATGGCATATCCTCTGGCCATCTTCCTTCTCTGATTAGTCATGGACTTCAAGGCAATCTCTACACCATGACAACTGTTCATTTGAAAAACACAGATTTTGTCACTGTCGCTGGAAACAATGAGCTGGACTGTTTATGACTACTAAAGTAGTCAATTTAATGAATGAACTGGCCCAAAGACTGGTCCTTTCACTGAAAATATAAATGTGTGGCCCCTGAGAGGTACCCTGAGATTGCAGAAATGCTCATTCCTTCAAGAGGATTCTACTCTGGTTGGACAAAGGGGCACACACAGAAAGGGGAAATTAAACATCTCCATCAGGTGTACAAGACTCACGGGCTGTACTGCTTTGTTTCCTTTTTCTTTTCTTCTACTACAAACCACTTTCAGAAGGATAAATTTGTTTCAGCAACCATAATAATTATTGGCAGTATTCCTAAATCCTCGAACCTTTACCTGTTGCATTGGAAGATACATTTGGGATTGAGGATAATAATTTATGCCCAGCTTTTTTCCTCTTTTGACTTTAGTTTTGATATCACATCATGATTCAAAGCTTGGTGCACCATAAATTTTCTCCAAATGTGTAGTAATTCCTAGGTGCAGTCCAAAGTTATGATTCATTTATACTGGAGTGACAGCATAATACCTAGGTGTCAGAATCCATTAAAACTGTTCAATGTCTTCTGTTTATTTTTAGAACCAATTGAGACTTAACTGATGGTGAAAAATATACAGTCAAGTGTGTTTACTTCACCTTTACAAAGAATCCGTTATAGTCCCAATTAATTTGTTATTCCTGTCACAACAGGTACTGGATACTTCAAAACTGTCATTACTGTTTCTGTCTTTCTTTCGGGGGCTTCTGTTTACTTTTAACCCATTCAGAGGTATCTGCCTATTGTGAGCTAAGGTTTCCTCTGTGTGTGTGTGTGTGTGTGTGTGTGTGTGTGTGTGTGTGAGAGAGAGAGAGAGAGAGAGAGAGAGAGAGAGAGAATAGTATACTCTCAGAACAACACAACCTGATACAGATTCTGTACTAGAAATTCTTTTCTTACTGCCAAAGTGAGGTGTTCTTTATACTATCTTTAAAGATTTCTCTCAGAGTATATGAAGACAGTGGTATGCTAGACCAGACAGATAATAATAAAATTTGAGATGTTCTAAATGTGACAGTCATTGCCATTGAGGTATTTTTTTCTACATAATAAGTGTTGTCCCTTATTATTTATTTCTGAACATATATGTTAGTTTCTAATGGGAAAGTCTGCAGTGCATGGGGAGGAGGGACTGTTAACTCTTCCAGGCAGAAATCCAGTCCTGTTCACTACCCTTTGAAGGAATCAATTCCCATTTGTAAGTAATTATTTTTTTGAAACCGGAAAATATGAAACATACAAAATGGAGTTTCACAATAAGCATGAGAATTATCAGAAATAGTATGTACAAGGCAATTTTCAACAAAAAAATGTCCATCTGTATTCAAGCCAAACATGACAAAACAATTAAAAATAATTTAGACATAGGTGCATGAGACAGCCACCTACTTCTTCCCTGTTCCTGCTCCGGGAAGTTGATGGTGTACTGACATTGCCAAACTTGGATGATCAGAATTTGCTTTGATCTCTCCTCGGCATGGAACACACCTGACGGCAAAGGCTGCTATGAGGGTTATGAGAGAACATGAAGAATCAGACTGCCTTAGCGTAAGCCTCTACTCAACTCCTGGCTTTGACTTGAACTGACTGAGTTATGTGTCCTTGAATAGGCTAGTCAATCTCTTTTCGTCTCAGATTTCTCTTCAAAAATGGTAATGCTGATGTTTCTGAACTCCTAGTAGTGCAGTGAGAATTAAATAACATAGTGTATTGGGAGCACTTAGCACAATTCTAGGCACATGGTAAGTTCATAATATGTGTTGGTTATGAAAGTAACTATTAATATTACAGTGTTTCCCCGAAAATAAGATCTAGCCAGACCATCAGCTCGAATGCATCTTTTGGAGCAAAAATTAATATAAGATCTGGTCTTACTTTACTATAAGACTGGGTCTCATAATACATCATATCATATCATATATCATATCATATATGTCATTGAAAGATGATGGTATCATATCATACTGGGTCTAATATAATATATCATGTTATATTATATAAGACCCAGTCTTATATTAATTTTTGCTCCAGAAGATGCATTAGAGCTGATTGGCCGGCTAGGTCTTATTTTCAAGGAAATGCTGTAGTAGTATTGTTAGTATTGTAGTATCGTAGTATTGTTATTAATAGTAAGAACTGGGAGAAGTGTGAACGCTAGGTAACCTGGTCAGGAAAGATTTGCGGATTCATTGGGCCACAGCAAGCCAATAACCTCTGCTCTAAAAGACAAAGAACTGGAGAGACTTCTTACATAGGAAGTGAGAACTAGGAGGAAAGCGGTGTTGTGGGCTTAGAACAGGGAGCAGAGGCGCCTCCCACTGGCTGGGAAGGGCACTGCAGTGAGGTCAACAGGGAGAGGCAGCCCACTTGGAAGGACCCACAATACCTTGATGGGTCAAGTTTCCGCTCCAGAGTGGACACAGCTTCAAACTTTCCCAGTAACTATGCTGTAGACAGGTGTAATGCTGCCATTATATCTGACTGAATCAGACATGAGGGCAAGGAGCTGACATTTTGACATCTGAGAAATTATTCTAGGCAAGTCAATGTGTACCTCAAGTTCAGTTGACGAGAATTTTATTAATGTACTTATAACCCACTTCTTTCCTGAAGGGATTTGAGATGACATGCCATAAGCTTTTTAAAAAACTGTTTAAGGGACTAAAGGAAAGGGGGAACTGGGGTGGAGAAAATCAGAGTTAATTCTAACATTTGTTACGGCCGCATGCAAAATTTGGCTCTCAGCTTCCTGAAACCAAAGCAAAAAGTGAGGCCACTCACCTTTTAAGAAAGGATACAGCATAGTAATTCTTCCAGGAAGCTAAAATACTTTCAAGTAAAATTCTGGAAGCCATTTCTTACATAAGGAAATCTATGGGGCTATTTTTCATTGACGTATGATTAGAAATCTGTCCTCTGTAAAGTTTCTTTTGAAAATTTCCAACTTTATGACAACCAAACTACGGAGTTATGAGAACCATTTACCCCGAGTCCAGAAAAGTAAAGGAGAGAATGTCCCTAGAAGCAGCTGGATGAATGTGGGAGGTGAGGACTGGGGAGCTGAGAAGCTAAACTCAGGGTGTTGATAGATTTGGGAAGAACAATGGTTGCTGACCTTTCCCCACCTGGCCTATTCTTGCAAAGGCAATGGAACTAAGAAAAGTCTGAAGAAATACGTAAATGAGTATATGTAAACTATACAATTGTGGTCAGTTCCCATGGGCAGTTGGTCTGGGGGTGTTTTTGCTCAGCTTGATAAACTACCAAAGCCAAAAGTCCACCTGACCTTTTTAGTGCTAGGGTTTCAAAGCAAAATTTAACTTTGGACTTCTAACAATAGAAATGATTGTATATAAAGATATCAATGTTGTGCCCATTTCTTCAGGTTTTCAGCTTGATACTATCAGTTGGATAGTAAAGGTTTTGGGGTTTCCTGTGCAGAGAAGAATGCCCCAGCTGACGGCAGACTATGCTTTCAATTTTGAATAAAATGAGTGGAAGATATCTGAGAAATTCTGCACTTTCTGCTTGAGTGAATATCTGTCATGCTTCTTACATCTACTGAAGCAATTAACACACACAAAGCTATATTTGCTAAGCCAGTGCTCCCCAATGGGGGTGTTAGCTTATGCCAGTGAATTGCAAAGACCTCTGAATTTTTCAGCAAGCTAGTTTTTCCCTGAGCTCCTGTCCAGCCAGCCATGGAGCAACTCCTGTATATGTGCTGGGCACTCTTCACCTGGTTCTATTCTCCTCCTTTGTATTTACACTTTTACTTTCCCCACGGTCAGAACTGCATAGTATTCACCTGTAGACTCAACCAAATCTCAGCGCTCTCCTATGAGCTCTCATTCTATCCTTTGCACAGAGGCTTTGGGTAGTCCAGGGCTCCCAACCCTGGCTGCACATTAGCATCAACTGAGGGAGCTTTTAAGAAAACACCGAAGCCTGGAACTAACCCCACAATAATTCCATCAGAATCTGGGGATGGAACATGGGCAGTGATGATTCTAATTTGCTGATCTAATTTGAGAGCCCTAGACTAGCCCTAGTTTGGGAGCTCAGTTCCATTCCGATCTTGGATTCCAGTTCCGCTCTGTAATATCACCTTGTCTCCCAGGTTGAGTAACTAGTTCTTGGCCTCGCACCTCTGTGCCTGATTTATCAGCCTGATAACCAGGTTTTTGCCCAAAGTTCTCCTGCCTTATTCTCACCATCCCTCCATCTCTCCAGGACTAGAGGTGAGTTCTTGCACCCCATCCTTATTAAGAAGATCATGTCCAGTTGCCACACCTTCCTGATACTGGCCCGAGGCCTGCCTGCTGGCCTAGCTACAGCTGCCTGCTCTCAGATGCCTGCCACTCTCTCCTTTTAACTTAGCAGCCAGAGTCGCTGTCTCTGATTGGACCCACTCTATGACCTGCCCACCTGTCATCTAGATACCACTTTGTATCTGGACCCGATGGGAGTTCCTAATATCAGCTGTAGGTTTTCACATCACTAACCTGATTACATTCAAAGGATTATCTTTTACTCTGAGATCATGTCCCTTCTCACTTTTTGGAGTTATAATGCCATTTTTCTTAAGAAATGGTGGCCATAGTAGATGGCAATAACATCTTGGCAGAACTTTAAAAGAAAAAGTGGGCAACCTTATGACGATTCAAGGGTTTGGGTTTTGGTTTTTCTTTTTACTTATTGGACCAAAAAATTTCTAGACTTAGAAACCACTAAGCTAGATAATCTCAAGTTATCTCCACCTCCAAATGGTAGCTCAACCATAATGGACAGATCTGGTTTCTAGATCTCAGGACCTCTCTCTCAATTTGGTCCATCCAACTGCCTCTCAGGGCTGTGGCCCTTTTCTGGCCGCAAGCTCCCTCGCTCCTTTCTCAAATCCCACCTCCCTGAATGGCAACCCTCCTGTATGTGGTCTTGGATCAAGTTCTCATTCCGGCAAGCAACCTAAGAGCAAAAATATTATTAGTAATACTCTGTAGGTCCAGAGGTTTTACAGCTAAGAGGCACTTGAGAGCATCTAGCTCAGTGGTTCCCAAGTCTGGGGATTTTATGGTCCAATAAGTTTAAAAAAACACACACAAAAAACAACTTTCGACAGTTATAAGGTTGCCCATTTTTCTAAATTTTTTTGTGTTGCTAAGATGCATTTGCCATCTACTATCACCTTCATTTCTTAAAAGAAAGTACATTATAAATTCAGAAAGTCAGGACAGCCATAATTTCAGATTAAAGGCAATCCTTTGAACGTAACCAGTTTAGTGTTATGAAAAATGCCTACAGTGTACTTATTTTTCTTACTTCAATATATACCAGTGCAAACTTGGTCATGGATTAGCATTAGTTTCAAGACAGGTATTTGAAAACACTAATTTAGTTCAAATCCTACATTTTACTGTCAAGGAAACTGAGACACAGAGCGTTACATTATTTCCCCCAGGTCACCAGTAGGTCAGTCCCAGAATCTGGTCCCTTGCCCCAAATTGTGTGGCAATAAATATCAGAGCCCTGATTTAAAATCAGCTCTGCTTTATTCCAAAGCCTGAATCAATGATGCAGTTCTGTATTCTCAACTTCTTGCCATCTTTTAAAAAACAGATGGAATCACTGGCATACTTCTAGATCTTCAGGTTTTCGTCTTTGTTTTATTTTTGTTAATATACAGCACCCAAAACCTGCACCCATAATTCTTGCTGCATGATCCCAAGTGCACCCTGGAGACCCAATAGGACACAGTTTACCTACCATGTAAACCCAGCCCTCACAGAGCACTCAATAAATTAAAGATGCGGCTGGGGAAACTGAATCTGTGTTTGAACTTAATGATCTTGGTGATCTCTGAAGGTTCCCATGAATAGTCCCAGAGTCACTCTAATCTGCATTTGTGTACATTGATTAGTACTTGTTATCTAGCCTAGTCCAGCAAACACAGCCTAATCACTACAAAATGAATGCTGGTACATGCTCTAATTCCCAGGTTATCTTATTATCTAGAGATATTTGTCCTTATTATTGTTATTCTGGGGAGTCAGTGTCAGAAAACAGGGAATAATTTGACAATCCTGGGAAGAAAGATTGAAAACTGTGCAGGCATGAAAACCATTGAAATTTCTTGGTTCAAATTTATATAGAAATTATTCTGCTGGATAGGGAAAGAAACATAAAAGGAGGCCCATTTGGCATCTCAATTCCAGAGTAAAACAAAAGACACATCACTATGATTTTACACTAATAGGCACAAACATATAATTTCTTGAAGGGAAAGGACTGGATCATATTTATCTTTGTCTCCTACCATACACAGTGCCTGGCATAGAGTAAATGCTCAATAAATGTTTGTAAAATTAAATGAGCTATTTCTGAGAAAAAGTAAATAGTATAGGGAAGCAACTGAGAAATACTGCCCAGGAACCAGTCAGAATATTTCCTGAACATTCTTGAAGTTCATAATCAAAGTATGATGTCTGGGGAAACCAAATATGACATAACTTCATATATTAGTTTCCCTTGGCTGCTATAACAAATTGTCATAAACTGGGTGGCTTAAACAACATAAATTTATTCTCTCCCAGTTTGGGTTGTCAGAAGTCCAAAGTCAAGGTGCCTTTGAGGTGCAAGGAGTGGGCACACTCCTTCCAGAGGTTGTAGGGGAGACTCGTCGCTTGGCTTTTCCAGCTTGTGGTGGTTGTCAGCATTGCTTGGCTTGTGGCCACTCACTCCAGTCTCTGCCTCCTTCCTCACATGGCCCTTCTCCTTTTTTCCATGTCCTCTTCTCTGCCCAGCCGGATAATCCCGAATTATCTCATCTTGAAGATCTTTAGCTTAATTTTATCTACACAGATTCTTTTCCCAAATACGATTATAATCACAGTTTCTAGGACGTGGACAAATCTTTTTGGGAACCATAATTCAAACCACTACACCTCATATGATGCCAAACCTTATAAGAAACCTGGAACTCATGTCTAAGCATTGACTTGGCTTTGCATTACTGAGGTATAGAGAAAAAAACATTGCAACTAGACAGAAGTGAAATAAAGAGGTACATGTAAGGGGGATGATATTTCAGAAAGTTAAGTTTATTATCCTTTCTCCCTTGAGGTGCACTGTCACCCAGTGTTTCACTGTTCCAACCCAGGGAAACAAAGAGAAATGACAAGCTAATGAAGAAGTCCTATGCCTGGAAGAGGGAACAAACAGCCTTCGGCTGTCAGGCCTGGAGACTTTCTAGGGAAAGGGGAGGCTAGAGGTGAAAGGAGCAGTATCTTCTTTGCCCCATTCTGTGCCAAAGTCCCACAGGGAAGAAGTGTACTGGATAGGTCTAGGCAAGCCCGTAACAGAGGGGTGTTTTCTCCACTTCTCCTGTGAGGCTTGGGAAACAGACCACCTCACAGGATGCATTCATTACAACCTGGAGCTGCTAAAAGACCAAGTAAAGAAAGTGCCTGAGTTAGCGTACTGGAGCTGTCAGGAGGATGGCAAGTCCCCCGTGACGGAGGGCATGTGCCAGTACAGGGATCCGACGTAAAGGGCCCCCACCGTGGGGGCAGAGGAGCCCTGAAGGGCACTACCTAGAGGGAGGCAGCCCGGGCTGGAAATAAATGGGAACTGTAGCCAGACTTCAGGGCATGCACAGAACCTACAAGATCAAGGTGGAGCCAATTCACCAGACACAAATGGCACCGAGCCCGCAGACCACAAGTTCGTCAGCTGCAGAAGTCAGCAGCAGATGCCGGCAGGTCCCTCAAGGACTTGGAAGACATGGAATATCCATTTCTCAGGAACTAGAGGACAGTACAATGATCTGAGTCTGTCATCCAAGAGGCCGTCTTCCCCACCACCAAGTGGTCTTGTGAACAATCCCTTCCCTCCAGGCACCTATGAAGCTGTAGTGGAGCGGCTCGGGAAAAACAGCAGAAAACTGAAAAGCCTACAGATACCTAAATGGCCTATTGAAATTGTCGCTTGAGACTGAATTGAACAATTTGGACTTAGGTGTTCCCCACACCACCCACTCTGCCTTCGCTACACAGTAGTAGTTTTGGAGAGTATAAAAACGACCACATCAGTCATGGGATTTTCTTTGCACATTTGTGAGCCTTGTTTGCCATGCAAACATGTATAATCATAAAGGTGAGTTGAAATCTCCCTTAAATAGTTGAAAAAATATTTCGGACCAAAGCTCAGTACTTTACATCAGCATACTCCTCCACACAGGGGAATGGAATATACCACCTTACCCAGCTGGAGGAATCTCGGTTCTGACTCCCAGAAGGTGTGTCCCCAAATCATCCTCAACTTCATTTCATCTTCTATTTCATTTCGTTTGTTCCATTCATTCCGTACATACTTACAGCACACCGTCTGCGGGAGGCCCTGGGCTAGGTCCCGGGGTAAATAGTAAATGGACCTGGGGCTCTGCTCAGGCACGTAGCTCTTATCCAAGACCTTCATGTAACGCACAGGCCAAAGTCTTAGCTACTAACACCTCTGAAAAGCCAGTCATCACTCTCCTCCTCATTAGATAATTGTTATGTAATCAAATAGTTAATGAAGCCCTCTGATTCTGTGTAGATTCTGTCCAAACCTAACGTTTACACTTTTGATTATATTCGTGACAGTATTTTGTGGTCTATTTATTTACAGAGAAACCTGCCTTCATTTATAACAGACAATATTTAGGTCACGCCAGGCATTTTTATTTTTTCTTCGTCTGATTACTAAAAAAAGGATTGGACTGAACAGGAAATAGCTAGATAAATAATGCACTGAAACGCTTTGCAGGATGACTGTTTTTAGAATTATTCAGGCTTCTCAGTGTTATATTCTAAACAATAGAGGGTGAGGGCTCAATGCTATGTTCAATTACTATGTAGATACTAATTTCTCCTTCATTTTAATCGGTGTTACACTGCTAAATCCATGTTTCTGAATAATCACTCTTTTATTAGTGAACATATTATTAATGGGCCATTTTAATAAAATTAAAATAAGTTCCCATTTATTTTTTTCTACACTACTTAGAAGTCACACTAACACAAAGGGTGAAAAGAAAGAAGGACCATGCGAAGTAATGGAACAAGCGTATAAAAGCTAGCTGTCTTCTCTCAGAATGAAGAAAGCATTTTATTTACTAACATTTAAAATATTGGAACAGTCCCTGAAGCTTTTCCCCTTGCTATGTTAGAACCAAAATACCACCTCTTTCGAAGATTCCTTCCATAATAAAGCCAATTCTTCTATTCCTCTGGCCCATACGACTCACAAACAAGCGACAGGGATTTCTGTGTGAGTGCAGTTATGGTCTATCATTATTAACCGTCTCTTGGTGGGCGGGAGAGGCGCTTCATCACAAACAGCCATTCATCAGCACTCTCGGAGCCGCTCACATCTGACCTCAGCAGCAATAATGCCACATCAAGTAGGCCAACTACCCAGTTTAGCAGCCGAGCAGAGAACACAAGCTGGCTCCAAGATTAAGTACACTGCTGCAGGCTTCCATTCCCAGGAGCTCCTCGGGCTGATGTTGTATTGATTGAGAAACTTTACCAGTAAGTATCACAAACAACAATAGCCAGGTCAACGACTAGCGATGTCTGAATAAAAATTCCCCACGGGGTGCACTCTGGGCCCAAGCTCCCCTCTCATGATGTCTGAGCACAGGTTGAGTAAGGTTACCAAGGAAGAAAACAGTGAGAACCTGCAGCTGGAAATGACATTTAAGCAAGTCCACATGGGAACAGAATGAGAGACAATGATGTAATTATCTATTCCCAGTTTCCAACTGCCACAAAACCCTGTCATCTCTCAGTGTTTATATGTTCTCCAAGCCTTCCACTTCTTGCTTTTAGGGCTTTTTGGGGTCTATGATTCCTAAGCCCCATGTGCAAACACAGGCAGCTTTCAGGTTAGACAACAAAATAAATATTGCCATATAACATTATGCCAAAACATTTTCAGCTGAGAAATAAAATGGGAACTTTCTGGCATATATTTTCCCATACCCTAAGAAAGGCATTTAATTTCACCGCTTACCAAGTGAGCACAAAATAAGAGAAATGAGCATATATATCTCAAGCATGTTTTTATAACCAAATTGTAGTTTTTTGACAAGGTAGTGCTTGTGAAAATAGCCCTTGGGGTCGGGAGAGGTACTTGCACCACAGTAAATAAATACACATAATATCAACTGTAGGCAGTAAAACTCAGACTCCTAGGGGAAATGGTATAGGGCCCGGTACTGATGTACATACATACACACACACACACACACACACACACACACACACACACACACATGCACGCACTTTCCCACACATTTCATGTGAACCTTCTCACACTCTCACACATGCATGTAGGATCGGATGCTACTCAGCGCACAACCAGATTCTATTCTCTTGGAGGAAGAAGACTCTATTCTCCTTCTAATGTTTCTGTGAATGCTTCTCGGACCTCCTTTCTCACCCTCCCAAAGTCAGGGTTAAACACTACCTGCTCTGAATTCTTTCCATCCTTTTATTTTCGCACTAAATGCTAATCATGAGTTTGCTAGTCTGTCTCCTCTTCGAGACTATGAACTCAATACCAAATATTTTAAAGTAGTATTAATTTTTGCCTTCTTAGGACTCAATGCAGTGCCCTGCACATAGTAGGTACTCAATAAATTTGTTTCAAACTCAACAATTGACTTGGACATGGTAGATATAACTAGTTGTCCATCCAATTACTAATCTATCCTTCCCCTCACCAATAGGACCACAGCTTTTTCCGGGGAGCGATGCCCCCAGCTTCAAAAAAAGATCTTTACCTCTTGTCAGATTGAAAATTTACAGGTTGAATCTATCTAGAGAGTTCTTATTTTTCTGATTACAGGAGCAGGCTCTGTGGACATCCACTTTTTGCCCTTCAACCTTGCTTCTTCTTCCAGCATGAGCTAAAAATTTGGGATCTGGGAGTGGGGTAGCCAGGCTTAATATTAACATCTAGATAAGGAATGTTGGATTATATTAAGGTTTACCAGATATCAACATTTTTTATTTAAAAAAATGTCAGTGGAGGATTAAAAACCAAGAACAAAAAAGAACTTTGCGTCTGAAATTATTTTTGACATCAATTTTAAGTGACAATTCTCCACCAAGTGGTTTGACAGCGCTGACTACATTCTATAGTCAGAGTTGCCGGTTGGATGACCAGCAACCTTTTCCCCCTCAGTCCTATAACCATCATGTCTGTCTCATCAACAGTGACGGGGATTTATTTTATAGTCACGGAGCATCATAGATATCATTTTTGGCAATGACAAGAAGACAAACCTCAAAGGATCCCAAGTCTAGGAGATAATCTCTGTCATTATTGTAATTTGATTCTCAAGTGCTATGGAGATTGCTAATTGCCCCTCAATATCCATATTCTCCTTTACTTTTTTGTACTAAAACCCCTCAAGTTTTAGATGGGTACATGGAAGCCCAGCTAGAGATTATATTTTCCATACTCCCTTGCAACTAGGCATGGCCATATGACTATGCATTGACCAATGGAATGGCCAGAAGTAATACAGGTAAATTCTGAGTCTCTTTAAAGAAAAATGATTGTCTTTGCTTCCTCTTACCTCATTTCTTTGGAACTGGGATGTAGGTATAGTGGTGTTGAATTCTCTTTGATTTTACAGGTTAGAGAAATCTCCTGCACCAGAAGTCCAAACCATGGTCCATAGGCCGAACACACCACCTGTTTTTATATAGTCTACAAGCTAAGAATGGTTTTTACACATTTAAATGGTTCAAAAGAATATAAAAGAAAACATTTTGTAATCCATGAAAATTATGTGAAATGCAAGTTTCCATGTCCATAAATAAAATTTTATAGCATCACAGCCACACTCATTTATTTAGTATTCTCTATGGCTGCTTATGTACTCTAACAGCAGTGCTGGGTAGTTGCAACAGAAACCATATGGCCCACAATAGCCTGAAATGTTTACTATCTGGCCCTTTAGAGAAAAGTTTACTGACCCCTGCTCTAGAAAACGGTCTAGCCACAGGATAGATGGTACCAGGGTCTGATTTCATGAAATGCAGCCATGCAACCTTCTAGGAAGCCTAGACGCTTGGTATTAAGTGAGAGAGAAATAAATGTCTACCTTGTTTAAAACACTGTGATTTGGTTTCTGTTAAAGCAGCTGAACTGAAATCTTCGCTAATACAAATACTGTAAGACACTTCTTAAATATTGTCAAAGAGAAACTACAGTTGAACAGAAAGAAAAAGGGAAAACTACTTCTTTCAAATGAAGTGAATGCCTCATACCAATGACATTTCCTTGAGCATTTGATGGGTTATTTCCCCAAGACATGTAAAAAGGACCATTGCGCATTCTTGAACAGTGGAGAATATGATGAAATGGTGCTGGTAGAAGATTATTTTAGTACTCTGGTATAAAGAGAATTTAAGTTGAAGACAGTTTGTCGGTGAGACCCTCATTTTTTTCAAATTCCCCATAATATTCCAGGAGGCTGTTGAAGTAACAGCAACAACAGCTATAATAATAATAATAATAATAATAATAATAATAATAATAATAATAATAAAAACAATTATTGGTGACTTATCCTATGCCAGGCACTGTTTTAAGATCTATACAGGGTGGTTGGTTTTCTCAGTGGTTAGAACATGGTGCTCATAACACCAAGGCTGCCGGTTTACGTCCTACATGAACCAGTGAGAAGCAATGGCTTGAGTTTGGAGCTGAGCCACCAGTAGGCAGCCAGTTTGCTCAGTGGTTAGAGTGCAGTGCTCATAATACCAATGTCGCTGGCTCGATTCCCACATGGGGCACTGTGGGCTGCACCTCCACAACTAGATTGAAGACAACGACTTGACTTGGAGCTGATGAGACTTGGAAAAACAGACTGTTTCCAAATATCCCCCAATTACAAAAAATAATTTTAAAAAAAAGATCTTTACATATATTAACTCTTTTAATCTTCACATTCCCCATATGGTAGGTACTCTTATTATCATTCTCATTTTATAGATGAAGACACAGAGACCCAGAGAAGGTAACTTGCTGAAGGTTACACTGCTAGTAAGTGACAGAGTCAGGTTCTGAACCCAGACTCACTCCAGAGTATATATGTAACCACTTTCTTTCATTTCTAATCTTGGCATAAAGTAATAAGGACCTGATTCAGGGCTTCTATGTTGGTCAGGGAATTGGAACGGGGAGAGGGGGAACGGAAATGCAACAACCTCTGCAGAGAAAGAAACCCCGACCAAGATGGTGGCATCAGTGTGGTTAATAAAAGGTAACACAGAACCAGGAAATAATCTCATTGTAATAGTCTTCTTTCATTTGGGACATGTTTGTTTCCTCATTCTGGCTGCCTCTCTGTGTTCATTTCTATGTATTAGGTAGATCTCCTATGTTTCTCACTCTTTGCCGGGTGGTGTGTGTGTCCTGTATGGCCCAGTGGCACAGTTTCCCTGATATCTGCACTGTGTCCTCCAGGAGTGTTCTTTGTATGGGTTGTGTGTGCCTTCCTGTTGTAGTTGAGCCTTGATTGTTTTTGGTACATCAGAGGTTGGGATTGACTTTCAGGCTGACTGACTATGATGGTTGGCCACACCCACAGCATATGTGCTGCTGTGTAGGGGCTGACCCCACAGAGTGCAATTCGCTCCAGCAGACTCATATGCCTGGTGAGACCACCCTTTCGGTGTGCTATTTGTGGGGCTAATCGGGCAGTGTTCTGTTGTGGTCTGAAGCTGGCCTCTGGGTTTGTTGGTTCTGTGGCTCCTATGCCCCAGAGGGAGGGGGCCCTCTTGGAGGGGCTCCCATGCCGGCCAAGGTCAGCTGCTGCCTGTGACCAGCTCAGGGCTACCTCGTAGGAGCTACAAAGTAATCTGCAGTTAGTTGCTGCCTGTACTTGACTTGGAGGCGTGTGGGAAAGGCCACACGGCAAACTGAGACTGGCTGTCACAAGTACGGGGCCTGGGGCAGCTCAGCACAAGGCCCAGGCACCCTGAAGCCTGAGGCTACCTGCCAGCTGCAAGTAAGGCTCAGCTGCTGAAAGAGCCTTGGGTGGTATGTTTGTTGGGTGAGGCAGGGTCCCAGGTAATTACTAGGGTACAAGTGGTACTCAGTAAGTTAATGCAGATTCAGGTTTGGCATCAGTGCTGAGCCAGGGATGTCTAAAAAAAGTCCCAGAGCACACTGAGGCTAGCCTCTGCCCACCTTGGGCCCATAGACCTCCCCCACCAAGAGTTGTTGAAGAAAGACTGCAGCACAGGTTGGGGTTGGTGCCCACCATCAAAAGTGCCTCTGGAGTGTGTGAACCAAGGCCTGCTCTTTGCTGCTGAAAGAACCTCATGTGGTTCATGGGTTGGATCTGGTTGCCTGGCCACTAAAAGTGCCTGAGGTGGTGTGTGATTTGGGTGGGTGGTGTACCAGGGAGTCACCAGGGTGGGGTGAGCTGACACTACTAACTTTTGATGAAGATGTGTAACAACAGGAATGCTTACATACTGCCAATGGTAGTGTAATTTGGGATAAGTACTTTGGGGAGAAATGCATATACCCCATGATTTAGTTACTGCATTCCAGAGTACATAACTAAGAGAAACTCTTGCACTTATGCACAAGAAAATAAGAACAAACAAGAATGAATAAAACAGCATTTTTTTGTGTGTTTGCAATAAAAGTGGAAACTAATGTCCATTAACAGGGGAAAAGATAAATAAATTGTGGTATGTTCATACAATGGGCTACTACTGGACATGAGTAAAAATTAGTAAATAATAGTTACATATATTTAGCATGGATAAATCTCATAAAACATCATACAGCAAAAAGAGCAACTCACAAAAGTACACATACAGTATGAATCCATTGATATATTTGTTCAAAACTAAGCAAACGAAACAATATTTTAAGAATATATCTACATGTATTAAAATATAAAGAAAGCAAAAGAATGATAAAATTCAGGATAATAGTTACCTTTGGAGGTGAAGAGGTATGCTATGTATGAATAGTATATTGAGGCTTTAAAGGTAACTTTAATGTTGTTTTTTCTTCAGTGAGTAGTAGATATACATGCATTTGTTTTATGATTCTACAAACTGGGTATAATATATATATTTATACGTTATATGTATATAACGTATATATATTTGTATGTATGATGGCATTCTTAATTTTAAAAATGTAAGAAAACATGGCTCAAGATACAAGTATAAGAATATATACTTCAAAAATTTTTGGTTGCAAAGTGGAAAATCTGAATTTTTATTAATACTGGCCTTGGCAAATATTGTTATAAATATGGGATATTATGTAGCTATTAAAAAGTTTAAGTCCAATACCTATACATTGATCTGTACAGATGTCCATAATACATTAAGAGAAAAAAAGTTATAAAAAATGCATATCTCATCCATTTTAATAAACAACCATGGTAGAACCACTAAATGAAACTCTATATATTTGTAAATGTTTGTAAGAGCATGAGAAATGAGTATGGAAAGATACGCAATCGGAAAGAGGTTGCCAGAATATTTTAAAAGGTGAGACCCTGAGAAAACTGAAGCTTGTCAGGAACAAAGTATAAATAGTCTGGTTTCTGATAGGTTTCAGGTTTGCATGGGATATCCAAGTGGCTACTTGAAAAAAATAAAGAAAGAAAAAAGCTGACAACATGGAAGGTGAGAAGCAGGTTTGAATCCAGAAAAATTAATAGTTTTGTTCTATTGGGTTGGTGCAAAAATAATTGTGGTTTAAAGGGTTAAAAATAATTGCAAAAACTGCAATTACTTTTGCACCAACCTAACAGAACCTTCTTATGTAAGACTTGGCATTGTTTTAAGTAGCTAAAACCTGTCTAGTGATTTAGACATGTGACAAGCTTTAAAACACTAGAAATCTTTTATTTTCTGACTTGTCATTAGAAAAAAGAATATCCCAACCAAGACCTGAAATAAGGACTTCCTTCCCTCTTTACTAAAGGAATAAAGTTCTTAAATGCGAACTTACAGATTAAATTAGATGATTACACAGCATGATATAAATTGAACAGAATATAATTTTGAGTACTTATAAAAGGAAATACAGTGTTCTTTCTTTACCCAAAAGGAAAGTCAGCTTAGGGTCATATTTTTGAACTATGACTTCCTACACATTTCTGAAGTTCTATTTTGTTCTCAGTAGATTTTAGTCTTCTAGAAAACGATTTGCATAATGCTCTTTTGTTCACTGGTAGAAACTTAAGTAGGCGAAAAGATAGGACTCTTTCAAGGTTAAATATAAAAATCAAGATAAAAATCATTTGACTTCACTCACATTCATTGCCTTTCATCACATTTTATCTACAGTGATTTAGTCAACATTAGTTTAGTCACTTCTGGCCTACTACACACAAACACAGTGACGGGACTTGATCATTCCACCTACTCCTTTACTAAGTTGGGCATCTCTCATTTTCATGCCTCTTGCCCTCTACAATTATAGAGTTGAGATAAGGTTTTATAGAAACTCTTTGGTGCTTTTTCAAATCATCAGCTCAAAACATGTAAAGATAAGATTTTATTTTTTTATTTATTGATTTTTCCTAAGTTTTTCTCATACACAAAAATGACAGGAGTTACATATGCATTATTAGAAGTGGTTAATTGTTACTTTGTTGAAACTGAGCCTTCCTCATCTACTATCATGGAGAAAGAGCTCTTTCCATCTTTTCTAGAATTCTAGAAAATGGACCCAACTAAATTTCATTGTCACTAATGCAAGATCACTATCATGTATTTTACAGAATTTAGAAAAAACAAGAAAATACACTGTACTTACAGTTTTTCTTATTTTCTCCAAAATGTAATCGACTTAATAAACTCAGAAGCTCAGAGCACAAAGATGTAAGAAAGTGTTTGGTAGCACTTCAGCATCTCAGATAACATGTGTTGCTAATGGCCTTTCTGCTCATCTCCCTTCACTCACACACATACCTGTGGGACAGAGCGCATACTGAACTGAGTATCAAACACCAGAGCCAATTTATCGCAGGTGATAAGGAAACAGTCTTACCTCTATAAGCAGTTCATTTTTCAGTGCCAAAGGCAAAGTGTTTAGTAGGTATTTTATAGGTCATATATCCAATACACCATAAGACATCTGTAGTTGCTCAAACTAAAAGTCCTTCACTAGGGATGAATTCACAATGTGTGTGTGTGTGTGTGTGTGTGTGTGTGGTGTGTGTACTCATGCACACATATGCATATGTGTACAAAAGTGTGCTCAGAATATTCTTTGGGAATTTTATAGGAAATAGGTTGGATGGTTGGCCCTCATCCTTCTCTATGAGACATTCACATGTGCAACATCCTAGGTGTTTTGAGTGCTGAGTTCTAGGCCCACGCATCTGCAAATGGATTGGGTGATCTCAACACATTCTCTTCACAACTCTGGCTTCAGGTTTCTCGTTTATCAAATTAACACTTTGTCTCCATCGCTCACAGGATTGCCGGCAGTGGGAATAAATGTGAGCAAGCCCTCTGAAAGCTTGATAGCACTATGAAATCAAAGGCACCCTCATTAAGGACAGATGAAGCAGGAGGAAGCAAACTCCTAGCGGATTGCTTGGCAAGATCACCACACAACCAATGCAGAGTAACTTCTTAAGCAAGGAGGATGAGTCATATAACAAAAGGTCTTGATTAAGTCATATCTGGGAAAATATAGCAGGTCTATCATTTTATAGTATCTCTATGTACCATAGACACAGCGTCCACAGACAGAAGAAAAAAGGGCCAGTGACTCTGGAGAGCCCTTCTGTTACCATCCCAACTTCCCTGAGGAGCTGCACCAGACCCAGGGTAGAAAGAATGCCTCACCACTCTCCACAGCCCACTTAGTGAATCACCACATTGTAAAGCGTTCAACAGATTTTACATGAATAAAATAAAAATTAAGTTTCCTGGGTGTATATGGTTTTCACAGTAAGTCTGTGTTAATATTTCCTAATCATAGTGACCTCAGCCTGCCAGAATGCACAGGCCCCTAATCCTCGCTGTAATGTTTTCTCATTAGCTACGGAGCACTGCCACACCAGTGGCAGCGACCAAGCACCGCCTCAGGCACCACTGGAATTAATTACTAGAAGAAACACTGCTGTTTTGAATTGTCATCTTGAATTTATCACTTGCCACTTAATGTAACTCATCTGACCTAATACCTCCATCGTGTCACCAGGGGCCTTGGCACAGGTTTCACCAGGGTAATAGCAGGGGGGTTCTGTATACCTAATGTGGCGGAGACGCCAAACACACAGCTGCTGGAGGCCTGGTTAAAATCCTACCCTGGAGGCAAAGCATGCTAACAACGCCCCTAGCAAATTGCAGATTACCCAGACGTCATGTTCCATCTGAACCTCAGAGAGATTCGAAGGTGGGGCCCATACACCTAATTTCTGTGCTTGGAGAAGATAATCTTTCATTTCTTTGGATGGAACAGCCCTTACCATTTGTTTCTCTCATGTTACGTTTTTCAAAATAATGAAATTGGCTATTCATGTATAGAAGGAAAAGTGGCTCTGGGGGGATCTGTAGTGCTGGGGCTGAGGCCCTTTTCTTATAAAGTCCGAAGAAATTTCTCATTAAATTACTCACACAAAGAAATGCAATTTCACCATAGGTTATGTTTCCCTAGGAAAAGGAACAAAAACGTAACCCAAGTTGAAATCTGTGCTGTACTTTGGCCCAGCTACAATTTATCCTGCACTTATGAGGGTTATTTTGCATTAGCTATTTTAAAATGCACATTTAGTAAGGGAATTAATGATTTGGCTAGTTTCATTAAGCCTGAGAAATCATTTCAGCATGAAAAATAAGCTTTGCTGCATGCTCTGAACAATTGTCTTTTTAATCAAATTTTTCATGTGTAAAAGCCATATACTACTTGAAACCAACAGTTTTCAAGTTTTCTGCCCATTTTTGGATTCACCTAAATGTCATTACTTCTATTTCAGTCTTTCTGTTCTGCTATGGCTTTTATTTCAAAACATGACATATACCTATATGCATATGAATACACACACACACACACATATATATATTTAGCAGCCCCTAGAAACTTATAGTTATGATAATGTAATACCATAATATAATACCAAACCATAAAAATTCTACTAATGAAATAAGTAAAACAGTTTTACTTTGATAATGACAATTCCCAGTCTGTTTAATAGACAAAAACATTTCCTTCTGTTACACTCTACACTATGCATAAAAGACTTTTGGAGATGTATAATGCAATATAAACATTAATAGTTACACAATTGCGTTGTTTTAGAAAGACTATTTATAGAGAAAACACAAAATGCCTCCCCAAAGTATACTTAGACCTAAGCCACCATAATCTTCCTGCTCATGCAGCAGGAAATCTAATACACCAGCTCAATAAACCTGTAGGAAACAAAGGTTTTATGTAGCATTAAGTGTCACAATATTAAAATGCCCATATTACTTTCAATTGCTCTTAGAAGCTTCTTTTTAGCAATCCAGAAAGTTGAGTGTCATTAGGAGAATATTGTTCTATGCAGTAAAGGATAGGGAAGAGAAAAATAGAAACCTCCCCCTCTCACCTGAGTTGATCTCTGATTAATACCATTGGTGCTTTTATACAAGGGTCTCTCTCCCTCAGAGTCTCCAATTTTATATCTTTTGGGTTGTCAGGGCATGTTCTGTAACATGTGACATATTAATAACATGCAAACGGGTGTCCAAAAGCCTTGACTGCAATGCCAGCTCCACCACATAAACTGTTTCAGAGTTGGTTTCCTTTCCTGTAAATGGAACATTGTGTGCTATGGGCTATTGAGGCTATAATTAAACACTGCAAAGTATTTTCAAAATACCAAGTACTTCATTTCATGAATGCTCATTACAAATGGTAATGTAGCAACAACAAGATCACCACCCCCAGAAGGGTAAGTTTCCCCCAACAGGGACAGTTTCTTTTGTGAGTTTTACAGAGCATCTAGCACACTGTAGCTGCCTAATTAATACCTAATGACAATGATGAACCACTGGTGATATTCAGCGAACTAATTGGGGTCTTAGAGTATCTCAGAAAGTTTCAACTTAATGGCCATTAAAATAGAGTGTCTTCTATTTCTACTGCACCTGCCAACTCCCCAAACTTTCTACAAACAGAAATTCATTAACTGAAGTTCTTTAATGAAATATTAATGGTACGAAAGTAAAATATGAAGACTTAAGAAGTGCCCAGGGTCAATAAATGAATAGTGTCTTTTAAGCAACAACGTCCCTCTTTCTGTTGCCTGGGTGAGCTCAAGCCAGGCAGCCCGACATTCCTGCACTGGAGTTTAGTAGATCTGAACCCACGGGGCTGGCTTTTGCATTTCTCAGTGTGAGGGGGAGCTGAAGGCATTGTCAACAAATATACAACCTCTTAGGTTTGTGTGAACTATTGGACTATGGATATTCATGGTATTTGCACATAAGGAAGCATAACATGTTATAACACATTTATAAACACCAGAGAAGTTTGACTTCAGGTGATGGCAAAAATGCTCCCTGTGTACAGATGGTCTGAAGCCTGCAGACAATGGGGGGCTCTGTGGCCATACGTACGCTAACCCTTGTGGGCTAAATTATCCTTTCCCCATCTTTCAGGAATAGCCAAATTGTTAACTTTCATGGTTCCCCCCGCTCCCCCCCACACACACACATACATGTACCCTCTTCAGGCTGGCCTCGATGCAAACGCTCCATGAAATCTTTGCTGATCTTTAGATATTTTTAAACGACTTAAAATGAAATATTTTAAAATCCCGACTCTTAACTTTAAAAATGTACCAGGGCATGCTGGGAATCAATGGCATTTAGTGCTGCTGCCTTGTAAAAAACCAAATCCTAAACGGTTCATCCTAATGTTATTGGCAGATGTGGTTTTATACTTTTAAATTCCTTGGAGTTGCTGGAAAGGAAAAGAGAACATATAGATATGCCTATGCAGATGAAATGACATCATAAAATACCTGACTGTAAAGCAAGGGGACTGTGGGGCTGGATTGCGTGTTATTGAAATAGGGACTTAGAGCAAAGGAGAAGTGCATCATTTGCGACTGACTGTTTTCAATTACTTTTTATGGTGCTTGGTCATTCTCACCACAACATGGATATTGGGATGAAAGATTATTTTACATTTTATGTGAGAGAAATGCACATGCAGCATTTACATTGCAAAGAGAGAGACCCTGTTGCCTATCACCACTCTCCTGAAATATGGCAAATCTATAGCAGTACCTATACACAATCACCAAAATTATTCTTTTTCTGTCAGATCACTTCCGTTCATCGTAATATCCAATTTCACCACAATTAACTATATTAGCCACGTATTCCACAATCTGGTAATACTTGTCACATTGGTATTTCACATCAAATATACTCCATTTCCTTCTGGACTGGAAATGCAATTATAGAAAATGTATCTTTTTCAATTTTTTTGAACAATTGCTAAACAATATTAAAATGCCCACATTCCTGTAGTTTAAGGACCAATGACAAAGAAAATAGGCCATCTGATGAAAACTGCAACCACGGTGCAAACACCTCTGATGTAATTACTTGTTCCAACTGGAACTTCTAGGGCAGGAAGCAGGCCCTGAAGGACACATGCTGGGGGTCGGGGGCACTAAGGAAAGCTGCTCCGCTGAGCCAGGGCTGTAATGCGTGAGGGTCCTTGCACATAGATCCCTGGCCATTATATATCTCTGCTTCTTCTGGGTCTCCAAGGAACAGCATAGGAGACCATCCCCCCAACCTCCCACCCTGCCCTTTGACTCATTTATAATATCTTATTTGGGGCTACGAAGAGGGATTTTCATACAAAATATTTCCCCCCACCCGGAAAACAATCTCCCTCCAAGCTACTTCCTAATGCTCATGACTGTGAGGCTGGGCTCTTAGCAGCCATTGTCATGCAAACACAGTTGTAAGTAATAATGTGGCCTTTAATGACAGAATGATGGACCTGCCAAACACTTGCTCCTGCCATAGACTGCTTGCATTTCCCTGCTGGAGAGCACAGAGATGCCCATCTGGGAGTTATTAACATATCCTCGTCAATTCAGAACCGACTTTAACATAATCCATATTTGTTGGAGAAAGTCCAACATCAGCTTGAGAACAGCAGTCACGTGCCTCAATGACACATTTCAAACAGCACACACGGAGCATGCTTGGGCAGCTAAGCAATTCAGAAATGCAAATAGCGGAAGCATTCTCCTGACTAGATAAAAAGGACAAATCCCTTTTGGCAGGAGACTAGATGCCCTCTTAACGTCGCAGGAAAACAACCAAAACCAGAAAAGGTATGGATTTCAGGGACAGTGATTTGGGTTTGGTGAGTCGCCAGGAAGGCATCTCTTTGGATTTATTCCAATCATGTTGGTGACATCAATCTCAAGTCAAACATTGGACTTCAGCTGTTGCCAGGCAGAGCTGTTTTCCTAGGATGCAGGAATACAGATGCTTTTAAACCAACAGTGTCGCGCATTGTACACCTGCTTGCAGATATATGTATAAGCACAAACCTCTCCCTTTAAAAACACAACAAAGAACTACAGGTTCCATTACAACATTGTCTCAGTTCTTGTTCTGAAGGGGTTATTGACTACAAACACATTCCTGGAAGAAATTATGTCCCTAATTGCGAGTCCTCATGAAATTAAATTATATCAAAATATCACATAAGGGTCCAGAAGTTGTCTCCAAATGAGGCACTTATATTTGTGGGTATACACACCCCAGGCCCCAATACTTTTTCAATGATTTTGACATGCTGAAAATAGTTACATCAGATAAGTTGCTTTGGTTGATAACTATTAGTGGTATCTGTACTTTATAAGTTAAATAAATTAAGGAATAAGGGAGGAAAACGCATTTCCTTGAGGCCACCACCCATTCCTATGCATGTAGATTTTAGTGAAACTGCAATAAAAGCCTATTTTTATATTATCTAAGTCAAAAACAAACACAGATTCCTCCTTCAGATATTTAAATAGACTCACATGGCTGTATCACTAGATAGTAATTGTACCACTATTAAATTTTCTGCATTTGATAGTCATGTAGTGCTTATGTGCAAGGATGTTAAGAGACACATGTTGAAGTATTTAGGGACGAAGGGTCATGGCACCTGAAATTTTCTCTTAACCAGTTCAGCAAGAACATAATCATAAGTATACATACACTGAAAGAGAAAACAAATGTGGCAAAATATTTACAATTGGTGAACCTAGGTAATGGCCATATGCATATTCCTTGTATCATTTTGGCAACTTTGGGTAGGCTTAAAATTTTTCAAGATACAAAGTTGGAAAGAAAAGAAATTAGACTTAGATACTAATATGGCATTTTGGAAAATAGAATTTGCTGTTTGGAAACTTTCTCCTGTTTATTGTTCTTTGCTCCGTAATAACATTTTCCTTATGTTCTTTGCTTAATAACATTTTGTAGAAGAGGGGAATCTCTTGGGAGGAGAAGGAGACAGAGAATAAGAACAACTGAGGGGAAATACCATACCGAGAGACAGGAGAATGAGGTGGCAGACACAAGGAAAATGGGAGGAGTGAGATAGAAGAGAATACTACTGAAGGGAAGAGAAGGCACACCTCATGGCAGCTCTGAGCCAGAACAGCTGCAGGGGCAGCCAGGGGCGATGGATGCCCTGAAGCTGCATAAAAGTTCTGGCAGAAAATTAGAGCGCAGAGTCTCACCTGCAGGGAAGGGATAATGTTATAATACCCTTCTCTTCCTGCACTCGGAGGTGGACAGGGCAGCCCAGCCATGAATGGCAGCATGGACTTCCTTCCAGTAGAGAACAGAGTTCAGCCATATGCTAATGTCAGTGTGCACCCCCCCGCCCCCCCCCACACACACACCTTCCTTGGCATGGGAACTCATCAGAGCCAATTAGCACGGAAGAGGTGGGGCTAGCGGGGAGGGTCTTTACCCTTTTGCTATGTCTCTACCTTTGTGGTTTGGGAGTGTTGAGAAAGTACTGACTGTGAATATAAAAATTAGAAAATAGCAAACAATTCCCTTCATTAGGTCATGTATATAGTTTTTTTTTAATTCATCCTGTGAACTGCAGAGAATGATGGTAGTGAAAGCGGTCATGACAATTGTTCAGCCCAGGTTAGGAGTTGAGATGGGCACAGAAAAGGCGTTTGTAATAGTCAGTAGCCATCAGACCAGGAAGAGGTGCAGATATGAAAACGTGGGGGCAGCAAAGGGCAGAGACAGATGGGCAGCACATGGGCAATGGGTCTGACGTGTAGGAGTGACAATTCCGTGGGGAACTCTCCACTGTGGACTCATTAGCCTCAGAGCCCAGAGATTTCCATGGGCTGATCCCCAAAATCCAAGTGAGCCAAAGTCTGATCTGTTTTTGGTCTTGAAATAAACTAAGGCAGGAAGAAGTTCAGAGAAGCTACTTGCCTGTCTTATTTGTTATATTCTCTCCACAGTTCTACATAGTTCCAGGCAACGGTGTGTTTTCAATGAAAGAAAGAACCTCAAATAGAGCTTCAGAACTTACTGTCAAAGTAACCAGAGTCAAACAAAAGACCCTGGGAGTTTATAGACCTGCGAGCAGAGAAATGCTGGGTCTGTGTTCCCTCCCTACAGCTCACCCCTGCCCACCCTCTCGGCATCATGACGTCTTTGTGTGACATCATCTCTTTTTCTCCTTCATCTGACTGTCATTTAAATCCAATCTTCTTTATAGAAATACATTGTGGGATGCAGGGTAGGATTTGTTTGGGGCCCTGCGCTGTCCCGAAGATGGCCCAGGCAGAGAGGCACGGGCTCTCTTAGCTAGTTGGCCTGGGGATCAGGTGTGGAGCCATGTCCTCTGTGGTTTGCTCCCATGGAGTTGAGGACATTTGGCTTCTTTGGTGCAGTGGCATTTTGCACAGAGCATTCGGTAGGATGAAGACGGTGGGGTTTCCCTGAGGGCTCTCAGAGAAATGCCAAATGACTAATATAAAAGCTTAATCTGAGAACTTAGCATCAAACATTAAAAGTCATATCCTAGGGAAATCGTATTCGTTCTTTTAAGTATGGCAACTCTTCAGCCAGAGGCAGCAAATGAGGTGCATGCCTGCTCCTTCACATGATGGGAGGTTTGCTCAGTTCACACTGTGAGGCAAATGTGTGGATATTGCCAATTCAAGCTGATTATTGCCTCATTAAGATTATTTGGTATTTTACTTGAAAGCTGGATTTCCCCCAAAAGTAAAGCAGAAGGGAAAATACAGTTAGTGGCCTGAGGTAAGGAGGGACATCGTGCTACCTCTCCCACACATGCCGAGGTTTCTGGCCTCAAACATACTTCCTTCCTCCTCTTCCCCGACACTTTCCTGGTTTGGCTGCATTTCCTGCACGGCCCTGTAGCAGACTGATTCCTACAGACATCTCCTAGGGCCTGCGCCATGGGCGTTCATACTTTCAGATTGGCGGTGTTGAAATGAAACCTACATCTAAGAGAGCAACCTACCAGCAGGTATCTTAGTTCCCACCTACATAATCATGGAACCTGGAGTCATAAGAGAATAACACATAGGAAAGTGAAGACGTTAGATTGTTAGCAAAGATCTAATATGGATTTCTGTACAGTAGAGCAGAGCAATCCGGAAAATGCAAAAGTTCTGCAAGGGGATGAAAAAGGAGTGCCAAAGACCTGACCGTGAGCCTGTGGCCGTCACTATTCCCAGTCCTACAGAGCCACACCCTGGCATTTCTGCAGCCAGCGTCAGCCTGTCTCCCCACGGGATGCAGACACATTACACTGAGCCGCAACTGAGATTCTAAGTGCAATTAGTCAGCCAAGTTTTAGAACAGACTTGGGTGTCTTGACTGTCTTGAAATGGTATTATCTGGGAAAAGTAAGATATAGACCATTTAATAGGGCAATTTGTTTTAATCTTAAAGATATTAAGATTAAAGCCACTGGTTTTTGTGGCTTGTGTGCACTCCAAATCTATTAAAATAGGCTGCCCTAAGGTCAAAGAAGTGAGAAATCAATTTCTAAGTCACCATTCTACTCTTGCTTCTTCAAGGACATGGGCACAACTATCCACTTCTTGCAGTCACTAATATCCTTACTGGATTATTGAAGAGTTGTAATCCACAGCTTGTATATTTGTGGTCTCTTCCCTTTGGGGCTAAAGTCACACCAATGACAGGAATATGCCACTTCCACACCTGTACTTACTGAATCTGTTTCTATTCTCTGTCCTCTCAGGAGGAGCAGATGGCAGCCCCTGCTCCCTGGATCTACCTATAGGTGGTAGACAGTTAAGCCTACACGTGAGAGAGACTCCCAGTGCCCTGCGTCAGTCAAAATAGACCATGACAGTGGCTCATACACTTTAGCCACATCAGAATCCCTGGAGGATTTGTTAAACCGCAGGTTGTTGGGCCCTGCCCCAGTTTCTAATTCAGCAGGTCTAGGGTGGGGCTGAGAATGTGCATTTCTAACAAGTTCTCAGGCAGTGCTAATGGTGATGGTCTGAGGACTGCACTTTGAAACCACTGGGTAGGTTATGCTGCAGTAACAAATGACACCAAAATCTCAGGTGTATTTTCCACTCATGTCTCATGCCTGTCAGGCCAGCTGCAGCTCCACTCTGTGTCATCTTCCCTCCAGGATCCAGGGTGATGGAGCAGCCTCTGACTGGAACGTTGCCAGTTCCATGGCAGAGGACAAATAGGACGTGGTAAATTATTGGTTAGCTCTTAAATCTTTAGCTTAAATTCACTGGCTGAAGTAAGTCGCATGGCCAAATTTGATGTTATTAGAAACTGAAGAGCTGGACATTTTTATGAATAATTACATAGTTTACCACATCCCTTAGTGTCAGTTATCCCCTTCATTCATAACAAATGAGCTCCAAGTTTTGACTGGACAAACGGCTGCCCAGAATAAAGACTGAATTTCTTAGATTCTCCTGCAGCTAGGTATTCGCCAATACCAATTATACCTAATGGGATATAAGCAGAATGTTGTATAGTTGTTCTAGAAAATTTCCCAAATTATAGCACATATATGTCCTCTCTCTCTCTCTCTCTCTCTTTCTCTCTCTCTCTCTCTCATTTCCCCCACCCCATTCCTTTCTCTATCCTCTTGCATACAACACAGATGCTAACATTTTGGAGCAACAGATCAAGGCCATGCCTCCAGTAGAAAAGATATAAGGCATATGAAGCACCATACAAGCCCATTTACCAACCACACTTCAAGATGAAAAATAAAATTCTATCTTATTTAAACTACTGTTATCTTAGGTTTTCTGTCACTCATATCTGAATATAGTCCTAATTAATAAACCCTCAGAAATGGTTTCCTTTGAAGTCCGCTCACTTCTATCTGTAGCTTCTCGTTTTCTACTCATTCACTGGCTATCTTCTGAACTTCTGAGCACATTTCTTTCCTTCACAGCCCTTTTTCTCATTCTTAGCAATGCAGTGAAAATGTCTACAGAAAGAGGTCAACTATAGCTTTGTTCTTTCCAGGAACACATACTAAGACAATAGATGCATAGAATCTGATGGTGGAGAAAGTGACAACAAGAAAGAAAGATTTGCCTGGCTGGAACTTTCCTAAGAAACTTCCAAAATCGTCTTTATGGCACAGCAACAAAGATAATGTTCCTCTTTGTTGCCAAATCCTCCCCTGCAATTTTGGAACATTTCTGATGTCGAGGTTTACATGATTTTCATGCCACATGATACCTCATCTGATCGCAAGGAGAAATGACGAGGCATAAATAAATATTTAAAGATGATTGTTAGAAGCCTGTGGTCGCCCTGTTTCTCTCCTTATCTTCACTCTTAAATCCCCATCCCCATCTCTGCACTCTCTTTACCAGTCTTTCCCCACTCTGCTTGTTTTGCCATCTTCACAGTCAGTGTCTGTTGTCCACATCTCCCCACAGACAGAGGAAACAGCTACAGAAGGAAAGAGGAGAGTCAAAAAAGTCAAAAGGCTGATAAAGGAAAGAGAGAGGAATTAAATTAGCGACCAGCCCCAGCATTGGAAGGGGCTCTTCATCAGGTAAATCCAGAGTCGTGCATGTTCAAGTTCACACTAGGACACAGTAATGAGCTTGAGAAAGTGATCCAGAACATTCCATCAATGTATAAAAATAAGTTACCACTTTAGTTACACAAGTATACACACACACACACACACACACACACACAGAGGGTGCCAAAAAATGTATACACATTTTTAAGAAAGAAAAAAACTTTTAAAATTACCCTGATGGTAACCACTTTGAGCACCTCTTGTAATTGCAGAAGTCAAATGTGACCTGTATTCATCTTTTGTTATCAGTATACATTGAGTATTATAATTTTAGTACAGTTTTTCCTTTCTTAAAATGTGTATACATGTTTTGGCACCCTTTGTGTGTGTGTATGTGTGTGTATTCAAGTGCATTTCTCTTCTGATGGAGAGCCATTTGTTACAGCTCCGTTTCACATGCAGAGCTACTGCACTAGACATCATCAGTCATCGAATAAAACAGAATGTCCCAAGATGACAATGGTTTACTTCTATAAAATCAAACAATGAAATAAACACTAGTTTCATTGCCAAATAGTTTTGAGAAGCACGGCATACAATACCCCTTCTCACTCAAAAGACCTAATTCAGAAATTCACCATGTACATTAGCATATTAAAGGCTCTGAGAATTTGTGGAGTAAAGAGCCCCATTTATTTCTTACATCCAAACTTACTGAATCGTAGCATCCTTTTTTTGAATATAATATCCATTAACATCTTATGGAGTATGTCCTTGGAACACAGGATAGGAAAATGTCTCAAAAGAATTAAAACTTTTATGTGCTACATGCCACATTATGTTTTTGTAAAAGGAGTTACTGCAACCGGCACTCTTGTGAATATTCACTAAGCACTGACATTTCTGAGGGACCACACAGAACACAGCAGTGCTCGGAACCATGTGCCAGTGGCACAGAACTCACAAATTTTGGTTTATGCCAGTTGTCAGAAACCCAAAACAGTACTGCAAGAGTACTTTAGAAGTAAAATAAATAAACTGAAATAGAGTATTAACCAGGATTAGTAGTTAATAATAAAATAACAAGGCAATCCCTGTCTAAAAATGTCTAGATGTGGAAGAGACCATGACAAGGAGGAATGATTTGGATCAAATTAGGCAAAAGAGAAAAACACGAAGGATACACTTGTCTTAAGTGTGACATTGGCCTAGGGCTTCAGTGGCTCAGCACCCTTCTCTGCCCAGAGGCAGCGGGAACTAGAAAGAGCTTGAGCATCAGAACCCACTTATCCTCATAAAGCCCTACATTTATTGCCATTGCAACATTTTCCACAGTGCATTGTTATCATTACTTTTTAGTAGTTTACCTTATTATACTGTGTGATCCCTAAGGGCGAGTGTTCTCTCTTGCTGATCCCCCTATCTCCAGTCCAGGCATTCAATAGTAGGCACATAGTAGGCATTCAACACTGTTTATTTAACCTATGAGAATCCTGGATGCACTTCGTATAGCCATACTGCAGGCTGAACTTTGGTGAGTTAATGGGACTGGGAGGGCTTACAATTACACAGCTCATGTGACCATATGAATGTGGCCGAAGGAAAAGGAAGAGACAGCAAAGATTTTCACTGGTTGAGTAATCATGGTTGCCTCCAGAAAGGGGAGCTGAGTTGCTGATGGTCAGAGGGGGTGGGAGACTTATTTTTCATTTAAAGCCTTTTGTTCTTTGGATTTTATCCCATGCTAATGTATTTCCTACTCAAAAGTTAATAAATATTTTAAACCATCCATGACTGACTACTGGAGTATGAGTTCCTAAATGACAGTAACTAAAGATTCCACTTTTAAAGTTTTCCATCCTGCTCACTAACCACCAGTTCGTATTGGAATAAAAATATCGATTGGTTAAGTAGAATAAGAGTAGGTAAGAAGCAAACCTAATGCAACGCCTCCACAGAATACCTCAAATCTGCTTTTCCAGGCTTGGGTCTATCCTAGCACAACGCTCCTCTGAGCCACAGAAAACTCTTGCTGTTCTCTGAGTATCTCACACACTCTTCTGCCTGTGTTTGCACAACCTCTGCCCACAGGAACCCTTAGAGGGTTAGCTCAAATGCCTGGTCCTTCTGTGAAGGCTCTTCTGAAACCCTCACCAACAGTTAGAATTAATCTCCCACTTTCTGTACAGTAGTCCCCCTTATCTTCAGAGGAATATATCCAAGATCCCCAGTGGATACCTGAAACTGCGGATAGTACCAAACCCTATACATACCATGTTTTTTCCTATACACACATACCTATGATAAAGTTTAATTTATAAATTAGGCACAGTAAGAGATTAATAACAATAACTAATGATAAAATAGAACAATTATAATAATATACTGTGATAAAAGTGATGTGAATGTGGTCTCTCTCAAAATATCTTATTGTACTGTACTCACCCTTCTTGGGATGATGTGAGATGATAAAATGCCGAAGGGTTGAGATGAAGTGCAGTAAATGACGTAAGCACTGTGACATAGCCTTGGGCTACTAGCACTGTGATATTCCATAGTCGACATGATAACCAAGATGGCTGCTAAGTAACTGACGAGTGGGAGCATACACGGCTGATGAAGGAATGATTCACATCTTGCTCTGGGGAGCAGGTCTCGCGAGATTTCATCACGTTCTTCAGAATGGCAGGCGATTTAAAACTTACAAATTGCTTATTTCTGGAGTTTTCCATTTAATATTTTCAGACCATGATTGGCGATGGTGTGGAGACAGAGCCAGGAGTGCAGTTTCCAGGTTCTCGGACTCACATGGAAAGGTGCTCACTCGGGTAGTAAATGGCCATCAACTGTGATTGGATGGCCATCAGCTGTGGCTAGTTGACCATAAGCTGGAACCAGTGAGCCATTGTCTACTAATAAACTGCCATGGCTATGCTAGCAGAAAAATGGGGGCTAGCAAGAAGATGGTGGCTGGCAAGCGCGAATTGCAGTTAGCACCGCGGATTGCAGCTAGCAAGTGGGGTTGGTTGGCAGAGAAAGAAGTGGACGGCAGGTTGCGGATAGTGTGGCTCCTGCTTCCTGTGTCTCCAACCCAGCCACCAGCGAGACTATAATGGTGTGACTCCCCTACCTATGGCTCTGTGGGTGTTCCTTTATGGCCTCACCATATCCTACGTTCTTATGTGGGAAGTGGGATGAGAGACCCCGCATGACACCCTCTATGACACATGGGTAACTGAAAGTACAGGTAAGGTGGGACGACTGTACCTCATCATACATTGACACCTTACTGTGCTAAATAAATGCATAATTTACCACAGAGCTAGCATATGTAATCACCACAGAGCAGTGGTTACGTACATAAGTTCTGGAACTATAAAGTAGAGGCTGTATGTACAGGCCATGAAGTCAGACTTCACAGGTTCAAATCCTGCTTCTACAGTGGAACAATGGGACTTCAAGCGAGTTGCCTCAGTTTTCTCACCTGCATGATGGTCTTAGCACCATTGTAAAGGGGTTGTTGTGAGGATTAAAAGAGATATTTTAACTTTCTGTGAGACTTATTAACTGAAAAGTGAAGCAGATGGAGCGGAGTAGTAAATTTCAAACTTCAGTGTGCACATGAAATTCATGCAGAAATGCAGATTCCAGGCTCCCCTGGAAGGATTCTGTTTCAGTGGGTCTGGGTGAGGCTTGGGAAGGCATTTAACAAGCAACACATGCAACACTGTAGAGGTGCTCTTCAACCTAGATTTTAGGAACAATGCACCCAGTCAGTAGTTTCTAACCTCTCATCTACAGGTTAGAGCCACCTGGGAAGTTTTTATTAAAAAAAAAAGAAAAAAAAAAAAAAAGAAAACTCTGCATAAAGTCAGAGCCCCAACCTGAGATTTTAATTTAATTTTTCTTGGGCGGACTGGAATATCAGTAGTTTCAAAATACTTCCCCAGGTGATTCAACCATGCAGCCAAGGGTTGAGAACACCTGCACTAACTGTCTCTAGGTTGTTTATGCCTATTTAAAGACATTAAAATACAACTGAAAAAGATTCCCCTTGAAATGATTAGACATAAAAATAAGAATTCTGAAGACTTGATTTCAACTTAAATGAATAAAAAGTTAGAAAAGATAAATTTAATCCAAATATACAGTGGTCAAATGACCATTCCTGTTGCATTAGTTAGTCTCAAAAACTCACAAGACAAATGTCAATTGGGGAGATTCACTAAACATCAGCATGCCTCCATCAGGAAAGAGAAAGCGGTTGATTGGCAGTGACATTTACAATGTACCTATTGCATGATGCATGCAGTTCTTAACTTAGATCATTTTCTGAAGTCCATGGTGTGTCAACTGCTATGAGAGTTTTAGGCATGTATTCTCATATTTAACAATGAGAAAAGTATTTATGTTTTTAATTGAAAGAAACAAGCAAATCGATTCCAGCAAGACAACAATCTTTGCATAAATTCAGAAAACCAAATTTCTAAAGAATGTAATTTTTGATTCTGTAATCTTCTAAGAGTTTCAGTCAAAACAGACTGAAGCAGGACATGAAATAAATCATCAGAATAAAAGTACAAAGTTGGTAAGGATGAACAGATTTTTATTTTAAAGCCAATCTGAAATATTCTAATTAAAAAAAAAATAAGACTAGAGGTAAACAGCAAGAAATATGTGTGAAGTAGACAATATTATTCATAAAAATGAGCCATTTGGAGTACATACTGACAGTAAAACCATAAATGAGTAAGATATAAGGAACAAGTCATTTATAGAGTGTTGTCAGGAAAGAATGACGTGATTACCATAAAGTAGGAATAAAATTTTTTTCCATTGTGGGTTTCTTAAGAAATTTGGATATTAAATAAGATATGAAAGTATTATCAATGAGTTGTCAATTTGGCTCAAATCTGAAAAATTAAGCACATTTTTTTCACCATATGCAGGGAACTAGCCCCTGAATTGAGTATATCAATTCACTCATTTGGAATCATGAATTGAATCATTTCAAACTTTAAAACCAATCACCCTTTGTCAGAGAACTATTTTTAGATTCATCATGTGTATGTCTTGAAGTCAAACCTTGAGTATTACATCAGTGATTTTGTTAAAAGCCCATGTGATCATCTCCTGGATTTCTATTGTACTGTATTCTGTGGAATAGTCCTGTGACTTCAAAGACAGTAAAGCATCATGGAAATACCACACTTGGGCAAGAAGGACTGCACTAAGTACTTTGATGTACAGCACCTGAGTTTGTCAACACCAAGACACCAAATCCCCTTTTTATTCTGATCTCAACGCAATGTGCCTTCAACTATCCAGTAACAAAAAACTAAAAAGATGTTCCTTTTCTCTTCATACAAATACCCTAACCCCCACGCTAAGATAAATAGAACTTACTGTTGTGACTTTTGATGTTCAAACTACTAGAATTGATGACCTCTGGAAGACTCAAAGGAAAGACCATGATGTGAGTACATGTGGCCCACAGCCATCACCATAGATTCCACCGTAGGCCCATGAGCCTCAAAGGGCAAGTGTAAACAAAAGTTTCTCATTAAACCTGAGTTTAGCATTAGTAAGCTTGTCCAAAGATTACATTTAGAGATAACTGAAGTGTTACTATATTCCTTTGTGCAGCCCAGCCATGACCCTAATTAATGTGTCTAGAGTGGTCATGTATTTCTTCAAGTAATGGGTGGTTTTGTTTGGACAATTAGACCAAGCTGACAAGGAAATTTTCCATCAAACCAAGTCATAAAAAGTACATTATTCAGCATTATTATGAGTTAAGCAGTATTTATTACCTGAACTTTACAATACTCTATTATCAATCATTACCTGCCATTAAGGTATGTTAACATGAGATCAAAGAGAGAAGCCAAGCTAAACAAACAGTCATGTCTACAAGTCACTTTAGTGCTGTTTGTGAAAGAGAGGCAAATGCCGTTGAACTTAAGGACTGACAATTTGCATTTAACCTGAAGATGCAAATCAGTTGTCCTGTGTGACAAGGCAGTGATTATATAAATTCCATGCTTGTCATTCAATTGACAAGACAAAGCTGTTTTCCAGGGAATTTCTAACGGGAAAAAAAAAGCGTAGTCAAAGTAGAATGTGAGCCAACAAAAGTCCAGTTTTGATGGGCGCTAGTAAAGATTCATTGCTATATCAATTCTCAGCAACAATGCTGCCTCGGAAGTCACTAAAAATGATATCAGCTGAATGGATCTAAAGAGGAGACTGAATGTTTTTAGCAAAGTTGTAAAACCTTGGAAACCACCTCCTGAACAAACACTCTGAAAGCTCAGAAGTCTAAGACAAGCTTACATCGCCCCGACTTTAAAATATATTCTTGTCACCACCTCTTCCCTCTTAGTCTGGAGCCAAGAGCACCAAGATTTCTGAACGGTACCCCTTTGAAAAGTACATTATTCCTCCTTCCTTTCAGAAGCACATGATCCCATCCTTTCTGAAGGAAAGACCTTTCATTAATGCTTATTGGCTTTCTTCCCCATATCTTAGAGCTGATGTTCAAGAGATGGCTAGTGTTCGCCTTCAGCTCAAGGTTATTACCAATAGCTGAAAGAGCTCTTCAATACTTCTTGTTATACAAAATGCAGGAAAGTGTTCATCTGAGGATTAAATATCCTTCTGAATTTGTATCTGCCTTTTCTGACTGATGTAAGGTGGACAATATACACCCTGGGCAAAAGAAAAGATGTGATATTCCTATTTTCTTTATATTTAACATTAGGCAACCCTGCAGACGTAATATAGCGTTTTTTGCGTATCATAAGACACTAGCTGGGAAATCACTTTCTAAGTTATGTTACTTACAGGGATTATCAATGTTGACTGAATAAGCCACTTAGGACCAACCATTAGCCAATCAACAAAATATACTGAGCACTTCACACCAGTGGGGGAATCACAGGACAAAATTTGGCCTCCATTTCATGAAGTACAAAGCTACCTACGTAGAAAGAGGGCTCCCACCCTTGGCCAGGAAGTGGAATGAGTAATGAGAGAAGAGAGAGAGGACTGGGTGCCAAGGCCTGGTGGGGTGAGCCACTGCCCATATATCCCTCTCACCATCACACATCGCTGCAGAACTCTTGAGTTAGCCACTGGGAAGGTAGGATGAAAGCTGGGGTAGGTAGACTTCAGACAAGCAAATGGGGGAAGAAGATACAGCCATTCTCAGTGGTCAAAGTACTTGAGCAAAATTCCTATGTCTATGTATAGGTGACCCTTCCTTTTCTACCCAGAAATCTGAGTTATAGGAATACATGTGGCACAAGTAGACCAATCTGACAGGTGTAGAGAGGATCTGTATGGATTCTGGGGTGGGATCTATACATTTGGAATATATATTTAGAACCAAATTGTGAAGGACCTTGAAGGACAGGCTCATAAGAAGGAAACAGATCCAGTTTAATGTTTTTCCTCTGAAAAGGGGCATGTTGGTCTCTGAAGAGGGGCATGGCATGAAGAAAATGGAATAGGGGGAAGATTGACTTGATGAGAGAGTATGGGGAAGGCTTGAGTGTGGCAAAGCTGGAAGCCAGAAGCCTAGGCTGGAAGTTACCATGTCAGCCCTTCTCTTCAGGGACGCGTGGTAGAGGCTGTAGGCTGCTGTGAGTGGCAACCGGCTGGAAAACTAGAAAGGACAGAACAATGAGGGACAAGACCCAAAGCTAGGAGCCATTGCTGTGGGTGACAAACATGAAGCTTGGGTGGTGCTATGGTAGTAATAATTGATTGTTTCCCAACTTTCATTCTCTCATTCTTTCTTTACTAACAGAACGCTGCATTGTAGAGGCAGTGCTGCAGAATGGTTAGATCACAAATTTTGGAAACAGTCTGTGAGGGTTTGAATGTCACTTGAATCACTTACTCTCTCATTACCTTGGGTGAGTTGCTCCAACTCTCTATACCTCAGTTACCTTATCTGTAAAGTGGGTATAATACTAGTACTTATCTCATGAGGTTGTTGTAAGTCAATATGTGTAGAGCTCTTAGGTAAGTGTCAGATATTATTAGATGAGCACACTGCCCTGCATTTCCAGCTCTGTTCAGCTATGTGGCTAAGTTATGGTTGTTGGGATATAAGTGGAAGTGATGTGTACAACTTTCAGGGGCCTTTATAGGGCTACCTTTCCCCTTCCTGTTGGTGAGATTATGGACATGTTGAGACTATGCGATGAAAGCTGTGTGTTAAGGAGACAAAGCTGCTGACACTGTAAGCTGCCATTTCATCCTTCAACTCCTTATGCTCAGATTATTGCCCCAAAAAACCCTTCTATATAATTTAGGTCACTATTTGGTTATAGTAGCTGATCTTTATCCAAATTAGTAACATGATTATCATGAATCCAGATGAAGTCTCTTGGAATCTCTGAGTTACTGCATGGGGGCTTGTCTCCAGGACTCGGCTGTTAAAGGTGAAGGACGAATCTCTACCCATCACTGCTCAATATGATCTGGGGCTCTCGTCTGTTAGACTGTCTGCAGTAACCAGACTTTTAGCTCACTTCACCTGGCTCCCTTCCCCTGCAGAAGGGCCAGGGCTGCCCCTCCTTGGCATCCAGGCTCTGAGGTGGCAGGCTGACTTGTGTACTCTTCTTCCCCTCTCAGTGGGTTCTCAGGCTCATTTTAACTTGATTTTTATCCACATAAAAACATTGGTGTTCAAGGATCTCACTGTGGCTCGCCCAAACAGTCACTTAGTCCCAGGAATGGCCAAGCCTGAATTGCTAAGAAAATCATGCCACCACAAAAAGATGATGGGAAAGGCAATGTTGAATGTGAGGTAGTAGTGGGGTATACAGGGAAACGGCCAGGTACTGGCTGAAGATGTGATGGAATTTAGGAGAGAAGATGGGGCCACGTAATACAAATAAAGTTTGATCTTCACAAGCAATTTATAGCCACTACCCAAAACCCTGGGTAAGAGACTTAGAGCTTTATTTTAATTTTGCCACGATGGTTGGTTATATCCAAATGAATATTTCCATCCACTGACTGCAGATGGAAATGTCCAGAAAGGAAATATAGGAAAGCAGATGTACATTTGTCGTGCGGGGTGGCAGGCGGGGTCTCAGCTCCCGCTCCCCACATAAGAACGCAGGACATGGTGAGACCAAAAAGGAACACCTACGGAGCCATAAGTAGGGGAGTCATACCATTATATTCTCACCGGCGGCATCCGCCTCTCTGCAATCCGCTCTTGCTAGCCCCCATTTTTTTCTGCTAGCGTAGCCACAGCAGTTATACTAGTGGCCAACGGCTTACGGGTTACAGCTGACGGCCAACTAGCCACAGCTGATGGCCATCTGATCACAGTTGATGGCCATTTACTACCCGAGCCAGCACCTTTCTATGTGAGGCCGAGAGCCTGGAAACTGCTTTCTGGGGCTCTGTCCCCACAACATTTTTCTATGTTTTTGTGTTTTTCAAGAATGAATAACAATAGGAAATTTTTATACACAAAAATGTCATTTATATACAAAGCAGCTCAAATTGTTATTAAATGCATAAAATAGTCAAAATATCAACTTTTTGGGTTTTTTGTGGATTTCTGACACATTTAAGAAAACAAACTTGAAATGAACACAGTGAAAGAGTTAAGAAGAGTAATCTCATTCCTTCTGTTCACCCAGCCAGGGCGCCCTGCTGTCTTCCACCCATCCACAGTTAGGTTGCATTTCGTGAAATTATGTTAATTGCTCATCCAGTCCTTCTTCCCGACGACTGCCATTTGGAACTCTCTCATGAACGATTTGATCCTGTCTCTCCTTGCTCTAAAACCATCATTGTCTCAACACAGCCTTCTGAACAACAAAAAGTGGAAACAACTTAGGTTGAAATTGAAAACTTCAAAACCTCTATGATCTGATCTCAACTTTTTTTTACTAACTTCAGCTCATATTTCTTTCTTTATAAAACCTGCATTTATTCAAATCAAGCTCCAAACTCTTTCCTTTTTCCTGCCTCCTTGCCATTCTTTATACCATTCCTTGTTTCTGGTATGACTCTCCCCCTGTCCCTGGTTCCCCACCACTGATATTTAATCCATTCTTTAACAAACACATGGAATACTTCTTTTCATGAAAGAGCCTGGCTCACATTCAGCTCGTCTGTCTGATTTCCATCATCATGATGGAAATCATGATGATGGAAATCAGACAACTTCTCTTGTCTCTATATCACATGCTGCCTCAAATCATATGATATTTGTTAATGTCCTATGCCTCCTTTCATTTTGTAGGAGATCAATGATATTTTTTGATTGAGTCCTTTTTTGATTTCCTCATATTGACTGGACCAGTGCCTCAAACATTTGTTGGGCTAGTGATGAGCATACAATACCACAGGAATGATTGGAGTCCTTTTTCTTAATTTTTATTTTTTAAAATTTTATATAAAAACCCTGAGAGAAAGCTCTTTTTACCCCTTCATGGGATTGCTAAACTGGACGATGTCAGCCTAAAGCTATCTACCTAAAGGACGGAAGTGTTCAGGTTGAAGGAGAAAACCAATAAGAAAGAAAGAGACAGTAAGTAAGGGAGTGAGGGTAAGCCAATGACATGTGAATCAATGTTGTCTACAAAGACAGCTCCAGCCTCAGGCTTCCCCAGTTCTGGGACCTAGTGAGTTTTCTTTGGTGTTCTCACTTGTTTAAGGCAGGTTTCTATCCTTGTGAATTAAAGTCCTCACCATTTACATATATGCTGAGAGGCTTCTTGTGTTTTGAAGCATATAAGATGAAATTACTCTAAACACATTCCTGCTGTGTTTTTGAACATCTGTGAGGCACAACAGATGTTCTTCTAAAGCCTCACCATATTCCTGCTTCATTTAAGATGAGGGTATTTGATAAACACATCAGATTAGTTGGAAAAAAGTACTTATTATCTGCCCTATCAATTATTGATAAGGAGCTTAAATTTCATTAAAAGAATCCACAGACTGATGAGCGTATTACACTATCTAGAACTGTACCCTTTCTCAACCCAGCAATGGGGGAATTTCTGAGCCTCCTGACCAATCCAAATGTCACATTTCTAATGGCCCAATAAAGTACCCTAGTCTAGCTCTACGTGCCTCAGTACCTAGGGGGCAGCTTCTAGTAGATGTGCCTTTGGCTTTTTCTAAAAGGAAGTACTTATCTCCTGCTTATCATTGCTGATAAACCAACTTCTATTCACGCTGTCAAGGATTTCATCAGTGCTCTGCTTACAAAACCATCAGTCCAGAGTACTGGTTCTGAAGGGGGGTAAGTCATTGTGGGGACAAAACCCCCAAAAACAGTTTCCAGGCTCTCGGCCTCACATAGAAAGGTGCTGGCTCGGGTAGTAAATGGCCATAAACTGTGATCAGATGCCAGCAGCTGTGGCTAGTTGGCCGTCAGCTGTAACCCGTAAGCCATTGGCCACTAATATAACGGCTGTGGCTATGCTAGCAAAAAAAAGGAATGGGGGCTAGCAAGAAGATGGTGGCTGGCAAGCGCGGACTGCTGTTAGGCAGGTTATGTAGATCCTGCTTCCTGTGTCTCCAGCCCAGCCGCCAGCGAGAATATATTGGTTTGACTCCCCTATCTATGGCTCCGTGGGTGTTCCTGTTTGGCCTTACCGTGTCCTGCGTCCTTGGGCGGGGAGTGGGAGCTGAGACCCTGCACGACAAATGGCGCAGCGAGCAGGGTTCCCCGCCTGACACATGGCGTAGTCGGCAGGATACGGTGCTGGCCAAAGCTTTCCGAAGGGCAGTGGAGCAGTTTGTGCGTATGAAAGCTCAGTCTGAGGAAGACCAGGAGGAGCAGCTGTTGGAGAGCTCGATTCCCGTGGAGGGGTGGAAAGATATGGACGGTTCCCCAACCAGCAGAGGCCGGAGAAAGCGGAGAAAGCGAAGGTTGTTGTTGCCCTGTGGGCTGGGAACTGCTTGCTGAGGCAGCCCGGATGCAGGACTTTTAGTCCCAGGAGGAAACGCTTGCTGAGTCTTCCTTGGGAGATGAGGGTGAGGTCAAGGTTATCCCTCACCCCCAGGACAGCCCTGGCAAATGACTATGGACTATGGGGAATTGCCTTCCATCCCTAATTTATTGGACGCTTGACTGTTTGGGAACATACCACCATGTAGTGGGACTGGCGAGAATGTTTGCTTTTGTGTCTTGACTGGCCGCCATTGATAATATGTAAGCACCTTGATGTGAGCCACTGTTGTTCCAGCACAGTAACCCGAGAGGCCCAGAGAGAGAGTGGCAGTGCCCTGAGGCCCTGGCTGTGTCCAGGAAGTCTGGCTGTGTCCAGAGAGTGGCAGTGCCCTGAGAGCCCTGGCTGTGTCCAGGAAGTCTGGCTGTGTCCAGAGAGAGTGGCAGTGCCCTGAGGCCCTGGCTGTGTCCAGGAAGTCTGGCTGTGTCCAGAGAGTGGCAGTGCCCTGAGAGGCCCTGGCTGTGTCCAGGAAGTCTGGCTGTGTCCAGAGAGAGTGGCAGTGCCCTGAGAGGCCCTGGCTGAGTCCAGGAAGTCTGGCTGTGTCCAGAGAGAGTGGCAGTGCCCTGAGAAACTCTGGCTGTGCCCGGGGAGACAGGTGGTACCCTAAGAAGCCCAGGAAGTCTGGCTGTGACCAGAAGTACTGTGGTGGTCCCCTGAGAAAACCTGGCTGTGCCCGGGGAGACAGGTGGTACCCTAAGAAGCCCAGGAAGTCTGGCTGTGCCCAGAAGTACTGGTGGTGCCCTGAGAAACCCTGGCTGTGCTCAGAGAGCCTGGCTGTGTTCAGGATAGTGCATTCACCTCCAGGCTCCTTGCACAGGGCCCCTCGCAGAAGATGCTTGTCGCGTAGATCGTGAGGCGAGACCCTGTAGGGGTGGAGTGTGGGGACAAAACCCCCAAAAACAGTTTCCAGGCTCTCGGCCTCACATAGAAAGGTGCTGGCTCGGGTAGTAAATGGCCATAAACTGTGATCAGATGCCAGCAGCTGTGGCTAGTTGGCCGTCAGCTGTAACCCGTAAGCCATTGGCCACTAATATAACGGCTGTGGCTATGCTAGCAAAAAAAGGGAATGGGGGCTAGCAAGAAGATGGTGGCTGGCAAGCGCGGACTGCTGTTAGGCAGGTTATGTAGATCCTGCTTCCTGTGTCTCCAGCCCAGCCGCCAGCGAGAATATATTGGTTTGACTCCCCTATCTATGGCTCCGTGGGTGTTCCTGTTTGGCCTTACCGTGTCCTGCGTCCTTGGGCGGGGAGTGGGAGCTGAGACCCTGCACGACAGTCATGTACTCTTTATACCTATTAAGATGAAGTTGAGCAAGAGTTCTCACCACCTGGCACCATGATAGTAAAATCTAGGGTTTGTGTCATTTCCAGAAGGTCAAGGAAAAATACCTTTGGCTAATTTGAAAATAGGTCTTATGTGCAACCATAAGTCAATTCTAAATGGATAAATATACTTTTTTACAACATTATTTTAGAAGTCCTTTTTGTTGTCCAGCCATATTGTACCAATATCCAGCCATTATCTAGATATCAGATTCTAGAAGTTTTGTTGTGGAATGCTCCCTCACAAGAAGCTCCAACTTGTCAGTGGAAGGGAGAGTGAAAAGTCTCTTGGGAAGAAATTGGTTCACAACTCTAGCAATCATAGCATAAAGCATTCACACCAATAGAGGAGGGGCAATCTGAAAAATGTGATGTGATTACCCTGAGCATTTTCTTAGGAAGATGGAAGAGGCATCAGTGTCTCTCCATCTGGTTCCATCTGTTGCACCAAATCAACAATGGTCAATGGAGGCCCTGAAGTGGCTTCTGACCAAGTCACAGGGACTTTATTATCAAAGCCTATGATTCTGCTTGTCTTTAATAGATTGTTGGGTGAGTTTTTTGTTGTTGTTTTTTTTAAATTTTGGCCTCAATCAAATTTATCAGCAATTGATTATTGACAATACTCTTCAAATCTTTTTCCAATACTTCATAGACATCATGCTTTCTGGGATCTCAAGGATGCTATTCAGTATTCAAGTGATCCGTATCTAGAGGTCAATCTAGGAAAAACTTGATGACATATTTCAGCATATCTTGAATTTCAATACATCAAATATCAAAGGAAAATAAACAAATGGGAAATTAGACATTCCAAGTCCATACCACCTTATTAGATAACAAGCAAGTTACTGAAAGTTTCTGAGCTCTAGTTTCCTCATCTATACAATAGGAATAAAACAAAGTGTTCACAGCACCGTTACAAGGATTTAATAAGACATAACACACATAATGCCTGTGAACACAAATAGCACAGTGCCTGGCAGCCAGTGAAGTTTCAGTAAATACTGTTGCCATGTGTCTGGTTTGAAACCAGACAGTTTGGTATTTGAGTTCTCTGTCTGAGAAACAGATTGAGGAAAGACCAGACGTATAAATGTAAATGTGAGTAAGTGCTATTATTACTACCATGACATGTTTTGTGCATGAGTACTTGAGCGTTCTCTCACTAGAACAATTTGCAGCTAGGAATGAGAACACCCGCGTCCCTGAGACATGCTTCAGGCACCACAACACGGAAGAGCTCAGCACACACTTTGCCAAATTCCAAATTCCATCCCTGCTGTGGGCCAGGTGCGTGGGGTAGGCCGCGCAGTGGTTTCAATATTTCCTTTTACAGTTGTAAAATGTACAGCTCCTAACAGTGTGGGCCTCTGTCCAGCTCTCATTTTCCTGTCATCCCCTTGTTCTCCTTTTTGGTAAAGTGGTATTTGGCAGGTTTATGCTAAAGAACTGCGGCTTAAAAATTAAGAATATTGAATTTTTATTTCAGTCCTCAAATTGCTTAAGAAAGAAATCAATATTATTTTTCCAGTAAGAAATTTATTTTACCAAAATTACACTTACCAATTCTTTGTCATTAATTCATTAGCGTCCTGGACAGGTCGGGACAATAACTCCTGTGCCCAGCATTTCCTTAAGTTTGAACTTGTCTGCCTGAAGAGCCCAGCTCAGAAAAGCCCGAATGACCTGTTCTTGCCAGAAAGGAGCACTCCTCTATAAGATCAAAGTGTAATCCTTCCCTCAATGCCCACTTGTCCAATCAACTTTGCTGGCCAGGGTGATACTGAATTAGTATTATATTTCATTTCCATCAAAGAGAGACAAGCATTGTTGAGCTTTATTTTCTTCATTGCCAATCAGAACAATTATCCCAGATTGCTGGACTCAGCAGCCTAGAATGTCAAACATACATTGCTTTCTAACCTAATCTTAATACAGACTTTGGTTTCTTCTCAAAGGCATTTCACCTGACAGTTGTGAGCCCTTGATTATCCTCACAATGCCAGAGACACCAAAAGTTCCTTCCTCAAAAAGAATGTAGCCTATGAAATAACACCATACCCCAACTGAAAAATTTTAAATACTTCCCAGGAATGGAGTCAAGATTTCCAAATGATATGGGGTTATGCCCTTACAGTTCGTAATGAACCCAATCTTGGAAAGAAATCTCCTCACTCAGGGAAAGCCTGTTCCTTGAGCTGCTGCTTACAAATGCAGCACTGACGCCCATGACCTGAAGCCTGTGCTCAGGCTTAGAAGAGGAAAGTTAAATGCAGTGCCCAGATTCTGTGGTGCCCCTGCTAACTGGAAGTGTTTGATGTCCCAGGATTTGACTGACTCACTTCTTTAGACTAATGAGGTTGAACATTTAATTGGCATAGGATGCCTCCTTGTGGATTCATGTCTTTAACTAGGTTGAAAGAGGTTTCCAAAATGGCAAGTATCTGAGGCATTCAAATATTATACAGATTATCTACATTCAGTTATCTTTCGAAAAAAATATTTTATGAAGAATTTGTTGTTCTAGAATCTGACATCATGCCATCCTTACTTGATGAGGGAAGAGTAGTGTCTTAGTTTGAGCTGCTGCAACAAAATACCACAGACTGAGTGTCTTAAACCACAAACACTCTCACAGTTATGTAGGTTGGAAAGTCCAAGATCAAGGTTCAGGCAGATTTGGGATCTGGTGAGGACCCTCTTCCTGGTTTGTAGACAGCAGCCTTCTTGCTACATCCTCATATGGTGAAGAAAAAGAAAGCTCTTGTATTTCTTCCTCTTAAGGACACTGATCCCATCATTGGAACCCCACCCTCATGACCTCATCTAAACTAATCACATCCCAAAGGCCCTATCTTCAACTGTTGTCACACTGGGCGTAGAGTTCCAACATATGAATGGGGGTAGGGGGCATATATTCAGTCCATAACAGGTGGGGTGGAGAAGAAAGAAGGCTAGCAGCGACATTTGGTTTTAACTGTATTTATTTTATTCTAATATACTTTTGTTTATATTTTATTATAAAAGCAATATATGCTAATTATAGAAAAATGTTGAAAATATAGAAAAATAGAAAAGGAGGGCAATCGTCACTGAGTTAAATAAAAGTAAGCAGCTTTTTTTTTTTTTTTCCTTTTTAACTTCAGGACTTCTCAGATCATTTAATAGGCAAATATATGTTTCATCAAGAATGCTTTTTCTTCGGACCACCTACTCAAAGTCCCAAGAAACCCAGCTTGGGAGATACTGTCCTGGAGAATGATCATAATTTAGGATATAATTTTACACTGTGCTAACAATTAATTTTTGTAAATTCTTTCTTGGGAATTGTTTTGCTAGACAAGGAGATGAAAAGTTATAGTTCACTCAATTGAGTAACAAGCCCATGGAAAACCAGAAATAAGATGAAGACAGCAGTAGCTTGGGCTCACGATGACAAATATTACTTGCTTCATAATTGGCCCAGGCATGCACTATCTTTGCAAATAGACATCTCTTGTATACAGTGCTGCACCTTCCACTTTATCCTGCTTTACCTGGCTTACATATTCTTCATTGTTTCACTTCCAAAGTCCATTTAGAAAAAAATTTCACTCAACTCTACATATATTTGTTGGGAATTACATGTTAAATGCTACAGTCCCAATGCTCAGTTTAGGGTTTCCATTTCTTCCCCATTTCATATTGTATCTCTTGGGGGTGATTCTCCACTGTTCAATACAAAATAGATTTCTTTGTTTGTTTTTTTCTTTTTCCAGGCATATCAGAAAGTCTTAAATATGGTCCCAGTGGTCTCTGTTTTACCAATTCTACCCATCAACATTATCTTTGACCTTCTTAACTTTCTAAGGGACTCTCCTCAGTAGGCATCTCTGCCTTAACATCTGGGCCAGCGGTTCTGGTCGTGTAGCTCTAAGAGGCAGACTCTATCAATATCATGAGCTTATATCTGTAAAGTCACTTCTATGTGCTAAGCACTTTACATAGATTAGCTCATTTAATCCTCATTCAACAAATGAAAACAAAACAACCATGATATTTGCAATCCCCTTTCTATAGGTGAGCAAGCCTTGGCAACTTTTCTACAGTGATACAGCAGGATTCAAATCCAGGGCTGTCTGATTCCGAAACCCACACTATTACTGACTATCCTCATAAACATAGTCTAGAGCAGTGGTTTCCAAAATTTGGTCCTTGAAACAGCCATAGCAGTCTCACTTGGACCTTCTTTTTAAATGCAAATGTTCAGCCCCCACTCCAGAGAAGATGTGACATATATACACGATGGAATATTACTCAACCATAAAAAAGGAAATCCTGCCATTTGCAATAACTTGGAGGGCTAAGAGAGATAAGTCAGACAGAGAAAATCAAATACTGTGTGTTCCCACTGATATGTGGTATCAAAAACAAAAACAAAAACTGAACTCATAGAAATAGAGTAGAATAGAAGTTGCGAGGAGCTGGGGATTGGGGGAAATGTGGAGATGTTAATGAAAGGATACAAACTCCTGGCTATAAGATGAATAAGATCTGCGGATCTCATGCACAGCAAAGTGATTATAATGAAAAACACCGTATTATGTACTTGAAATTTAAAAGTAGATCTTTGTTATCACCACACATAAAAATCAATCATAATTACGTGAGGGGATGGAGATGTTAACTAACCTTATTGTGGCAATCACTTTGCAATATATACAAGTATGTGTATCAAATCATCACACTGTACAACTTACACGTGTTCTATGTCAATAATATCTCAATAACATTTCGGGGGGGTCAGCAATCTGTGCTTTAACTAGCCCTCTAGGTGAGTCCGATATATGTTAATGTTGAAAAAACACTGTTAATGGAAACTAAGCAGGAAGATTTTAGGACTTTAGGTCTAAAGTGGGGAATATGACAATAATATAAGGTATAATGATACAACACGATAGAAGGACTGGGAATGAGTTCCAGGAGAACTTCTTGATGATCCAGAGCAGTCACATTGGACTGCCTGGGTAAAAACAGAGCTGGTCTTCAAACCACTGCATTATTGTTGAGTCTCTATCACAGCAGCCTGGGCTTTTTCTAATTAATTCAAGATGCGTCCTTTTTATCCTCCCATCCTTGTATGTTACAGATCCACTTTTAATCGTTTATTCTTGATTTCATTTATTCACTAAATAAATACTCATTGGGTATTCTGTGCCAGCAAGAAAGATAGGCAAATCTCCTGCTCTCATATAATATACATTCTCATAGAAGAAATCAAGAATAATTTTTCTGGCAGGATCATTAACACTGGGATGGGCCACCTCTAAAGGCTGGACTGAGATCTCCCTATTTGGCCCTGATGGATGGGAAGGGACCTTGTGACTCTAGAAGGTCCTTCCACCTTTATTTTTCCCTCTTTCAAGGATAGAGCAATACACCGTCGAATCTTCGGATGACTGCTCAGCACTCTCAACAATACCAGAAGCTCACACTTAAAATGTAACCTCACTAACAACCGGATATTCTGATCCCATGAGTAGATGCTGGAAAAATCATCAGCAGGAACAAGGAGGGTGTCATCACTGCTTTCTCCCCTCCCACTCACCCAGGGCAGTGGCACGCCATATGTTAGCAGGCATTTCACATTAGCTAATTCAGATCCCCCCGTTAGCCAAATCCCACCTGTGAGCAGTGCTGTCTGCACCACATAACACCACATAGATCAAGAGCGGGGAGAGGCCAAAGTCATGAACACCATAGCTTTCCATAAAAGTTAATTAACGACAGAAGCATATTGTTGGGAATGGCAACCCGGCCATTATTTATGGCTCAGGAAACCCCAAATGTAGGACTTGCCTTTTCCTTTCCCTTAGCTCCAGCTCTGCTCATGAGCAGTTTACTCACCCCACTTCAGTAACTTCGTGAATCATTTGCCAAGTTAGCAAGAGAATGTAGCGTGGAATCTGTAAAAATTAATACAACAGCTGGACATCCAACACACATCCCAAGAGAAATAGACCACCCAATGGATGCTGCCCGGTTGTTTTCTGTCCCTGTATCGCAACTTTTTTACACTTCACATTTCTACTGCCGTTAACAGTTCCAACCCATCACTCCCAAGAAAAGAATTTGCCCAAAAAACCTTTGTTGCTGAAAGTCTTCTAATAACTCCCTTCCTCCTTCCGGCCACACCATCACACACTGGCATGGACGACTCCTGGGGAACTAGCCCTACACTGACAGGTATTATCACTCTGGGAGGCTGTGCAGCACAGTGTGTAAAGTATCCATCAGGCTTTAAATTCTGGCAGTGTTTTTAGCGTCCTCATCTATGAAATGGATCCAATAGTAATTCTTACCACTGAAGGTGGTTGTGTGCTTTGAACCAATACTATCTGTGCAGTGCAACACCTGGGCCCGAGTAAGGGCTGAATAAACCTTTGCGGTGCTATGGCTTCTACTTCACTCTTCCTCCCTGAGAATGCCAGATGTTCCCGCAAGCCCAGGCTAGTATTCTACACACGTCCTACACTATTTCCCATACAGATTTTAGAAGGTGGTGGCCTGAAGGTGACGCAAATTTTAACACATGTGTGCGTGTGTGTATTTTCCTGAGGACAAGGTCTAGAGCTTTCCGTTTATTCTCCACGACACTTTGACCACTGCAGTGTTTCAGGAAGAGAAAGAAAACCAAATTCTTAAAAAGCTCAGAAAGCAAGAATACACATTTATGCTGGAGAAGACAGTCCCACGTGTTAGAAAGAGTGCTGTACTCTCAGTCACATGACTCGAGTTTTAATCTTGCCTCTATCACAAATAAACTGTGCAAATCCCTTCTCAGAGATCAGCTTCCATTTCTTTATGTTGGAAATGATGTCATAATCACTGTTCACCTCACCTTATACAGTTGTGAGGATTGTAATAAGTAATAGATGTGAAAGCATCTCTTAAAGCAGAGAACACCACCCCAATAAATGTATGATAATTTATGGTTCAGATGCCTCATCAAGCTTCCAATGGATAAACAGTTTTACCAACTGATCTGTGTAGTCCAGAAAATTATGAGGAAAATAATGATGGAGTGCGTTGTTGTTCTTTTTCTGCTTTTTTTTCTTTTTCGTTTTCTTTCTTTCTGTCTTTTTGTTGTTGTTGTAAAAATAGTTAGGTATCTCTGGAATAATTTTTTAAAAATAAGCAAGCAGAAATCCTTTGTGGGAGAGGGAATTCTGTAAATATTGTTTGATTTCACCCAGTCCACTATAATCCCTAGAGCTACATAGAGCTACATGGCTTCTCCCTCCACACCCCGCCCCCTGCCCCCAAGGTTCGCTTTAATTGCATGTCACTGCTAACTTCCTTGTAAAGAGACAGGCCTCTGCCATTCCTTCTAATTATCCAAATCACCAGCCACCGTGTGTGGCCTTACCTAAGGCTTTTAACTAGAAGTAATGTCACTAAATCAAAGCAAGCGGGAAACGTCCCATTGCAGTGACTCTAATAAATGCTACATGACATTCCTTTAAGACCATTTGGAAATATTCTCTTCAGGGTTACACCAATTTCAACATGATAACTCATCAGTTATAAACAGTCCTAACCAGAAGCCCACATGTAAACCATACCTCTTTTACCTTCTGACTAGAGGAACCACATTTTATCTGGCAAGGACATAAATTTCACAATCTCACTTCAGACACAGCCCACCCTCGTCAGGAAAAATATTGTATAGTTTTATGCAATTATGCAGCTATTTGTAGCTTTCCCAAACCCAGAGGTTATGGGATCAGTTGATATTGGCATTAATAATAATAACAAAACACCATTTACTGATATCTTCCTACATGCGAACATCATGTAAACCTCTTTCTATACATTATTTTCACAGCTATTATTCCCAATCTATAGTTGTGAAAACTGAGGACTTGAGAGGTTAACTAACTTTCCTGAAGTACTGGAGAAGCACTACAGATAGAGAGAGTGTATATGGAATTTACAAGGAGACAATTCCCAAGGAGGCTGAAATAAATCAGTCTGACTTCTTTTATATATACAGCTGTGCTATTACTCTTATATATGTATTTCAGTTTAAAAATTGAGCTGAAAGATTTAGACTTCTAAAAACATAAGTTTCTCCTATTTCCAACTTACAAATGTAAAATTATAGAAACTTTGGAGAAAATGTTTGTTATTCATGAGAAATATTATTTGTATTTCAGCATTTATGTAGCTTCAGATATTAACAATATGTGTTGCATATTCTTGATTTGTGTGCTGGTAAAATGGGTATGTTTAGAGCTCACAAAAATTAAAAATTATGTACATAATAACATAATAAATATATACATTAGACTGTATACTTATGATCTAGACCAGGGGTGTCCAAACTTTTTTCAACGTTTTTCACCAAGGGCCATATGTGGTAAAATACACAAACAGCCAGGCCACTCACGCGAGGTGAAGTACATTCTGCCTCACCTGGTTTATTTAGGTAAACTAAACATATTTTTGGAATTTGCTGCGGGCCAATTAACAATGGATTGCGGGCCACAGTTGGCCCGTGGGCCGCAGTTTCGACACCCCTGTTCTAGATACTTTCCTATATGTATTTGTTAATAAAATGTTTCAAAACTGTATCTACGTGTATCTGCATACTCATGTTCCATCACTATTTTCTATGCTTTCCTGGAAATGATTAGCAAGCTGTTACTATACCTTTTAATTTTCACCGGAATGATTTTCCTTTATAACGAAAATTTGTGGAATGTCATCATGGTCAATCTGTTGGTAAATTTTTGTTGGCATGAGAAAACTGGTTACACATCAAGTTTGGATCCCTGATCCAGAAACCCAAACAGTTTTCTGTTTAGTAGCTCTTGCTTAGAAGGTCAAAAAGGAGTTCGTTGCAAATATGAGATGAAAGGGGGCAGCTACCCTTTCCCTGTTGACCTCGTTATCCAGAGCAAGCATAGTGCTCGGCAACAGGGGTACCATGTAGGGAGGAAGGTTGTTTTGCTGAGATGAGGGAAGCTGTCTGAGCAAAACTGTCCTCTTGCCCAACCAAATGATAAACACTTCCTAGGATAAGTATTGCTCTCTGCACTCAGTACACAGAGAGAATGTATTAAATGTAACCCAAGGTTTTGTCCACCTTTCATCCTTATTCTCCCATCATCAGTCAGAGCAACCACTGGGCAATTAGGAATAGAGTGACGATAAGATTTCAATGACTTTTCTAAAATCATTAAACCAAAGCGTTTGTTGCCATATTCAATTCACACACTTGCTCAATTTTAATTAGCTGTGACCATCTAATTCACATCTATTTTTATCAATTTTACCTGCATTAGAAAAATATTTATCAAAGGGCAGGGATCAAGTAAAGATAGCTTTGTGGGCAGTGTATTAGTAAACAGACTGAGTTCATGAAACAAAGACCCATCTACCACCGAAGCAAATACACAACAGCAATGCGGTACTCCAAACTGGAGAGAAATTTGAGCACAAACCATCCAGGGCTGGTAAAGCAGCTTCACATCATTCGGACCCAGGGAACTATTAGGTCTTGTGGCTCTGTCATCCCCAACAAGTGCTACCCATTTCACGGTCTGTCATGGCTGCTCCAGACCTCACCATCACATCCACATTCTAGTCAGTGTCAGAAGGAAAAGGGAAAATGGAGAACATGCGTGTTTCCTTTAAGGACATATAACCCATAAATAGAACACCACACTTCCATGTACATCCCACTGGCCAAAACTTAATCACATGGCCACACCTTGCTGAAAGGAAGGCTAGAAAATGGGGTGATTACCTGGACAGCCATATGATCGCTAAAATTTGGAGATTCTATTGCTAGAGAAAGAAAGAAAGAATGATATTGGGGGACAGCAAGTGAAATATGCATGCATTCATTCATTCATCATTGTGTATTCATTCATTCATTCATTCATAAACACTGGACGCCTACTTAATGCCAGGAACCGTGCTGGTGTTAGGAATATGCCAGTAAAATATCATCCTCCAGTCCCTAACTCAAGGTATTTACAGTCTAGTGAAGAAATAAATGTGGAAACCAACTGGTAATAAAAATTGGATTGCCGTACTGGGATTACGCACAAAGTACAACACTCTGCCTAGGAGAGGAGGCAGCCTTTGCACTGAGACTTGAAAGGCAATAATAATCACACAATAATAATAGCATTTCTTTAGTAGTTACTTTGTGCCAGGCACTGTTCAAAATCCTTTACATATATTAATTTATTTAATCCCTCCGTGGTAAAAACCATATTGTTCCCACTTTACAGATGAGAAAACTAGGGCACTGCAAATGGTAAAGTTGAGATTTGAAGGTGTGCAATCTGACTCCAGAGCCTGTACTGCCTTGCATGAGAAGAAAAGGGTCCTAACCTTATCACCTAAATCTTTTAATGCTTCCTTGTCACATAGAGGAAAGGAAATATAGCAGGAGAGGGGGAAATTAAAGATCAGAGACAGAGTACGATGGAACTCAAAATGCAGTGCAAGTGTCCTGACTTTCAGTGCTCTCTCTGAGAAGGCTGGTTCTCAATGAACATTCTAGAGAAACACTGGACGGTCACAAGGACCTGGGGAATGTTCTCCAAAAGATTAGAGTTTATCAGATATATGGAATTATGTTTCTTTATTCAAAAAGTAAATTTTTTTTTGTATTTACTAAAAATCATACATCAATTCAACACCGTCCTTCCTGAAGCAACATAACTATTCCCCTAATCCTGGGGTGATGATTTTTGTGTTGGCATGAGGGAAGCAATTCCCCAATACAGGAGGGGCCCCACAACCTAAAAGAAGGTTGGCCTTCGTGGAAATCAGTGATGCTTTCAGAGAAGCTTTTCTGCCTTGATGATCCTGTTTGACAAAATAGCATTTGTTCATTTGTGACAGTTATTGACTATGGTTCTTCTATTATTCTAAACAGATTGCCTTTTATTTAAAAGGTGCTGGCCCTAAAAGATGAGGGGGAAAACACAAGTGAAAGCATTCAATGAAAGCTTGGTAATATTTCAGCATGTTTCAATGAGTCTCTTTTTCTCCTGTTTTCTTCTGGTCATTTCCCACCCTTGATTAGTAATTTTACACCCTAATAGTAAAATATGAAATACTTTTTAATACTGCCATGGTGGTAAAGGTGTTTAGTTTTTATGATGTGTCTCTAGAGATAGATCTCTAGCGGTATATAGTGAGGTTAATTCAGCATAAAATAGTATAATACCTTTCTTATTTCTGTTCACTCATTTAGAAATTATGGGATGAATTCTAGAGAAAGGTTCACCCCACTGACTGGAGACCAGTGTTTTAAAAGACTGTGGTTCTCTTTTTCTCTTTAGGGAGGTTTAAAAATGTTTCCATTCAACTTTTCAAAAATCTAATAAACAGGACTTATTTCCCATTTTTGTTTCCTCAGATGCCTGGGAGAAGGTACCCTTATGGAAAGCTTTGCTATTACTGGAGATGACTCCCATCAACTCCCAGAGAGCCAGCCACTCCCTCCACGCCTCCCCTTCAGACTGTCCCACGCGCTGAGTACTTGTGAAATGAGACCTGGAAAGCTACCATTCCTTTTCCACTGCCATTTTGTGACGACACCAATAATATTTCCTTTGGCTGCATTGTTCAATTGTATGAAGCAGAGAAAGAAATTGAGTTCGTTACTTGGTAACATAGTAGTGAAGCCAGGAAAAGAAAAAAACAAGACAGGAATTATCTTCCTTGGTCACTGGGCTACACTTAAAACAGATCCCTCCAGCTCTGGTGCCAGGGGCAGCAGCACCCACCTGTGGAGATGTATTCCCCTCCCCCTGTACCCCTTACGCCCCCCCACCCAGGAAGTCAGAGAACTGAGTGTCCCAACGTGCAGAGATATCAGATGGGGTAAAATGAAGGTAAATTTCCTATATGTTCATTCGTCCTAATATCAGCACTTACAAAAGTCCAAATTGGACTTGTACAATGAGCTACATTCTAACTTAATCTCACAGTTGCTTCTAATTTCAATCTCTAATGAATGCTTGGCACGCCTGTGCTTCCTTTCATAAAAAGACAAAGTTCCTGCTTCTCACTTCATAAAAATGGCAAGAACAAGTTAACCTTTAGCTAATATGGATAAGAAAAGGTTAATATGAGTAGAATGAAAACACAATTTCCCCACAATTTTAATTTTACAGTGAAATCCAAAGCTCTTTAGACTAGATAATTATTAGTTTTTCTGGGTACTTACTGCATTACCCCACTTGGAAACCTATTAAGAATTAAAAGTAAACATGTCAAACAAGAACTGCTCCCTAATTAATACTAAGACATGTATGAAAACATTCTTGAATATTAGGCTTAGTAGTATTGTATATTATGCTGTCCTTGCTTATAAAAAGTTAAATGTTTCTTCAAATGAGAATGCAGACCAATAAAGATAGCTAAATATGCAAAAAGTAGCGATCCATTTGACACACACAAACCAGTTCTGATAATGTTACACTGCCTACCTGCATTTTAAAGATTAATTAATTCTAACTACCCTCCTGTGAGAGAACTGATAAACAAACAAGTTGATTAACAGAGAAGTTAAAAAATATATAACATCATGCAAACATATAGTACCTGAGGTCAGAACTCACTCGGTTGTGACAAAGAGACTTTAATTCTCAGTCTGATTTCTAGCTGCATGATCAAAACACCCTGTCACAAGAAGACATAAAGAAGGTGACGCAATGCTTCACAAACCCCAAGAATTTTCTGTTGGTGTTTAAGAGCAGAAACTAAAACCAACCATAAATATATAAAAACCAAATGAACACACTGATCTCTTAAACTCTGACCCAACCTTAACCCAAGTATTAATGATTTTCTCAGAACTAAACCAAAAGAGGTTTTCCAAGAAACAGAACCTACCTTTCTAAAACATCAGAGGGAATCAAAATACAGAAAACTGTGATGCGTGGAAAGGGTGTGGGGACCTGTCCTGATGTGGCCCGCCAGCCACGGTCTGAATCCAGTCCTGGGGGATTGCAGAATCTCTAGGCACGACTTCCTGTCATGACAGCGTTTTCATTCTTCACACCCTTGTTACATTTTGGGACATGGTGTAGCTAGGTCTGAAGAATTCAAGGACAAGGTAAATAAGGAGGGTCTCCAACTTTATGGAGGATCATCTACTGAGGAGGAGATGGTACTTTGGGGAACATGTCAAGTTCGGGGAGTTTAGTCCAGCAGATAGACCACAGTCTCGCAACCACTCACAATTCAGCAACGGTGTGTTACACATGATACAAGGTAAAAGAATATGTCACACCCTTCCAGACTTCACACTTAAGTAGAGGAAAATTTCTTCATTTGTGCTGCTTGGACAACAACAAACACACTCATCCATGGGCTAACTCCATGTAGATGAAACCTCTAGTCTTTAGGCATTCCATTACTGCTTGTCAAAATCAATTACTGTTCCTAGACACTGAATTGTATCCTTGTGGTCTGAAAAAGCTAATATGTCTCTGAAAGTGCTTATCATGGTTACATGCTTACCACACCTAAAAAGTCTGCAGCCTATTAATGGAAACATATGTTGAATGAAAGGAGGAGGGTGGGTTTTAACTGGAAGGAGTATCACGACAGGTTTTAAAAGTCATAAAATGCAAGTCTCATTCTTCAAGTCATTAAAAGAGCTGTAGCAGTCTGCTGTTTGATACAAGAAAATATAACAGTGAGGACCATAACAGTCTAGCCATATCATAGCAGGACAGAGAAATTAAATAACATGCTAGATAGAGAAAGTCGACTGAAGGACACAAAACTTAGAGCATGGCAGTCATTTCCATAAGGATAACCTTGAATGACCTTCAATGGTTTGCATATATAAAAGGGAGCACCAGCTTAACCTCCAGTGAGGAGGTGTTTGCAAAGTCTTCCTTATGGACTCTTTTCTCTAAGGTCTAGACTCAAAGTTCCGAAAGTCCGACTGGAATCTAATCAGCCACTGGAGAATAGTAAGTCAGTGGTTCCCTAGTCTTTATTCTCTGGCGTTTGCCAACTTGTTGGAGTTGAGAGCAAGCTTTTTATATTAAAGGTGGAGTATGTGATTCAAGAAAATCTTTGATTTAGAGAAATAATAGTTTCCAACTTTGCCACACTTCCATTAGGATACGATTTTATGAACTAGAAAGACAGATGGAGAAAATGGGCACAAAGATATTTGTGCCTTCATTCTGTCTACAATAATAATGATAGTAATAATAATAATAATAATAATAATAATCCCCAAAACAACTCACTCCCAGATAGTCAACAATCAGCATGTCCACTGAAGAATAAACGTGTTATTACTATGTGTTCTATGAGAAGGAACAACTAGCCTCTACATTAAATTTTTTAAAATTTTCATAATTACAGTGTTGAAAATCCAATACACTCTTTCAAGAGGAAAATCTAAACAGTTTTCTGTCAGTAACAGCAACATACAGTAGTCTGGAACCTCCTTGAAGTTAATTGCAGCACAGCTCACTAATGAAACTTTCCGTCTATTAAATCTTAACAGGCATAACTATAAAAATGGCGCCAAGCTTTCTCCTGCTCTGGAATGTCCCAGCCAGCACTTTGTGACTTTTACCCTTTATCTTTGTAATTACTGTAATTATTGCAGAGTTGGAGTAGAATCAAGATCCAAGAACATAGTTTTTGGTTTTTTTCCCAAAGTCCAATTTTTTTCATATTCTCAGTATGAGAAATGTTTGAGGTGGCCTACTCAAGGGGCTGGTTATGTGAATCTCACTGTAGAACCCAGGTAGGGTCAAGGACCGCTGGGTTATCATTGAGATCCACAATGCACTTGTGATAGGCTAGGATCTTCTACAGAACTGTGATTTTTTAGTAAACAGATTTTATATTTTATTTTGCATTACTTATACATGAACAGAAAGAGTTTTGTAGATAATGTAAAGAGGGAGGAGGAGACATCAAAATCATTACTTTCATTTTATAGCCTAACAGGAAAGTATTCCCCTAGTTTTTTCATATTATCCATCTGAACATGGGCATTATTCTTAACCAATATTTTGAAGTCTTTGGATGGAAACCAAAAGGAAATAACAGCTCTTTTCTATATTACTTGTTCTTTGGAAGAACAAAATCACTTTTATTTTTCTGTCTTTAAATGGTCCCCATATCCTAGTGGTGGATGGAGACATAACGCTTGCCATGGGTTCTTATTTGTATAATTTTGTATCAATTCTTCCTAATATTAAAAAGAAGTGCTTTAGGGTAGCACTCCTTGAAGTACAATCATTTTGTTACTGGTTCCAAGCCTTTGTCCTAAATAGCAGCAGCTAGAGAAAGGAAATGTGCCACTAAGAGACAGGTTTGGGGCCAAATGAGGATGGACTGCATGCATAATGTATTGCAGCTATCTTTATAAATTAATGCTTTGCTGCAGGATAAATGTATTTGCAGTCTAATGTCTGGTGGGCATTTTATTCCATTTCTATTTTCTCTTCACCAGGCAAGTTGGAGCCAAAAAGACAGCATGTACATATATAGTTTTGGCTAAGATAACTAGGACATAAAACATGTTAATTAATTTCTGAAAAGTAAGTTTTGATTAGTTTTAGAATGTCTGTTTGACACCTCTGTGATAAAGTGGATTTTTTTGAATGACCCTGCAGACCGAATTTTCATTGAAACGACCATCAGTTCCCACTTCATGGGCATCTCTTTACCTCTTGACACTCATCACAACATAGGTGTACCTTTGAAAGCATGGTTTCTCTAAATGTGATCAGCATATGGACCACCTGTATCATAATCACTCAGGGAGCTTGCTAAAATACAGACTCCTACCCAAGGGCAGCTGAATCGGACTCTCTCGGGTAGGAGGTGGAGAATGAAGTCTGTTGTGCCAAGCTCCCTAGTTCATTCCAATGTGCTAAAACAAAACTTGTGCACAACTATGTTAAAGGAACTTCCGCATGATTTATTACCTTTAACTGTTCCACTTTCAGCATCACCTTCATTGTCAATTAATATTTTTACTTAGCTCCTATTGAGTGTAAGATGTTATCTTATAGGATGTGAGGGTTACAGAGGGGAAGTGGTGGCATTTCTGCCCTCCAGCTGCTCACCATCCAGTTGGAGGGATAAATCAATTATAAACAGGAATACAGCATAGCAGGTACCACGCCCAAATACCAATGTGGTAAGAGTGGTCACTTAATGAGCTCATCATATGACCAGGTCTCTTTAGGAGCTCATCATGACCAGGGCTGTCTATATATTTTATCTCCATTTCTCATAATCCAAGGTAGAAAATATAGTTTTTCTTTTGTAAGAAATAAAAAAATTCTAAGCTCAGGATATTCAAGTGACCTTGCCAATGCCATGTGGCTTATAAGGGAGACAGGCAGAACTGAGCCCAGACCCTGTGAGCCCAAGGCCCATACTTCCACCCACCAGGCTGGCCTAACTCATGGGAGCTCAAGTGAGACAAAGCTGGGATTTGGTCCTGTTCTTGTTGATGACTGAACTTAACCTAGCAAAACATCACAAACAAAGCTGTGGGGCCTCAATAAGTGAAGCCCCTCATGCCCTGAGATGTACATAGGGGAGGTGATTTCCTCACATTGGTGACAGAGCAAGTGTATTATGAGCGTGGTTTTCTGTGTTTTGTTTCCAATATTCAAAAATAAAGTATTTTGTAAAAAAGTTAAGGTTGACTGTGGTCAAGATCACTGTGATACAATGATCTGAGCTTACTCTTTTCCAAGCCATGAGCAATTTTTTTCCTAATTCTTTAACACAGGTTTAACTTAGGGCAGAGGGTGGCCAGTTGTAATTTGAATTAGAAAAGAAGCATGATTCAAGTGTTGCATTATACTTTAAAATAACTTCCTCTAGATTTTTAAGACATGGTTTCTCAAAAGAAACAAAAACAGAATAAAGCAAAAAATAAAAAACAAAGCAAAAAAAACCCAACATATCCAGAAACTTCCCACATAGAAATTATAAGTTAAATGGGTCAAAGGAATCTTATACCATCACAACTCAAATTGTTTTAGCTCTGTTACTATAAACACAACCCAAATCTTTCTCTGTATTATTTTCTTGAAAGTATTAAATGCTTTTAGAACCTGGTTTTAATGGGGTTTTTTAATTACATTTTTTATTTTGACCTAATTCACATGGAGTTATAAGAGAGATCCCATGTATAAATTTGTAATTTATACATAGGATTTTTACAAAAAATTGTAAAAATTCCATGTGTAAAGTTGTAATACGGAGAGATCCCATGTATAAAAGGGTAACAGCTTGTGAAGGTTTAGTACAATATCCCAAACAGGATACTGACACTAACAGTCAAGATACAGAACATTTCTATTACCACAAAGATTCCAAATGTTGCCCTTTTACAGCCAAACGCACTTCCCTCCCACCTACACCCCCACCCCTTAACCCCTGGCAGCCACTAGTCTTTTCTTTATTTCTATAATTTTGTCAGTTCAAGAATGCTATATAATAGAAGAACATAGTACATAACCTTTTGGGATAGGCTTTTTTTTTCACTCTGCAAAATTCCCTGGAGATTCTGTATCCATATTTGTTCCTTCTTATTGCTGAGTAATAATAGTCCATGGTATGACTGTCCCACAGATTGTTTCACCTGATTGAAGGACATCTGGGTTGTTTCCCGTTTTTGATTATTGCAAATAAAGTTGCAATGATAACATTCATGCACAAGTTCTTCTATAGACATAGCATTCATCTCTCTGGGATATATGCTCAGGAGTTCAGTTCCTGGGTCATATGGTGGTTCCCTGCCCAGTATTTTTTTAAATTTTTTTTGTTGAGAAAAATTGGGAAACAGTGTGTTTTTCCAGGACCCATCAGCTCCAAGTCAAGTCGTTGTTTTCAATCTCGTTGTGGAGGGCGCAGCTCACTGGCCCATGTGGGAATCGAACTGGCAACCTTGCTATTATGAGCACCGTGCTCTAACCAACTGAGCCAACCGACCGCCCCTCCTACCCAGCATTTTAAGAAACTGCCAAGTTTCTTAAAAAGTGGCTGTACCCATTTTACAGTCCCATCAGCAAAGCATGTGTGATCCAGTTTCCCCACATTTTCACCACCATTTGGTGTTGTCAAGTTTATTTTAGCCATTCTGATAGGTGGTTTTTATTTACATTTCCATAATAACTACTGATATTGAACATCTTTTCATGCTTAGTTGTAATTTTGGTGAAATGTTTTTTCATGACTTTTGCCCATTTCCTAATTATATTTTTGTTTGAGTTTTGACAGTTTTAAAAATATATTCTAGATACATGTCTTTTGTTGACTATGTGATTTGCAAATACTTTTACATACTCTGTAACTTGTCTTTTAATTCTCTTAATAGGGGGTTTGCCAGAGAAAAAGATTTTAATTTTGAGGTCCAATTTATCAATTTTTTTTTTTTATGGATCATGCCTTTGGTGTCAAGTAAAAGAACTCCTGGCTTAGAGCTAGGTCCTGAAGATTTTCTCCTACACTTTTTTCTAAAAGTTTCACAGTTTTAATTTTCACTGATCATTTTGAGTTAATTTAATATAAAATGTGAAACTTAGGTCAAGGTCCATTTTTTTTCCTTGTGGATGCCTAGTTACATTTGTTGAAATGGCTGTGCTTTCTCCACTGAATGGCTTTTGCATTTTTGTCAAAAATCAGTTGAGCATATTTGTATGGTTCTATTTCTGGCCTTTCCATTCTATTCCATTTTTTACCCTTCTGCCAATACCATACACTGTTGATTGCTATAACTATATTATAATTCTTGAAATTATTCTTTTTTTCAAATTATGCTTTTTCAAAGTTGATTTAACTATTTTATTTTATTTTTTAATTAAAACTTATTGGGTGACAATAGTTAGGAAAATTACATAGGTTTCAAATGTATAATTCTGTAATACATCATCTATATATCACATTGTGATTTAACTATTTTAGTTACTTTGCCTTTTTATAAGTTTCAGAATAATCTCGTCTATATCTACAAAAAATCTTGCTGGGATTTTGATAGGAATTGTGCTGAATCTGTGTATCGATTTGGAAAGAACTGACCATCTTTACTATGTTAAATCTTTCAACTCATACACAAGGCACATTACTCCATTTATTTATTCTTTAATTTTTTTCATCAGCATTGTATAGTTTTCAGCATAAAAATCCTGTACATATTCTATTAGGTTTATACTTGTCTCTTTCTCTCTTCTTTCTTTCTTTCTTTCTTTCTTTCTTTCTTTCTTTCTTTCTTTCTTTCTTTCTTTCTTTCTTTCTTTCTTTCTTTCTTTCTTTCTTTCTTTCTTTCTCTCTTTCTCTCTCTCTCTCTCTCTCTCTCTCTCTCTCTCTCTCTCTCTCTCTCTCTCTCCCCCTCTCTCCCCCTCTCTCCCTCCCTTCTTTCTTCCTTCCTTCCTTCCTTCCTTCCTTCCTTTCTTTCTTCCTTCCTTCCTTCCTTCGGAGTGGTTGTAAAGAGTACTGCATTTTTCATTTCAATATCCATGTGTTCATCGTCAGTACATAGATAAATACAATTGTCTTTTGTGCATTTATTTTGTATCCTGTGGTTTTGCTGAAGTCACTTAGTAGCTCTAGAAGGATTTGGTTTTTTTGTTTGTTTTAAAATTCCTTGAAACTTCCTACAATCATGTCTCTGCATATAGGGACTGTTTTATTTCTTCCTTTCTTTTTTCTTTTTTAAATTAAAGTTTATGGGGTGACAATTGTTAGTAAAGTTACATAGATTTCAGGTGTACAATTCTGTAATACATTATCTATATCTCACATTGTGTGTTCACCCCCCAGAGTGAGTTCTCTTTCAATCACCATATATTACACCCCGTTTACCCTCTTCCAGAGCCCCCTGCCCCCTTACCCTCTAGTAACCCCTAAATTATTGTCTGTGTCTATGAGTTTTTGTTCCTTCACTTGTTTGTCTTGTCTTTTTGTTGTTTTCAGTTTTATATACCACATATCAGTGAAATCATATGGTTCTCGACTTTTTCTGTCTGACTTATTTTGCTTAGCATTATAATCTCCAGATCCATCCATGTTGTCACAAATGGTCCTATTTCATCGTTTCTTACCACTGAATAGTATTCCATTGTGTATATATACCACAACTTCTTTATCCATTCATCTATCGAAGGACATTTGGGTTGTTTCCCTGTCTTGGCCACTGTAAATAAAGCTGCAATGAACATTGGAGCACACGTCTTTATGGATAAGTTTTCAGATTTTTTGGGTAGAATCCAGGAGAGGGTTGCTGGGTCATACAGTAACTCTATTCTTAATTTTTTGAGGAACCTCCACACTGCCTTCCATAGCGACTGAACCAGTCTGCATTCCCATTGACAGTGTATGAGGGTTCCTTTTTCTCCACAGCCTCTCCAACACTTGTTACTATTTGTCTTGTTGATGATAGTCATTCTATCATCAAAAAGGGGTGAGATGATATCTCATTGTGGTTTTTATTTGCATTTCTCTGATGATTAGTGATGTTGAACATTTTTTCACATGTCTATATGCCATTTGTATGTCCTCTTTGGAGAAATGTCTCTTCAGGTCCTCTGCCCATTTTTCAATTGGGTCGTTTGTTTTTTTTGTTGTTGAGTTGTATGAGTTCTTTATATATGTTGGATATTAGCCCCTTATTGGAGGCTAATGTGTGCAAAAATCTTCTCCCATTCGGTTGGTTGCCTCTTTATTTTGTCGATGGTTTCTTTTACTGCTGTGCAGAAACTTTTTAGTTTGATACAGTCCCATTCATTTATTTTAGGTTTTACTTCCCTTGCTTTGAAGTCAAATTCATAAAACACTCTTTGAACCCAAGGTCCATAACTTTAGTACCTATGTTTTCTTCTATGCAGTATATTGTGTCAGGTCTTATGCTTAAATCTTTGATCCATTTTTATTTAATTTTGGTACATAGTGACAGATAGCAGTCCAGTTTCATTCTTTTGCACATGGCTTTCCAATTCTCCCAGCACCATTTATTGAAGAGGCTGTCTTTTCTCCATTATATATTTTTGGCTTTGTCAAAAATTATCTTTCCATATTTATGTGGGTTTATTTCTGGGTTCTCAATTCTATTCCATTGGTCTGTGTGTCTGTTTTTCTGCCAATACCATGCTGTTTTGATTATTGTAGCCCTGTGGTACAAGCTGAAGTCAGGGATTGTGATACCTCCAGCATTGTTCTTTTTTCTTAGGATTGTTTTGGCTATTCGGGGTCTTTTGTGGTTCCATACAAATCTGATGGTTTTTTTGTTCTATTTCTTTAAAAAAATACCATTGGGATTTTGATGGGGATTGCACTAAATCTGTATATCTAATACCAGTCCTACTCAAACTCTTCCAAAAAATTGAAAAAGAGACAATACTCCCTAACTCATTTTATGAAGCCAATATTACCCTGATACCAAAACCTGGTAAAGATAACACACAAAAAAGAAAACTACAGACCTATATCTCTGATGAATACAGATGCTAAAATCCTAAAGTCTAGCAAATCAAATGCAACAATGCATTAAAAATATTATTCATCATGACCAAGTGGGGTTCATTCCAGGGCACAAGGATGGGTCAACTATGCAAATCCATCAATGTGATACACCACATAAACAAAGTAAAGGACAAAAATCACATGATTATATCAATTGATGCAGAAAAAGTGTTTGAGAAGATACAACATCAATTTATGACTAAAACACTTAATAAAATAGGTATAGAAGGAAAATACCTTAACATAATAAAGGCCATATATGACAAACCCTCAGCTAACATCATAATTAACAGTCAAAATCTGAAGTCCTTTGCTCTATGTTCAGGAACACAACAGGGCTGTCCCCTATCACCGCTGCTTTTCAACATAATATTGGGAATCCTCGCCAGAGCAATCAGGCAAGAGAAAGAAATAAAAGGCCTCTAAATTGGGAATGAAGAAGCTAAATTGTAATTCTTTGCAGATGACACGATGCTATATACAGAAAACCCTAATGATTCCACCAAAAAGCTATTAGAAACAATCAATGAATACAGTAAAGTTGTTGGCTACAAAATCAATGTACAAAAGTCCATTGCATTCCTATATACTAACAAAGAAATCTCAGAAAAAGAAAAAAACAAAAACCTATTCCTTTTGCAATTGCAACAAAAAGAATAAAATACATAGGGATAAATTTAACCAATGATGTGAAAGACCTATATGCTGAAAACTATAAGACATTTTTTAAAAGAAATTGAAGAAGACACAAAGAATGGAAAGACATTCCGTGCTCTTGGATTGGAAGAATCAACATAGTTAAAATGGCCATATTACCCAAAGCAATATTTCTTCTTTTTTGACATGCATGGCTTTTAGTTATTTTCCTGCTTTATTACCTTTGCTAGAACTTGCAGAGCTGTGCTGAATAAGAGAGGTAAGAGTAGACATCCTTACCTCACTCCCAACCTTAGGGGAAAAGCATTCAGTCTTCCACCATTAAACACAGTTTTAATAGATATGAGTATAGATATATTCTGTATCAATTGAGTAAGTTCCACTGTATTTCTATTTTTCTGGAGTTTTTATTATTATTAAGTGTTGAATTTTGTCAAATGTTTTCTCGGCATCATTTCATATGATCATGTGATTTTTCTTTGTCTGTTAATATGCTGGACTGCATTGATTTTCTGATATTAACCAGCCTTGCATTCCTGTAATAAACCTCACTTAATCTTTCTATATGTCTTTTTATACATTGTTGAATTCTATGTATTAATAGTTTGTTAAGAATTTTTGCATCTATAATCATGAGGGACATTGGTCTGTGGGTTTTTTTTTTCCTTATTGACTGTCTAATTTGATATCAGAGTACTACTAGCTTCATAAAATGAATTAGGAAGTATTCTCATATTTTCTATGTAGAATTGGTTTAAATTATTCTTTAAACATTTTGCAGAATTCTCTAGTGAAACCATCAAGGCCTGGAGATTTAATTTTTGGGAGTTTTAAAATTATTAATTCAATCTCCTTAATAGATATAGGGATATCCAAATTACCTATTTCATATTGGTTTACACAGAAGTTTCCCATCTTATCCAAGTTGTCAATTATATGTATGTATAATTGTTCTTAGTATCACCTTATCCTTTTGATATTTGCAGGGTCTGTAGTGATAGCCCCTGTTTCATTCCTGAGGTTGGTAATTTGTGTCTTCTTTTTCTTGGTCATTCTTCTAGAAGTTTGTCAATCAAATTGATCTTTTCAAAGAATCAGCTCTTCTTTTTATTGATTTTTCTATTCTTTTTCTGGTTTTATTTTCATTGATTTCCTCTCTTATCTTTATTATTTCCTGTCTTATGTTTGCTTTGGGCTTATTTTACTCTTCTTTTCCTAAATTCTTGAGATGGGAGTTTAGTTTATTAATTTGAGACATTTTTGCTTTTCTAATATATGCATTTAGTGCTATAAAATTTCCAGTGATCTTTCTATTATTGATTTCTAGTTTGATTACACTGTAGTCAGAGAAGTCACTCTTTACAATTTCAGTTCTCCTAAATGTGTTGTTTTATAGCCTAGGATTTTGTCTATCTTGTTACCAAAGGCACATGAAAAGAATGTTGTTGTTGGATAGAATGTTCTATAAACATTGATTAGGTCCTGTTGATTGATGATGTTGTTCAGTTATGCTATATCCGTGGTGATTTTCTGTCTAGTTGTTCTATCAGTTCTTGAGAGTAGGGTGTTGAAATCTCCAACTATAATTGTGGATTTTTCTATTTATTTTTTTGTTCTATCAGTTTTCGCTTCACATATTTTGCAGCTCTACTGTTTGGTGAATAAACATTTAGCATTATTATGTCTGCTTGGCAGATTGACCCTTCTATCATGTAATGTTCCTCTCTGTCTCTAGTAATACTCTTTGCTCTGACATTAATAAACCTACTCTTGCTTTCATGAGATGTGTATTATGTTTCTTTCCATCCTTTTACTTTCAATCTGTCTATGTTATATTTGAGTTACATTTTCTTTGTAGATAGCATATAGTTAGGTCATGTATTTTAATCCACTCTGCTAGTGTTTTAATTGGTATATTTAGACCATTTACATTTAATGTAATTATTAATCTGTTAGGGCTTAAGTCTGCCATTTTATTGTTTTTTGCTTATTCTCACTTTTGTTTGTTGGTTGGTTTTCTTTTTCCTGCTTTCCGATGGTTTACTTGAATGTATATTTAAAAAGATTTTTATTAAAATATAGCTAACATACATCAGTATATTAGTTTCAGGTGTACACCATAGTTATTCAACATTTAAATACCTAAAGAAGTGGTCACCATGATAAGTGCAACAACCATCTGACACCATATAATCTTATCACAGTATTATTGACTATATTCCCTATGCTGTACACTACATTCCCATGGTTTATTTGTTTTATACCTGGGAATTTGAACCTCTATTCCCCTTCACTTTTCCCCACCTTTTAAAATATTTTTCAATGAAAGTTGACATTCAATATTATTTTGTATTAATTTCAGGTGTACAGCATAGTGATTAGACATTTATGTAATTTACGAAGTGATCCCCCTGACTAATCTACCACCAACCAGGGACTATACATAATTATCATATTATTGACTATATTCCCTATGCTTTACTTTACATCCCCATGACTATTTCCTAACTACAAATTTGTACTTCTGAATCCCTTCACTTTTTTTCACCCCACCCCTCAACCTTCCTCCCATCTGGTAACCATCAGCTTATTCCCCGCACATATGAATCTGTTTCTGTTTTGTTTGTTCACTGATTTTGTTTTTCAGATTCCACATATAAGTGAGATCATATGGTATTTGTCTTTTTCTGTCTGACTTACTTCACTTAGCATAATACCTTCCAGGTCCATCCATGTTGTCACAAATGGTAAAATTGTATTATTTTTTATGGCCAAATAATATTCCATTGTATATATGTAGCCCCTCTTCTTTGTCCAATTGTCTGTTGATGGACATTTAAGTTGCTTCCATATCTTGACTGCTGTAAATAATGCTGCAGTGAAAACAGGGATGCATATACCTTTTTGAATTAGTGTTTTGGATTTCTTTGGATAAATACCCAGAAATGGAATTGCTGGTCATAAGGTAGTTCCATTTTTAATTTTTTGAGGAAACCCCATACTGTTTTCCATAGTGGCTACACCAGTTTGCAGTCCCACCAACAGTGCACGAGGGTTCCCTTTTCTTCACATCCTCCCCAATAGTTATTTTTTGTTGATTTATTGACGATGGCCATTCTGACAGGTGTGATGTGATATCTTATTGTTGTTTTAATTTTCTTTTATCTGATGGTTAGTGATGTTGAGCATCTTTTCATATGTCTATTGGGCATCTATATGTCCTCTTTGGAGAAATGTCTATGCAGGTCCTCTGCCCATTTTTTATTGGATTGTTTTTCTGGTGTTGAGTTGTATGAATTCTTTATAAATACTGGATATTAACCCCTTATAAGATGTATTATTGGTGAGGTTATAAAGTCATTAGATGGTCTGCCTTCCTCTTTAAAAAAATTAAGCACTTTACATTCTTGTGCTTGATTTTTTTTTGTAATTTCCAGTTTTTTGCTTTACCAAGCAGGAGGAAGAGAGAAAATATATCTACTCCGTCTTTAGGAAGTGGGAGTCTTAATTGTTATTCTTAAATATTTTTGTTTGAAAAAAAGACCTCTACAAAAAACTCCACAATGTTGTAACAAAGTAACAGAGAAATATTTTCTCATGGGGGTAAAAAAACACATCAACCTGGAAATATGTCAGTTATGCTTTCTGACTTTGCAAATGCAAACATATGTTTGTATAAGAGCCCTTCCTAATCCTCACACAGAAGATTGATTAATTTGAGTATGTAACAATTTAAAGACTTTATTTATAAGGACAAAAACACCAAAAGTAAAAAGTAAGGAATAAATCAGAAAAATTGTTTATAAAATATAAAAAATCAACATCTTCAATTTATAAACAGTTTTTAACAATAACTAACAACAAAAAATAAGCCATGAATATGAAATGGCAACCAATAAAACACAAATGACCAACAAACACATACCAAAATAGTTCATTCTTATTGATGATCAGGAAAATTCAAAATAAGACAATGAAGATAGATTATTTTTTGTCTTTAATGTATTTATTTAACTATTCAATAAACATTTATTGAGCAATGATTGCACCCAGCATGTCAGGCAATGAAAATACAAATGAACAAGACAGACACATTCGCTGCCCTCCACCACTATCAAGCAGAGCAAATTTGAACAAATAATGGTGCCAGTACAGATGCGTTATATGGCGGTAGAAGTAGAGAGAGCTACGGAAACACTGAGTAGGGGATATATTCAAGCCTAAGGGTCAGGGCTAGGAGGTAGAGGAGGAGCGGAAGTGAGCCAGACACCAAAGGTTGGGGGAGTGCTATAGGCAACGAGACTAGCATGTGCAAAGGTGCAAAGGTGAGAAAAAGCATGGGGACGTTTGAGGAATTGAATGAAGTTCAGTGCGGCTGGAGCACAAAAATATAATGCGAAGGATGAGGAGACAGATGCAGCTGGCAGCTAGACCCAGGTTGAAGCATGGCCTCAGAGCACGTGTGGGTGGCTGGGCATTACCCTTAGGACTACAGGAAAGTGTTAGGTCACGAAGAGTTTCAGTGTGATGCCATCCAACAAGCTGCAGTGTGGAGAATGGATTGAAACAAACCTAGAAGCAGAGAAGCCAGCAGGGTGCATCTGCTCTGGCCCTGGAGAGAGGCGCTGGTGGCCTGGACCTGAATGATGTCTGTGGAGATGCAGAGGAGAATTAGAGGAGTTGACAGCAATTAGTGATTGATCGAATGGGCAAGGAGAGGGGAAAGGGCAAAGCCAAGGTCAACTTCCAGGCTGCTCCCTGAGTAACAGCCCAAGGACGAGTGCCATTTGCCAAGACAGAGAGGAAGAAGCAAATTTGGAGGAGGAAAGACTACAGGTATGATCTTTATTATCCTTCATTTGGCTGACTTGTGTGTGGGCTATCCAAGTAGGAACCGTTTAGAAGGCAGTTGGATGTGCTCGTCTGGAGCTTGGACAGATCTGGTTCCTGTTGCCCTGGGATGGTAGAGACGATCCAGACCCATGAGCAGAGCCCTGAAGAACACGAGCATTGAAAAACCAGCAGAAGCCAGCAAAGCACATGGAGAAACAGTAGGCAGAGAGTAGGAGGCGAACAAGGAAACAGGTACAAAACCAAAGCTAATGCAACAATTCCTTATCCACAGGAGTCCCAGGATTCCCTCCTGTCGAGGTTCCTTTGGGCATCGGGTATTCCCTGGCTTCCCCCAACACCTGTCCTTTGATCCAGTTCAAGCTTCCTCAATAGAAAACATAGTTCTTTGACCAGAAAGATGACGCCAGACACATCTTTTCAAGTAGGCGAAAGTGCTTAGTATTTAAAGAAACAAGGACAACTTTCTGTTAGAACCTTCTCTGTGAAAAGAGGAGTGAGATCCTTGGGGAAGGGAGAAAGCTACTGTCACTTCCCATAAAAAGGCAGGTCAGAGAGGCTCTGAAAGGTAATTGAGCCAAATAGACATAAGGGACCCAAGAGGTGACTCTTTCACAGGGAATTTAGTGACAGCACAAAAAGGGGAGATAAAAAAAGTAATAATGATCATACAACATGAAAACAGATTCAAAACTTGCATGCAAACTCTGGTTTTGGTTTTTGTTTTGTTGTAGATCATTAAATGACATAACATATTTTTCCTTAATGAAATGATTCTCCAACACAGAGACTATAGCTTACATTTTCATTTGAGTTCCCCTCCAAGACATTTTTCTGAGTTTCATCCCAAGATTGGTTCTCTAAAAACAGACCAGTTTTATTAGAACAGTAATAATAGCAGCTGACATTTATAAGCACTTACTATGGATCTTGCCTCTGCAATGCTCTTTACATAATTTATGTAATTTAGTCCAACCAAAAACCCTATGCCATGGGCATTGCCAAGCTTGTTATGAGTCCAAGACACAGAGAGGTTAAATAAATTTTCCAAAATCACATAGGTTCTAAGCGACCTTATATTAGCACCAACTAGGCTCCCACATGTATAAATCTCTGGAAGCTTTTGCCTCTGGAAGGAGGGAACCCAGTCTGGAGCGAAGGCAGTCAAGCGTCTCTGACACATGTAAATAGTGGCACCTCCACCGAAGACTGTCTAAGGTGCTAACTGAGCTGGTTCGGTTTCTCCAGGTAGAAGAGTTCCTGGGATGTCAGGTTATTCTCCAGGCAAATGATAACTCTCTGGAGCCAAAGTGCCCACCCCAAGGCCCTCTGTGGTGTGATATGACATGACAGGGGCTGCAGTCATGCTCAGGACTGGCGGAGGGGGGGGGATGTCCACAGTTACTAAACAAACCCTGCTGCCTGAATAAAAGGTTTACAGTCAGCCCCACCTCCTCCTCCAACATGGGGCTGGTTCCTGAGAGGCAACTTCCAACTCTCACCTGGGCTGATTAAATCATCAGTCCCATCCAGGAGGTGGGAATGGGCCCAGTGGCAGACTGACTGCTTGTCAGAGCAAGTCAAGGAAAATTTGTGCAGTAAGGTAATTTACGTGGTTCTGAGAGATTTCCATTCACTATTTCCCATGTTTATTAATTCAATGAAATATTTTTGAGAACCTGCCATGTGCCAGGCACGGGGAAGATTAAAGATGAAGAAAAGATACTTCCTACCTTTAGAGGGGCCAACACGCTGGAGATGGTTAAGTGCTGAGGCAAGTGCAATGGGCTGCGCAGGGCCCAAGGTGGTGGGAAACATGGAGGAGCTGCGTCTAACCCAGCCAGATGGTTCCTGGGGAAGAGCTCTGGGAAGGGGAAGACCCCCGGATCAATTTTTAAAGTCTTAAGCAATGGGTGGAGTTAGTTTTTAGAAGAAAGGGGGGGGGGGACAATCCAAGCAGAGGAAACAGGAGAAAACCTTTCTCCAAACAGGAGAAAAGGTTTGGAGGTGAGAAACAGTCTGTGCTATCCAAGAAGGACAAGCACTCCAAGCAAAGGCAAAATGGTGGTAAGAGATGAGGCCATAGAAGCAGCCGAGAACTCCATGGGGCCCATTAAAGAGGCTGGACATCTCTAGCTAGGAAGCAGAGCCATTCAAGTCTTTTAAATGGTGGGGTGAAAACCGGGGTTTTTGATGGCTCAGTCTAGCCCCTGGGTACAGGAAATGTTTCCAAATGGACACTAATAACGTGTGGCGCATGTTTCTGTTTGTAGCCTATCGTAAGAAGACTGGTAAGAGTATTCACTTGCCCTCCACTTGGAGGGAACGGTTCCACTTCAGCAAGTTTCTCCCATCTCAAATGAAGTCACCCCACCCGAAACATACATGTGCACAGAACATGGGAAAGGAAAAGGGAAGATAGGCAAATTGATTCTAAGATCATCTTTGGTCAAGTTACTAAACCCTGTTAGTTCAAACTTCTTCCATTGATTAGCCATGAAATTAGCAGTAGGGACAGGCTATTCATTGCCTTCAATGAGTTCGTAGGCTGGTGGAGAATTCAAACAAGGAACAAGAAATGTATTAGTCATGAGATTAAAAAGGCTGTAAGCATAGAGTACAGAAGAAGCGCTTAAGAGGGGTACCTCAATCAGGCTGGGGAGGGGTAGTGAAGGACAGATCCTTTCTTGAAAAAGTGACCCCTGAACAAAAGCAGGAAGAATTAGACTAAGAAAGGGGTGAAAACAAAGGGAGAGAGAGTTGCAGGCAGAAGGAATAACAGGGAGAAAGGCATAAAATTCTGAGTATGAATGTGTGTGTGTGTGTGTGTGTGTGTGTGTGTGTGAGAGAGAGAGAGAGAGAGAGAGAGAGAGAGAGAGAGAGAGAGAGAGTTGGGGGGGACTTCAGTACTTACATGGGGGGTAAGATAACTCTGGAAAGGTAAGAAAAGCTCAGTTGTAAAGGTCTAAGTTCAGCTGCATATAATATAAAGCCACAAACTAATAATGGCTTCATCAAGACAAAAGGATAAAAGTGTATTTCTCTTTCACAAAGAGATGTGGTGGTCTGTGGGCCAGTGCTGTTACAGAGCTCCATGGTTCACAGTTTCATTAAGGACTCAGGCTCCCATCTTTCTGCTTCACTGTCCTAGCACACATCCTTTCTATCCTCAAGGTCTCTTTGTAGTGGTTCTAAGTGGCTGCTGGAGTCCAGTCAGCACATCTGGGTAGCAGAAGAGAAGAACGAAGAAAGAAAGAGAGAGGGCAAAAAGTACCTCCTCCCCCTCAGGTTAGGTTAACTGGCTCTAAGCAGCCTCACATTTCATTAGCCAGGATTGACTCATGTGGCGACCACCCTGGTGGCATGGTTGACTGGAAGATAATGCCTTGTATTTCGGGGTGGCCCTGTGTCCAGCTGCAATCAAGGTTCCCCTGGGAAGGCAGTGAGCAGTGTCTCACACGAGCCATTCCAAACCACTCTAAGAAAGGCAGACACAGCCCTGAAGCTTGACAGCCTGCTGAAGGATGCTGAAAAGGGAATGGCATGATCATATCTGAGTTTCAGGTGACCACTGGGGCCCTCGTGTAGTCTGCATGAAAGCAGAGACCAGGTTGCTATGCTCACCTCTTGGACCACATTCCCAGCACAATGCCTGGATGCTAGAAAACACTCCATAATTGCGTTGTGAATGAATGAATGGATGGATGAATGAATGAATGGTAATGCTGGAGGCAAGAAGGATAAAAGTGCCAGCAATAATAAAGGTTTGAATTCAAATAGCAGTAGGAAAGGAAACCAACAGTAGTTGAGGACTGACATGGAGGTCATTTGGGCATGAGGAGAGTTAAGAATGAATCTTAGATTTATGGTTTTCGCAACTGGGAGAATGGTGTTATCATTCACCAAAATGGGGAATATAGAAAGAGAAGCATAGGGGGCAGAAGGTCAAAATTCCAGACGCGGTAAGGTTGAGCTATCCATGGCATCCATGGATATCCATGGCGTCCCAGGAGTCGGCACTGCTTCTCTAGAACCCAAGGGAGACCTCAGCTGCATATGCAGACCTAGTGCCACTGGCCTAATTCAACAGTGCTAGTTGAAGCCATAGGTGTGCTTTTGTACTAAATGGGAGTGCAAATCGGGGGAAAGAGAGCAGGACAGAGGGTAGAAGGATCAGCTAGTAAGGAACTGTATAGCATTTAAGGGCCGGAGGTTAGAAATGGAACTTTCAGAGGAAACTGAGAAAGATTGATTCAGAAAGATTGGGGGACAAGGAGGTGACACTGGGAGACAGAACTGTCCAGGAAGCCAAAGATAGATACAGATGCAGGAAAGAAAAAGTGGTGTCTAATATTCCAGCAAGGTCTGGTAATATGAGAGTGGAAAATGCCACTGAAGTTGGTAATTAGTCATTTCTTCTAGATTAGTTTGGGTGGAGGGTAGGTGCACAAAGCCAGGTGATTGGAAGAAAGTGAGGAAATGGGGACAATGAAGCTAGATGATTATTTTAAGGAGGGTAGCCGAGGGATACAGGTAGTTAGAAGGGAATATATATTATACAAATTTAATTTAAAGCATAAAACAGCTTAGCAATAAAACTCAAACTGTGTGGGAATCTCACTTAATTTTCGATGCAACACATTCACATTTCTAAAGCACTAACTTGATGCTAAGAAATACACTGGAACTTTCACATCCTTAATTTTTGTATTATATAAAGCTCATATCCTTTATAATGGGTGAACAAAGCTGTGGAATATTTTCTTTCTTATCAGTGGAATAAAAGTAGTCTGGTTTTTTTTAATAGCCTGAATTCAAAATAATATAACTTTCAGAAGACATTTATGCATTGAGGTCTTTCTTACTTTGCTTCTACTATAATTATTCCCTGGCTCAATACACTCAGTAATATTTGGTTCATCAATCTACTTTGCCTATTCCTTTTTCACTACATTTTTGTGGCTTTACTGAATCATTTGGGCAACATTTCAAAATATGCTACACTACTTTATCTGTGGCTAGGCCTGGCCTTATTTCCCACTTGAGGCATTCCATAAATAAGCCATTCTGGAAGTATGCTCCAGAAACAGACATAAGTATAAGTATAAGTAACAGTATAAGTAGCTCCAGAAACAGACATAGATGACAACAGATCTGTCTGGTCCCTTTCTGTCCTCGTTGGTTCATGGGTATGTACCATTTTATTATCAAGGCTGGGTCAAAGTGAATCATATTGCTAACAAACAATAAATTCATCTTGTTCACCCATCACACAAGGCAATGCTGCCCAACTGTAGTCTATCAAAAAAATTAAAATCCCAGAATTAATGTTACCTCTTTCACTGCCCTTTACTCCACATTTTGGTCTCTTTCCAAATACTTTCAACTCTACCTTCATGTAATCTTTCCACTATTTCCCTTCACCTCTGTTCTTTGGGTTAGGCTCTGATCATATCACCCTAGATGATTACAGCACCCTGGTTCTAGTGATTTTTCAAGGTTTCTTTCTGATGTTACCTTTGCAATTATTCAAAAGTAATAGATATCTCACCTGTAATCATCAAAGGACCCTTCTCCAGCTGGTTAGAAGGGGCATGAAGATCCCCATCATAAACAGCTTCTTCTCACTATCCCATTTTCACTTCTCAGCCACCACAGAAGCCCTCCATGTTATTTCATTGAAACCAGAACACTAAAAGTAACCTTTAAAGGAAAATGGATTTTTTTTTCAGAATTTTCCAATATGGGAATGAAATAACTTTTATCCCAGCCAAAAGGACATGAACAATCTTTATCCCAGTATTGCCTGTAAATGTCCCTTCTCAAATGAAAGCCAGTCTTTCGTGCATTGTAAAAAGCCATGAATCCACAGACTCATTGTCTATTTTAACTCTACAGAAAAACTAATTTTTTCACTACCTCTTCTGTTCCACATCAACTAGTTCCTACACAGCTACCATTTTCTGCCCTCTTCAGAACAAGCTCTATTATTTGATGGCCATATAGTAAAGTGACACCAAAGAACATTTACAATACCTCCCAAATGGTCAAATATGGTAATTCCCAATGGTCAAGTAGAAATAAAATGTGTGGCTCCTGAACCTCCTTTCTATTAAAAACCTCCACTGAAATATTGAAGCAACTGCAGTTGACAGTAGAAACTACAAATGGATCAGCCAATTTTTAAAGGTCAGTAAGTCTCTTTCTTTTCCACATCTCAAAAACTCCTATTGAGATAGATAGTAAAATCCAGTGGATGTTTGGAGACACACAAAAAGAGCCACTTGCCTTTCAAATGGAAGACAAGCATGTGGCACCTGCAATGTGAAAAACTTTAATAAAAATTCCATAGTCACACATCTTTCTTATTTTTCTCCCTTTGAATAGGAAGTTCACTTCTACCGTGAAATTGTTTTTATAATTCTTACCAGAAATGATATTTTCAGAATAATTTATTTTTTCTTGACCAAGAGGCTGTTCACAGTGGAGATGAATGGGATGGGACTTCAAGCAGAAAATAGTTTGAGGCCACAATGCTAGTGACAAGGATCAGGAAAGGTAGAGTGAGTCAGCAGGGAAGACATGGGCGGAGGCAGCAGAGGACATTCGGTTCCTCCTCTGACCGGTATATGATCCTGGCTGATCAGGCCAGGTGGATTCATTCCCCTATTTCCCCATCTATGAAACAATGTTCACAACATCTCTTCTTCACACTTCCTAAGGATGTAGGATAGAAAAGAAAATATTTGTTTTAAGTGTTGTTTTTTTCATGGAAATTGATATCTAAAATAAGGTGAAAGAAATCACCTTTCTATATGCTTTCTGCCAGTTTTATAAATTCACTGTAATCCAGACCGGTTTCTAGTCTCCTCTTAGGAACTTTTCTGTGGGTCCGTAGAAAAATTACTGTCTTATCTTCTATGAAAATAAAGGATCAAAGGATCATGGATACAAAAACTTTTGTATATCTTTTCCCCTCCTGATGGGACCCACCACTCAGACTGGCAGGAAGTTACTCTTCTTTTTCTGAAACTCTCCTTTTCTTTATGTTGAATCTAAACTCATCAAGGTGACTGATATCTTTTGTTATGTAAGAAACATCTGGTTACTCCTTTCCTTTCAAACGCGTATGCATTACAGAGGCTGACCTTTCTCCATCCCTACTAAGACTGCTCCCCCACCCCCAATCCCCAACCTCCCTCCCACACAGATACAGAAGCCATGATATTCAGGAGGGGCGGGGAAAGTACTGTATTTTCAACTATCGGGATTCTCTGGTTAATTGAAAATCTCTGGCCAACTGAAATTAAACCTCTGTGTTTCAAGCTATCTTCATTCCTTAAGAAATTCAGCAATGTGCACACTCATTTTTTATATAACTTATGATTGGCAGGGCCACAAGCCATCTGTCCAAATATCAGATCTCACTGGGCAGTATTTTGGATAGAAATAAAGAACATATAAGATATCGGATCCCACATGCACTGGTCTGAGAACATGTCCTAGAAGATGATGTTTTTAAAAAACAATTCTCTTTGGTTATCATTTCTGTCTCTCTACCTCTCTCTCTCTCTCTCTCTCTCTCCCTCTCTCTCTCTCTCTCTCTCCCTCTCTGTTTCTCTCTTCCTAGTTTAAAGCAGATAGAATAAATCCAGTTGGTCTGAGGACTGTTATTTGTTGAAACTGGGATAGGTTCTAAAAAACTTAGCTAATTTTACCCCATAAAAATAAGGAAATCAGGAAAATACAATTTTAGCTACTGTCATAAAATATCTATCCTGTCTCTCTCTCTTTCATGGTTTCAAGATTTTTGGACAAAATTTTAGAATGTTAAAAGACTTTCAGGTAGAACATATTAGCCTTTGTGATTATATTAATGTTTCCATCTTCAAGCTTCCTGTCCTCTTTGGATGTCATCATCGTCTTTCTCTATTCTCCAGGGGACCTGTTTCCAGGATCCACAAATCTCAATAAAACCCATGGCTGCAAACTTCGGTATTTGAGTTCTTTGACCTTACAGGGGAACCTTCTGCTCAGGCTTAAGAGCATGGGTTTGGGATCAGTGTGGGTTGCAAATCCTGGATCCACTAATTACCAGCTTTGTGATCTTAAGGAAGTTACTTAACATCTCTCTGCTTATCTGTAAAATGGGGAAAATAGTATCATCTTAGAAGGTAATTGTGAGGTTAAAATGAGATAACCTGGATAAAATGCTTACTACAGAAATCTCTACTTAAATTTAGCTGTTTTTATTGTTATGCTAATCATTACTCCTAGGCCCCATATAGCAGTATTTGTCAGAGGGGTTCTGCAGACCCAATTTATCATAATTATCCAGGGAGTTTATGAAAAATGTAGATTCCTGGTCCGTACCTCCAGAGGAGTCTCATTTAATATGTCTGTGGTGAGGTTTAGAAGTGGTACTTTTACAAAGTGCTCCTCCACTGTGACACACCCAAAAGTTTGAGAACCACCACCATAGCAGTTCTAAGAGACAGTTGATGGTTAGATTTCCTCTGCCAACTAGTAGGTTTTCTTTAACTTGATTTTTCTGTCCTGATTGGGTCTGTTCTGGTCTCCACTCTAGAAACTTAGGCAATTCATGCCCCAGTGTCATAAACTCTGGTCTTTCGTTGGCTCTCCAACATTTGAACCCCCAATTGGATTAGTCTTGGTGGGAGGTAGGGCACCCCACTTCCACTCTAAAAACTAAATCAGGAATGTCCTCCTCCCTCACTCTCTTCATCCCCTAAGCCCTCCACACAGCACACAGCAGAGCAAGGACATTTGACCCAGGATTAGGCACATAGACACTCCCACCCAGACTGTGAACCATGGAGAGGAAGACCCACGGACTGAGAGATAAAATGATCGGTGGCCCAGGCAGGGGTGGTGCGTCCAGCAGCCCTGACAGCGGGCAGAAGGCCTGGTGTTCAGGAGCATACCCACCCCTGCCCCTGCCAAGTTTGGATAAAAATGTCCTTGAAAAGTTGAGGTAAAGTGGCTTTTTTAGCATTAAGATGTTCTACAATTATGCTAAAAGGTAGACAATCTCAGGAATATTTGATAGGGTTCAGCAAAGAGATAAAAACTCAGCTAGCATACTAACGCACCAGAACCATTCTCTGTGCGGTCAGTCAAGCTTTGCAGGAGAAAGGCGTGCTCATCCTGGAGATGCCTCACCCTGAGGCTAGAACAGGCAAGGCCAGTGGTTTTGACCTCCTTCTACTTGCAGAACCTGAAAACAATTCCCAGCTCCTACTCTAGGTTTATTAGGGTAAAAACCACATGGAACTCAATGCCTGGACTTAATGATAACAGGAAAAAGAAGTAAAACTTGGGGAAGGGGATGCAGTAAAAGAGAGAGGGGACTGTTAAAAACAGAAGAGAAGAAGGCCCCAGGGGCCTCCGGAGGTGGACATGGTGGATGGGAAGGCTGCTCAGCGTAAGGAGGGCCTCCTAGTCCCATCCCCGGTTCTCCTGGAAGACAGTTAGAAACCAGCTCCTGTCCTTTCTCTGACACCCCCTCTCTTCTCCGTCAGGAGCAGGAGAGACTTCGGTGACTGGGAGCTCTCTCAGTCCACTCTCCTACCACAGGGCACACACACATTGCCCTTCAAAGGGAAGATCGACAGATTTGGGGGATGAGTTCAATGCAGAGGTATCCATTAGTGAGGCCTTTTGGCTGAGGAGCTAGTAATACCGAGGCGCGTGTTCTCAAAGCAGTGAGATGGATCAAGGACTTGATGACCTTGATTGCCACTTCCAGCCAGAATGTTCTATATTCTGTGTGTTATAGAATATAACACACTCGTTATAAAAAAACAACACACATTTTTTAAGTCAACCATGGCTCTGTCACGTTTTAGGCAATCCCTTCACCATTCTGAGTCTCAGTGTCCTTTCATCTATATTTTAGAGGTAGTAGACACTATGAGTTACCCACCCTGTGTCCATTCCCCACCTCTTCCTTTTTAATATAAACCTAATTCTGTTCTGGTATCCTCCACCTCTCTCCCATATAGCCATGTGCCTCAGGGCACCCTGACCCCATCCCCAGCTCCAGGAGTAGGCCTGATTGGTCAAAAAGTAATCCCATTCCTCTTGCCAATGACTGGTTCAAGAAGTACATGTGATACAATTCTGGCCGATGAGGTGTGAAGGGAAGTTTGCAAGAGGGCTTTTGGAAAAAACTTCTTATCCTAAGAGAGAGCTATGGGGGTGCAAAATGACTTTTCATTTTCCTCTGAAAATATTTGGGCTTTGCTGTGTTGCCTGGAATGACTGCATCCATCTTCCCACCAGCCTGAGGATGTAGGCAACACCAATGATAGCAGTTTGATGGAAATAAAGGGTCTTGATAACAATATTGAGCCACTGAATCAACTAACTCTGAAATATGACTACAGCTCTGAACTGAAAGAATGCATGTGCTTACTGTTAAAGACATTTTGAGTTGAGTTTTTTGTAACTTAAAACCTAATACCCTGTTTCCCCGAAAATAAGACCTATCCGGACCATCAGCTCTACTGTGTCTTTCGGAGCAAAAATTAATATAAGACCCAGTATTATATTATATTACATTACATTATATCATATTATATATTAATTTTTGCTCCGAAAGACGCATTAGAGCTGATGGTCCAACTAGGTCTTATTTTCGGGGAAACAGTACACATCCAATTGATAGAGTGGATATAACAATATTAGAGCATATTTGTAAGGGCCTAGGCAGATAAAATATATGAAAAAGCATTAAGTAGTACTTACAAGTAAGGTAAAACATTATTACCATGAATGAGTGCTTAATTCTCTACCTTCTACATCTAAATGAATTTTTTTTTTTTGGAGATCTTTGAAAACAAAACAATGTCTAAATATAATTAATATTATCTCAACACAAATTACGATGGGAAGATGGAAAATAGAAGATTGATCATGGGTTTTCTGTGACAACTGCAGGATTCAGTCAGAGGAATGGTCTGGTACTCCTATTATCTTTATTGATGGGGTGGTGGGGGTGGGAGGTTCCAACCTAGCCCTTCAACCCAAGTGCCCAAACTAGCTTAGCCTTTGTTGAACATTTCCTTTTACTGCTTTCTTTGTGCTTCTGTGTATCATTTTCTCTCTATGGTCCCTTAAACACCCTATTGACTGGAATGACACTCAATAGAAAAGGCAGGCATAGTCAATGTCAAAATATAGTTGGAAATCCGCCCTGGACTTTTACAGTTGTGCCACGTTCTAATTCACCTGAAACTTTATGGATGGCTTTTCACTCTCCCATCACAGAGCAAATAACAATGCTGAGGAGAACGAGATAGGATTGCACTGTGTTCCTCTCTGGGTCCCATTTAATTCTAGGTGTGTTTTCTACTGAGGATTAGAGCAGAACCTGAAACATCTTTCCTTTATTTTTAAATGATTAGTAAATAAGAATGTAGCTCCACGACAGAGCTGGTATATAAAGTTGAACTGCTCTTGCCAGCTGTGCCAATTTGCCTACAGCTTGAAATCAGTTATGATTTTATTTCTAATTTCAGATATGAGATTTGGTTTTAAGAGGATCTTTGCCTAACAAGAGGAACAATTGGAATGAAAATTCCCAATTCCTCAGAGACACACTATTCTTAGACAATCTTGCTTACACCTCTGATTTAAGCTACACAGAGGTTTCTATGAAGAATCACTATCTATCTATCTACATACCTACCTACCTACCTACCTACCTACCTACCTACCTACCTACCTACCTATCTATATCTCAGATCCCAAGACTTCAAGGGATGTCAAAGCTACCTAGATCAATCCCTGGAAAGATTCAAGAGGCAAAGAGATCCAGAGACTTGCCAAATATCACACAGCTTGCCCAAGATTATAGGCAATAGCAGTAAAAGTAAACGTAATGTTAACTACTATTTATTTTGCTCACACTAAGTGCTTTACATTCATCAATTTAGGCCTCAAAATTACCCTATGTAAAGATGCTAACTATCCCACTTTAGAAATGAGAAAAGGGAACTTTAGAGATATTAAACATTGTCCAAGATCTATCAGCCAATAAACAGCAATGGTTCTCAAACCTAGGATTCTATAACTTTTAAAGTCTGTGCTCATAGCCACCCTGCCACATTGGTATATAATATACCGGGGGTGTCAAAAAAAATGTATACACATGACTTGTATTCATCTTTTGTTATTGGTATATATTATTACAATTTTAACACAGTTTTTTTCTTTCTTAAAATGTGTATGCATTTTTTTGGCACCCACTGTATTATACCAGGTACTAGTATATATCTATATTATATCAGATGCTAGTAGACTCTATCTAATCTTACCATACCAAGATAATAACTTATAGTCAGAGAAAATGGAAATTAGAGTAAGACATTATATTTTAAACTTTTATAGGTCTTCATGGTTATTGAATTCTAACCAATATTCATTCTATTACAGAGAAAAACTGAGCCTCATAATATGATCTAAACCGACTTAATGCTTAATATATTAAAACAGCATCTAGACAAGATATAACTTGATCTCTTTTCAAAGCACAACATCCTCTTTCCTTAAAGCTCTAAAAGATTGTTCGAAACAAGAGTAAGTTTCTTTTTTTCTTTTAATATTAACGCAAAACACCTTGACTTTATCCTTTCAGATATCCCCTATTTATCAGGCTGACATTTTGAAATTTGGGTTTGCTATGAAAATAGCTTACCCAATGAAAGAGCATTGTGTTGGGCCAATGTCTTTTTTGAGCACTGTGACTCTGGGTTTCATTGTTCTGTTTTGCTGCAGAATTACCATTGCTATTTTTAAATCACTGCTGTAGACTTGTCAGCTTTGAGCTACTCCTCCTCTTGGCTGCACCAGCTCGCGCTGCCTTTTCAGTCCTACTGATGAGCCATCCCATGTGTAATATTTTTATGGCTTCTCATCTATTTATAATTGCTTCTCAAAAACTAGCAAACTATGTTTGTGCCCTACTTTTCTCCCCCACCCCCAATCTACATTAGCCCTCTGACTGAAGTAATAACCTGTCATGCTTAAACAATTAGCGTAATGCAGAGGACACTCGGGCTTCCACCACCCTGCTAATGGAACAGCAAATGTGGCTTTAGAAAGTCAGATAACAATGTGTTTTACACGGGCGCGCACTGCATTCTGGCAAGCCACCCTTGCATGCACATTACTGAGAGAGGAGCCTCCCACTGAGCGCTTCTCAAGGGGTGACGGCCTTCCTCCACCTGAGAAAGTCTGAGACTCAGCGGGGAGGTCTCCATGACTCAAATGCAACTAGTACATCAGAACTGTCATTTTAGGCTGAATGTCACACCATGGTGGTGCAATGTCCATGTCTTCCAACTGATGCTCACTTCCGGAGTACTGTTCTGAGTTACATCCCTGGCTTCAGATCATGAAAGATTTATTTTCATCCATGCATGTATTCGCTTATTCGTTTATTTACTAACTCAATAGACATTGATAAGCAAAGTTTTCCCAGTCTCTTATTCCATAATATCCCCAATCTGGGAGCTATGGCATCAAATATTCCTGAATTAAGTTCTTAACCTCTATCTTTTAATAAAAATGTAAAGAATGGATAACATTTCTGAGCTGTTCACTCTAGTTCATTCATCGCAGAAATGCAAAGGGGACAGAGATAGTATTAACAGCACACGTCTAAAAAGCTCTTTTGAAAAGAATCCTGGCATACCGTGTCTCACTATGTTGTATTTAGCATAATTATAACATAATACAGAGGTTAAGGGCGTGGACCCCGGAGCCAGTGAGCATGGGTTTGAATTTTGACTTTACACTTTAACTAGGTATGTAATCTTGTGGGGGATACTCAACCCCTCTGGGCCTCAGTTTCCTTGCCTGTAAAATGGGAATAATTATAGTATCTATCTTCATAGGGTTGTTATGAGAATTAAATGAGTAAATGCAAGAAAAGCTCTTAAGACAGAGCACATAAGTACTGGCTGTTATGCAGCAAGCACTCTGGTAAGTATATCACATAAATTATGTCAGTTAAATATTTAAGGCAGGCATTATTTTTACCACAACTTAAAGATGAGAAAACCAGGTTTAGAAGGGTTAAGTGACTTGCCCAAGGCTGCTCAGTACAGTAAGAGTGAAGCCAATATTCTAAGCCAGGTATTCTACTAACAGAACCCATTTGCTTAAAAGCTCTGCTGACCTGACTTCTAGCTTTCCAACCAACCTGGGTCAGGTTGTGTCAAGTGTGGTATGATTTGGCCTAGCTTGAGTTCAGTTTATGAAATTGTACAAAAGTAAGCAACCCTTTAGAGAGTATAATACTCTAATCAGTAGCACACACTATCCCCAGGTATAAAACTGTGTCTTAGTTATCCTCATTCATTTCTTTTTACCTTCTCAGGATTCTTGTTGATGACCATGGAATTTTCCTGCTCTGAGAAAGAAATTCAGCGGCAAGAAAGACTGACCTTACTGAATTGATTGCGATCCATGAAACAAGTTTTATTGAAATAAAACTGACTGATATAAAGGTTGAAAATGCCCTTTTTTGAGTCTTGTATGTACACATAGATATACATTCAAAGACAAAGCTTCCTATAATTCTAATGAAAATGGTATGGAAATAAATACCAAAAAATAATATGTAGACAATGAAATGATAAACTGTTCTCTCACCCCCTCTGAGAAATTCAAACTTTTTCATTCTTCTTTATGTAGAACATAAAACAGGAGTGGAGCAGGGGCCGTGATTTTACAGACAGCTTCACATCCTTCAGGGACTGTCTGACTGTCACACTGAGTCGTTTTTCACCCCATCAAATAGATTCTCTTTGTTTAGAAAATAAACAAGCCTTATCACATATTGTTTGGCTAGTTATTTTAATTAGAGTAATGTGAGATGTTAATTATGAATATCTCTGTTAGGTACTATTAATAAGGTAACTCAAGGAAAAATCAAGAACAGTAATAATTATTGAAATAATGGCTAACTTTTATTAAGTGCTTTCTGTATGTCAAAAGTTTTATATATGTTATCTAATTTAATACATATATCACCCTATGAGGTAGGTACTGCTATCGTCTCTATTTTATAGGCAAGGGAACTGAACTGAGGTACAGAGTATTGAAGTGTCTTGTCCAAGTGTGGCAAGAACAGCTAACTTTTCACCATAATTTGCACTCCTCCTTCCATAGAATCAACTGCCCAGTAAGGGACTACATTTCCCAGCTTCCCTTGTGTCTTGGTGGCACCATGTGGCTAGTCCCCACCAATAGAAAACAGTGGAAGGGATGTGTGTCTTTTCCAGCCATGTTCATTACTGGCTGTGCCTTCTGTACATTCTCAACCTATCTGTTGGTTAGATGCAAAAGGTGCTGAGGTTCTAGGAGATGCAGGAACCACAAGATGTGAAGGAGCCTCAACTCTGAATCACAACATGAAGCACTGCTCACCAGGAACACCAGTATTGGATTGTTACATGGCTGAGAAACTTCTATTGTGTCAAAGCACTGATAATTTGGGGTTTATTTGTTATGGCAACTAGTGCTACCCTAAGTAATACACGAGATTAACCTGGAGGAGCCAGAAAGCAAATCCAGGGATTCTGAGTGCAGAGTCCCCATTCTTAACCACTCCACTGGAGTGCCTCTCAGCAAAGGAGGCAGGAAGCTCTTCACTCTAGTTCACTCATGGCAGAAATGCGAAGGGGGCTAGAGGTAGTATTAAGAGACCAATTCTAAGAGCTCTCTCTTCTCCTGAAGAGAGTCCAGGCACACTTGTGCCTTACTGCATTGTATTCATCTTTGGCTACTTGATGTCAAAAAAAACTCAACGTTATTTTAAAATGTAGCTTATAGGAAGTTCACATTTCTTTTCTGGTCCTAAACTGAATCCCAGCTCTGTTTCCTGAGAACCCACCAAAAAAAGAGACTGATGTAAGGAAGAAAAATAAAACAATTATTCTAGATACATTCTTGAGTGAATTGGATAATTTTTGATTCTCTAAAAAACTGAGTATGTCCCTAATGCAGATGCACTCAAACTCCATAACACAGACTGGAAGGTGACAAATATGAATAGATTTAGGTACTAGCTGAACTGAAGCAAACTGGATTTCCAAGCTCCCTGGCCTGCGCCACCCTGACACTTTGCCTCAACCATCCACTATCCAGGCCAATGCATACCTTTTTTATGGGCTAAATTTTCTGGATGGTTATGATTTTTAAATGTCTAGCCTCCGAGTGCTATAATTACCTCTTGATGATGTAATCAGTAACAAAATTTTACAGGGTGTCATGGGACACCTAGAACCTTTCCAAATGCATCCACCTTATTTATAAAGGGTTTTGAGCCACTTCCCATAAAGCCGACACTCCCAGGGTTACAGAACCCACTCACTCCTAGTGTGCAGTGCACACTGACCTATGCGATAACATTGGGTTGAGGAACATGACAAATGTTGTCAGTGGCCAGTAACTCACAAATGCTCTCATTACCTTACCAGCAGCAGAGGCAGGTGTGCTGAAGTTAGCACCCTGGGATAATTAGACATGATGTAGGAAATTCGTCATTAGTCCCCATAAGGCATGTTTTTCTCCCACTGTGGTGATGTGGAGGGTTAATACGAGAGCTCCAGTATGAGAGCTGAGCCTGTCTCTGGCAGCTTAGACGCTGTCTAATGAGAGCTGTGCAGGCCAGTTCTGAGTTCACACGAGATCGAGATTTTCCTTTCAACCCTGCCCCTCACCTGCCACCCCATCATAACGAAGATTGCCAAAAGAGAATCAGGCATAGTCCTAAAGAGACATCGGAAAGGTCCATTACAACAGCTTACTGCCCGACACACACATCTTCAGCCTGGATCGTGGACGCCCACTTTTTTTAGGGTTTAAAGATTTCAAAATGTGAAATGAAAGAAACTGGTTAGCAGCTAATTCAGCATGTGTTTAAGGAGAGTTTTGTGGCGTCAGACGTAACAATGTCACACATGACAGCAAAATTCTATAATCTGATAACATTTTGCCTCATCAGCGATGAAGAAGCAGCTAAATTTTGGAAGTCCTATGGGACTCTGGAAATTTCTAGAATTAGTTTAACACACCATCGCCTTTGAAACTTTCAATGGAGGTCGGATATGCAGATGAGCCCACTAAGTGCCCTCTTAGTATTTCCGGGATAAGTTCTGACATCTAAAGTCATCCGTGACTTGGAAGGGAATGAGGGACTTGTCCCCAAATAGAGGAACTATGCAGAAATGATGTTTGACTTACCTAGAGTGAGAAAAGCACTTCAGCAGAGTTGGAGTACAAGCTTGCTACCACAGAAATCTCTGTAAGAGTAAAGAATGATCCTAATGCTGAGTGGGACATGAAGTATTCCCAAAAATGAAGGCAAAGCTCAAAATTTCTAATGTTCTGCCTGAACCTGACTTGAGTTTAGCCAATAAATGTTAGAATTAAACTGAGGATCCTGGAAGAAATTCCATGGATCGGGGTAAAGAAAAGGGTTGAGGCTCCTGCTACTTAGAGCTGTCTTGAACATCAATACCCACTTAAGGTGGAACGTTTTGATCTTGGGGTCATCTTTTGCTAGCTATGTTTTCTTAAGCTAGGCATTTCTCTCTGAGTCTCATCTGCAAAATAGAACTAATAATAATATCTTTCCAATTTACTTCTCATATTTATGGAGATCAAATAAGTCATATAGGAGATTCCACTTAAAAAAAACCCTGAAAGAGCAGCTTGTTCCTAAATCAGAGGGAGCCCATATTCTGAAAGCATCAAGCTCTATGCAAGGAAATGGCCTTGACCCTTGGCAGAGTAACAGTTTGGTTTCAAGGCCAAAGATTTATGGAAATGATCTGGACTTACACGCCAGACCTTGTGTGGCAAACGCTGTTCTGAGTGAGGAGACACTAAAATGTGTTTGGGGGCATAAACGGTACAGCTGGCGGGCATATCCTGACCTTCTGCAAGAAAGAGCACATTGAGAAGTCTTCTTCAGAAGCGAGTGGCAGAGGCACTGTGTAGGTCCATTGTCATGACAACATGCCTGCTTCTTTCCTGGTGAGTACACATGGTGTCTTCTTTGGAAAGTGACCCATGAGTCATGTCCCATCACTGCCCCAGCATGTGGGTGTGAATTAGAAATTTCCATACCTCTGCCCTCACCACCCACCCTTGTTCACCAAGTGAATTCTCTCAGACATACACCAACAAGAGTTGCCCAGTGACACTTTCCTGCATTATTGCAGAAGCCTGTGAGGTCCACTCTACTAGGGCCACTCTACTCCGACACTTCCCAAGAACTGTCGCAAAGAGTACCTTCCTAAACACCACATTAAAGAAAAGTCATGAGTCTCCATGATTTACTCTAACTCCCTTAACCTCCATTTAAGAGCTTCTGTGACTTAGCCGCATTCACGTTTCAAAACTTTCCCTACTCACAGCCTGTGCTTTGTTAAAGCTAAACATGTTTTCCAAACATACAACACATTTCCCACCTCCCTGACTTGGCCAGGCTGCTTCCCTCCTCTATTTGAGGTGCAACACTCAAACCAAAGCCGAGAGCATGACAGTGCCATACAGCTGCCCATATTATTGCAGTTCCCTGCTGAAATGTGGCTCCTACATCAAGCATTTGGAAGCCCCTGACTGAATTCACCCTTTTCCTATAGTTCTGTTCAGAATAATTAATTTTCCTTGTAACAGTTATTTATATGCTTGCTGCATTCTATCTTATACACTGAAAATTCTTTGAGGTCAGGAAACCATGTCATATCTTTATTTTCTCTGATTGTATAATTCAGTAGGTGTTTGATATTTTTAAATGAATGAATGTGTTAATGAATTAATGAGTGATGTCTACCTTTCTTCCTTTGCTCATGCTGTTCCACACAAAATATTCTGCTTTTGGCTTCAAAATACCATGCATACTTCAATGTTAAGCTCAAGGCTCATTTGCTCCATAAAGCCTCCCTCAAACCCCACCAACCCCTCTGCTGTATTTATAATCTATATGTCAAAAAGCCAAACAAATTATCTCCTAAACTTTCACTATCTGTTTGAAGACACTGGTCTCTTCTAAAGCAGGGGGTCTTAAATCTAAGATCCATGGGTAGGATTAGAGAGACAAAGAACCTTCTAAAATTGACTGTAAATTTTTATGTAAATACCCAGGTCATTAGAATGACCTAGAGCTCCATGACCACCCCCACCAGCACCAGTACCACCACCACCAAAACAGTTAAAAGAACCACTGTTGTAAGGGGACTGTAATCTGCTTTCCGTGAGCAGAGATTGAGTCTGTCTCGCACATCTTTCCTCCTTCCCCCAGTGGCTAGTCAAGCACTAGGAGCAGAAAGGAGACCATCTTTGACTGGCCGGAGTAGCGCCTTGACAGGGCCAATGTCTCTTGACTTTCACTGTGCCCCCAAAGCTGTACCCAGCCTGAGAGGTGGTGGGCAGAGCTTAGCAATGGCATTGTAACTAGGTAAGCAAATGATCTTGGGACTGGGATAAGTTAATGCCTAAATGGAAATGGTGGAAGAGCACCTGGCCTGATGGAATTGCCTTTCTCTAAGTGAAATTCTACGACAAGATGGGACAGGGAGGCAGGGAGCCCTGTACAGGTCAGGGTTATTAGGAAGCAAACCCGTAAAGGAGCTGTCTTCTTTGGAGGCAGGCCTGGCTTGGTCCTGGGGGCTCGGGGCAGAACCCTCACCATTGTTTGCTCTCCCCCTTTCTGCTTGGCTTGGCCTGCTCGGCCACCTTGGTGCCTTGTAGCACCACAAGGTCTGGAGAGCACCAGAACCCATATGTGTTGAATTAATATAAAATAGTCTTTACAAAGCAATGCTTTAGGGAGATAGTGTTAGTAAAGAAATGTCAGACTTTTCACTTGGGGTTGAGCAGCAGTACAAAATAAGGTCTTTTACCAGCTGTAATGCTTTTATAGGGGGGAAAATCTATGGAGTCTTTTTAAGTTACCAATAATGACTTTAGCTGTTTAACAAAAGAGTTGATATTAAACAAAAAAAAAGAAAGGGGAAGTATGATTGGTGATTTTTTTTTTCAACAAGCTAAATTCTTTTTAGTTTATCCTTGATTTAAATCATGGTTTGTTGTTACAAACCCCCAAAATTATAAGCAGCCAGTGTAGTCGTGGTTTCGATAAAACTATCTTAAGTAATGATGATCCCACCTTATTTAGACAAGTCAGGGGTCAATATGGTCTTATTTGCTTCTGGTTTTCATTAGTGGCGCTCTCTCTGTAGCATCACACTTCCTACCAGCTCCTTGAATACACAGAGGATTCATGCTTCAGTTCTGCATGTATTAAGAATGCAGCCATAGCAACTACTAGCATTAATGAACTATTTGCTTATGCAGTAATAATTAACTTCCATTACATTACTTTGTGTGATTACTTTCTTAATTGCCTGAATTATGCATCCATTTAATATTTAATAACCATTCTCAGAAATCAGACACTGGTAAAAAACAAATTGCTCACAGTTTCCTTGCAATAATTAAGCTCACAAGAATAAATGAAACCTTTTAAAAACGAATGCCTTGTGATTATATCCTTGCATATAGAACAAGATCCTAAATTAGTTATTTATTAAATCTAAATTTAAGTCCAAATAGTGCATTTTTCACTTTCGCCTCGGGAAATCAACCTGCACAGTACCTGATATCAACAACAGAATTAAGTGCTTTCTGTTTTCTTCAGGAGTCACAAGCTCATTAATATTTATTACCATGCAAAATTCAAAAGTCCTTAAAATATTGTGTGTTTATTATTTATTTCAACTTGGCATCTCCTTTACACAAGGTAAGTAAGATGTTTCGTTGGAGATTAAAGTGTTATGAAATGAGATCAATAGCTCTCCATTGAGATGGGCTATTGTGAGCCTTCCTCAATTCTTTTCCGCTTCCTAACACCCCCATTTACACACAGTCCCACACGGACCCAGGCCCATACAGTCACCTCCAAGCCTCTTATAAAACAGTGAAAGCACACATATGCAATGTGTTTTTAACCCAGCTGAAGGAGATTCGTGGCAATTTATCCTCATACATTTACACTCACAGCCAGGCAGTTAGATCTCCTTGTCTTTTCAGGTTACCAGCTAGAGCTCTCTGAATCCCGTGCCCTTCTGCCGGCACCCAAGCAAAGCCACATGCTGATTTGCAAAGTGATAATGCTATTATCCTATTGTATATCAGCTTCAGTTCCCTCCGGCTTGCAAAGTCATCACTGTCTTAACAAATAAAACGTGTGACTGCTTTATCGCAGGTTTCTTGGTGAATAGATTCTATTGAAAATCTGGACAAGACAGCTTTTTTTTTTTTTTTTTATCTTCCTGGGACTGGATCTGCAAAATTGTTCTGCCATTCCACATTGATTATGGCAGCCATGTACAGACATGTTTATCTGAACCATAACCATGTTAGTCTTAAGCTACAGGGACACTGGGATGTTATTTACCCACTACTACCCTGTGAATACATAATATACACAAAATAATGTACCATAGGAAAAAGGGGAGGGGCTAACTTGGAGCATTTTGCACCAAATGAGCTGGTCCAGAAAAATAGGTACAGCCTAAGGGATTATATACAGAGTGCCAAGCAAATAGCTGAGATGAACCATTCTCCTACCAGAGAGGAGAATCTTTTTGCAAAGCGTGGAAATGGCCAAGGGGAAGGGGTAACGTCGGGGGTGGGAGTTAGTTTGTGGAGAACAACTGGAATTTAGGGTGTCACAAGTCAACAATGGCTGCTATCCTGAGTTTCCAAACTGAGCTAAATTGATGCCAATCTCGCTGACTGTTGTTACAGTGGGCAGTCATTAGGATTTGCTTTTTAAATGATCTCTCAGCCTGTAAGGCTGAGAGCTGCTAGCAAGGCAAGGTTAGAGAGAAAATGATAGCAGTATGTTGATGCTTCACAGACCTCATGATAGTTTCCGTCTGTCATTATTTACGTCTGACTAGATGCGTCATGTCAGCTACCTAGAAGGCACTTTAATATGAAGCCCGTGTTTGCCTCCGCTCTTGCGCAGCCAGGCTGGGATACTATTATTTTTGCATCACTACACTTAGGTGAAGCTTGCTTCAATCTTTCAGTAACGACACACAAAAGAAAGAATAAATGGTTGTGTCCAAGTTATTATACATGCTTGTATTCTAACAGGCCTCGTCAGCATTGCTCAGAAAAAGAAAAAAAGTGAATTTAAATCAATAAACAGACATTTATTAAAAGGTCAGCTTAATTTTATTTGTTTCAGCTTCTTCGCCAATATTTTAGGTAAAACTATTTTTCTTTGGCTTTGGATTAGTGTCATTGTTATAGGATGGAATCACTTGGGGGGGAGGAGATATACAACTAATATTTGATCAAATTTACTCATGTTGTTTAATATCACCTTATATCATTTTTTATAAATTTTATCATTGTCACTATAAATAAAGCCACATGAAAGGCTTTTGTTTTATATTTATATTATTGACACCACAAAGGACAGATTTTCAAATAATATGCATTTATCTGTAGAACTATATAGTGAGGACTAATCACAGCACACATAGTGATTTTTAAATCTAAGATGACCATTTCATATATCAGAAAAAAATACTATTATGGCAAAAAATAAAATAGTATATTTATGTTGTCTTTCACCAACATTATTTTAACACATGAAACTACCACTACTCTATACCTGTTCCTGGTAAAGGAAAAAAATATGTATGCTGAAAAGATTTCTAGAACGTTGGAATTTATTGACACCATTTTATATTAAAATCTGCAACATAGATTTTGCAGGAAGCACATTTTAATAACAGCAAAGCATTCTAGGTGATTTTTCCTTTATACTTTAAAAAAATACAATAAATATAACTGGATTTAAGTGTGAATGAAACAATCTACAAACACATTTAAAAAACAAAAGCATATACGTATATGCAATGCATCAGTAAAAACATATAAACACTTGAAAATTTTTCTTTACATGAATAATTTAGTACAAAGGCTTGAAAAGGTAGAATTAAAAAAATAAAATAACTCACATAGACTATGTTTTAGGATTACAATTTTATAAAGTTTCCACTAAGATTCTATATTTAAACAGTAAATAGCATTGTTGTATCCAGAAAATGAGTTATTACTCTAAAGTCAGTTGTTCAGATATGAGAAAAATGCACTAACCCATTCTGCCTTCTGAGTTCTAAGCGTTTAACAGAATCTCAGGACTGCAATGTTAACTGAACAGATTTCTATCAAAAGCCTGGGTCATTCTGAAATAACTGGGGATATACAATATTTGATCTCCTTATACAGATAGAAGTGCTTATATTTTTCAGTCTACACAAGCCATGTAAGCATAAAAGTATGATGATACAGATCTCTTTTTTGCTTTAAAGATCAGACACCAGCTTCATGAGATAATATTTTCAGTTTGATGCATTCATGTTTGTGGCATATTTTTATAAATTTCAGGTATGATGCTTTGTCAGGGCTAAATGAAATGCCCGGCATATTTATACACATTTTTAGAAGGTAGTAGAATTTGCATTTTTAACCAATGTGACTGTCATAAACTAAGACAAATACAGTAATTTAAAGTGGAATCAATCACATTCTCTCAATCTCTTAAATTTTAAAAATAATTACGTTACAGCACATATGTTAAAATACTTTTTTAAAAAATGGTTTGCCCAAGGCATTTTTCTTACCTCCTGCCCAAGCTACTTGCGAGTTGTGGCGAAAAACAAACAGTAGGTGGCAGTCAAACCACTAAACTGCTTCAAGGCTTTATTAACTGGAATCTGTTGTTAAGAGTAATAGGAAAGTAGTATATTTTTCCATTTTAAAGAATTCATTTTATAATTAATTGTGAAATAACATTTCTAAGGTCCCAAGCTGCTGAAATAGTGAGTTGATTGCACCCTTACGCGAATGAAACTAGATAAAAGTGATTTAATTCAAGAACCCTTTCTGCGCTATCTCTATAACTTTTATATTTTTAAATATTTCTCTGTTATTACTGTTTTAATGGGGGTCTTTATGCCGTTTGGTAATTGTGGACATGATCAGTGCTTTCTTGGGCTGGAGCCAGAGCTACGTGAGTCATGCTTGTATATCTTTATGCAGATTTTAAATAACCTGCAGGAGCTTTTCCCTCCCCTGATCTTATAGACTGAATATGTATAATCCCTGTCTGTGCCTCAGAAATAAACTTGTTTATAGGAAAGGTCCAAACAAGAAGCTGAAACACAGAAGAAACATTCTCTGAAACAGAGAATTGTGGACAACTGAAAATCCAGACAGTGTGAGTGAAAAGCAGCTTTGCATAAAAGGCCATGTCATCTCCACGAAAGGAAGGGCTTTCTTTATCTGTCGAGTTCACCCTGATGTTCCCACAGTTGAGAATGGGATGCCGGGCACATAGTAAATGCTCAATGAACACTTGCTGAATGAATCAATGTATAGCCAAAATCCAAGTCCTACTCATTTGTCTCAGATGTCTAGCCTAGAAATTTTTGCTTTTGCTTCAGTTCTTCAGACAATGATAAAGTTATGTTTCCACTCCCCACCACTGTCCCTCCCCCAAACATTACTGTTAATTACTAATATTGGAGATTGACACGGTACCACCAAGACAACACAGCAGAACATGACTCGTCTAGTCTATTTGGAAGGCCTTTGCTGTGAGTTACTGGCCAGAATTGTTTCTAGAAATCTAAGAAATGCTACAGAAAAAACCAACTATGTAAGTACCACTGGCCTGAAAGCTGAGGCAACTTGATTAATTTACTTACCTGCCTGTGCCACAGTTTTCTCATCTGAAACATGAGAATAACAATAGTGCCTATTTTAATAAGGTTGTGGTAGTAACTAAATGAGTGAGTACATGTAAAAATCTTAAGACTTGTAAGGCAATCCTGAGTCCTCAATATATATCAGTTATTATTATATGTTATTATTATGTTTGTTATTAATATTAATAACACTTTACCCTTATGTGTGCATTTCAATGAGAATCACTGTGACAGTGAATGGACTTGGTGATGTACAGAAAGGTTTGCACATTAGACCAGCAGCTCCATAACAATAAAGTATGACATGGAAATGAGTATGGTTTAAGTTGACTAAAAGCTTGACTTTCTTTCCCTTTCCTTTCTTTCCTTTCCTTTTCCTTTCCTTTCCTTCTTTTCTTTTCTTTCTTCCTTCTCTCTTTCTCTCTCTCTCCCCCTCCCTCCATCCCTCCCTCCCTCCTTCCTTCCTTCTTTTCTTCTTCCTTCCTTCCTTCCTTCCTTCTTTTCTCCTTTATGCCTTTCTTCCTTCCTTCCCTCCTTCCTTCCTTCCTTCCTTCCTTCCTTCCTTCTTTTCTCCTTCCTTCCTTCCCTCCTTCCTTCCCTCCTTCCTTCCTTCCTTCCTTCCTTCCTTCCTTCCTTCCTTCCTTCCTTCCTTCTTTTCTCCTTCCTTCCTTCCTTCCTTCCTTCCTTCCTTCCTTCCTTCCTTCCTTCCTTCCTTCCTTCCTTCCTTCCTTCCTTTCTTCCTTCCTTCTTACCTAGCCTTAGGAACAGCCAGGAAGTAACACTCCCTACCTCCTGTACCCTGTGCCACCTCACATCCCAGTCCAACTAAGCTCTGAAAACATATTTCAAACATTTAAACAAGTTCACTTTAAAATAAGGACTCAAAAATTCTCACTAACTTTGAATATTTTCTCAAATCTATACCTTAGTTCATTAAAATGATCAAATTAAGAACAATTAGTTTAAGAAGGAGACATTATAATTTCCTTCCTTTTATCCCTTTTTGAAACAGAGCTGAATTTTATCAAAACTAAATTCAGATCCCAAAAGGACTTAAGTTTAGTTCAAACGTCAGAAAGGAGGCAACTCAAGCTGTGTTTACAATCTGGCAGTTTACTTCCCTCCTAAGCAGATAGCAGTGGGCAAGCCCTACAGATCAGATTTTAAGGAAACAGTAATAAGCATTTCCTAATCTCACTGGAAAATGTTCAGGGAACTAAAACGCTTTTCTTCAATTCATCCATCCTTTTCTCTCCTCCTATGGTAAACCATCTATAGGATTTTAGTAAAGAACTGTGAACTAGTCAAGTCTAAAAAACAAAGAAATGAGTAATTTGATGACTTTTTGTTCCCTTTTCCCCAGAATCTTCCATTCTCTTAGGTGACTCTGAGGAAGGAGGTCAAAATATTGAGTTTAAGCAATTTAAATAAGAGACATTGAGTAATTTAAAAATGAGACATTCACTACAAGACCCATTCGTTTAAATTACGTGAAAATCCAAGGTAGACAGTGTGTAATTAGGAGCCGTGTAAGACCTCAGGCAATTTCAGTGGGGGTTAGGAGATTGCTTTAATAGAATATGACAAGGTTCCTTTTGTTTTTCATAAAATATTGTATTCCCTCTTGAAATGTAACAAATCCTTAATGAAATCAGAGCCCCTTTATTGTTAGGGAATATTTTTTATGTTTTGAGAGATCAACAATGTCAAAACAATTACTGTAAATTAATGATGGACGAACCTCAAAAGATTTAGAGGTTGGTTAGTTCAAACATATGAAGCCTCATGTGAATCTATGTGAAGGCTACAGTCAAAATCTTACCTGGTAATCAGGTGCTTTCATGAGAGATATAAAGGCTGATGGCTCTGGATAGAAAGTACTGGGCAAGGAAAGAGGAAATCTGATTTTTACTGGTTCTGTTACTCACCTCCTGGATTATTCCAAAGAAATAACTAGGAATCTCTGAACATGCTTTTCTCTTTGGTTGTCTTTTATTTTCTGTGTTTGCTTGTTGAGGTTGTTTATTTATGAAGAGAAATAAGTTATTTTCTGCAAAGAACTGAAGACATTTCAGGAAAAAATTTTTTATAGTTTATAAGTGTAAAGTAAAACCCATGGTTGGATTAATAGTAATTAGTTTCTGCTAAGCTAGAAATACACTTTTATTCAGTCCTCAAATAGTAAAATTATAGGTTCTGGCCAAGTCCATAAGCAAAATTATGGTGGTAACTGTGGATATTATAGCCAATGCCACATGTATTTAATGTGATTTATTAATAGCTAAGAGAATTGAGGAAGGAGCAAACCAGAAATTTGCTTTATAAATAAGTCATGCCAAACTAATCTCCTTTCCTTGTTTTACTATATGGATACTCAGTGGTAAGTCAATACAGAATCCTTGCAAAGTGGATTTCTTTATTTTAGACAAACATGAACTTAGCTAGCTTGTATTATCCTGAACTAGGAAAATAAGTTTAGGCTGAATGATGATGTAAACCTAGAGTACCCTGTAATTGTTCCAGTTTTATTTGGCTTCTCTTTTTTTCTTTTCTTTTCAATAAGGTTGAAGTCATAAAAGGCATGCCTATCAAACCCCCAGAGAACAAAAGCAAAACGAGATTGGTAGGAAGACTAGATATGTTGGATGATACCATCAAGATTCAAAATGCTTAATAGGCTAGAAGATATACTAAAATAAATCACATGAATTTTAATAGGAATAGAGTCCTTCATTTATGTTCAAATACACACACACATACAAACTGCACACACATATATAAGAGAAAGGGGACATTCATGTTTGGTGGTTTGTATATAAATGGCCCCAGTCTTTTGTTGATTAACAGTATCACATGACTGCCAAAAATATGAATGTAGACAGGTTACATATAGACTTACATGTCAGGTACTGTTCCAAACTACTCACGAGCATTGTTTTATTTATTCCTAGTATCATCATTTTGTGGATGATAAAACAGATGTACAAAGGGTAGGTAACTTGTTTGGAGCAGAGTCAGGATAATGATGCCAGCATCTTCCCCCAGAGATGCTCTGAATCTCCACTTTCATGACTTTCAGCTCAAGAAAAGTAACTCCCCATTGTTCTGTGGGCTGGAGTCTGGTTCTTAGTTCTTTGTACATCTTAGTGGGGAAAGGGATAGATGCAATATAAACATAGAGAGAAAAAGCTGTAGGAAATAGAGATACTTGGCCGGAGAGGAGAAAACTTGGTGAAGTTGTGATAGGTGTTCTCAGATGTCTAGACTAGACATTGTCAAGGAAAAGATTACACTTATTTATGTATTCCCATAGGGATGGAAGTCACAAATTTCAATCCGAAATATGTTCTTACCACATAAACAATCCAAACTAGGATGTGCTGCCTTGTGAGATATGAGCACCTCATTCATGAAATGATCAAGAGGAGCCAGATCAAGGAGAGACACCATACAACAGTGGGAAGTTGACCCAGATGGTTCCCAGGGTGCCATCTAAGATACAAAATTTTGGATAATCAGAGAAAAGTTTAAATTGGAAACACTTGTGAACTGCTTTGCTCCCTACACACACACACACACACTTTCCTCTGTCTCCATCTATATCCTTCTTGGGAGCAATTACACTGGATTTGCAGCTACTAGATCTGATTTCTAAACATTTTACTTAAACATCTCTGCCCCTCTAGTTTTTCTTTCTGTAAATAAGAAAGAGAGAAGTAACTAAAGAAGAGAGAAAGTAAGGAAAAGAAGGAAGGAGGGAGGAAGGGGAAAATGAAAACACAAAATACGGAGAGTAAGAAAAATAAATTTAGTCATGATTCACTCTTTATAATTTTCTAGACTTTTGTGAAACCACCATGATATAACAGATCAGCAAAAATTTGGGGAAAGAGGAAAACATGTATTTAAAGCACACTAAATTCAAAGCATTGTCTGCAGCAATTTGGCTCAGTGTCCTGTGTGAACCCTAGATCATGCGTTTGATACATGTGCATTGGTTAACTGTGTCCTGTTCTTTGATGACATCCTCTGTGCCCACGTCAAATCAGGCATGTGGTGAATGGCTATTCTTGATTGTACCAGGGACTGTGGGAGAGAGTGAGAAGGGCTTAGTACAAAGCTGTCCCATCATCAAATGACAACTCAAAATGGAATTCCTCATCATCGTGCATAGTGGTATCATCTCAGCACATAAAGGACCACACTTTTTGTAATGGGATACTTTTCTGCAAGTGGGGAAATTTTACATTTAGATGAAAGACAATTAAAATGGAAAATATATACATACGCATACACATATATGTATGCATGTGGGGAGAGAGAGAGGGGGGGAGAGAGAAAAGTAGAGAAATCTCAAAAAATGGAACTAAAAAAAATAAATGCCCAAGTCAATGCCCAGTCTGTATGCATTTCCAACCAATGAAATATATGAACTCTTATTACCAGTCATCAGAACCTAGCATCTACCCCCTTACATTGACACTGACTTTAAAATAAAATTACAGAAATCATAGGAGATTATATAATAAAACAACACAAGAATCTTCTATATAGTTTTCAAGTGCGGCTTTAAACTTAGCAAATCAAATGCTACTATTTGCACATCAGGAATGAAAACATAAGCAGTTGAATTATAAATGTAATACCCCTAAGGAGTTGGGTATTATATTATATCTGTAAATAAGATAACAGATGTAGTAAAATGTAGAAAATGGAAATGAGATGGTTTATTTTTCAATTTCCCTAGATTTACATTAAGAAAGTAGAATTGAATTTTGAAATCATAATTATAATATGGAGGTTAAAAGGTATTCAACAAGAGGAAAGCCTAAGGGATCATTTGTGGCAGGAAATAGTACATATTGCTTAAAAGAGCAAACTAAGGAGAAATAATATGTCAACTAGGATTGGGGTAAAACTACCAAGAATAATAAAATGTATGGAAAGCATTTCATTCAATTGTCATCATGAATTTTTCATCATGGCTTCTCCTCATGATGTAGATTATTATAGCACTTTTTAAAGTAATAGCTTGGATAGCATTCTAGAAAATTTCTTGATTTGCTATGCAATTACTTGAAAAGTTATAAATCTCTAAATAAAGTGCAAAATGTCCTAGTTTACACCTAGAATGGAAAACTCTTATAGTCTGTGGGGGAGATGGCTAACAGTCCACCAAAAGTTGTTTGTCCCTTCTTGCTAAGAATGTAGCTAGATTACATTTCTGTCTCCTTTGCAGCTAGATGTGGCCATGTGACTAATCTCTCACCAATGTACTATGAGCAGAATTTATGTGAGTAATTTTCACTTAACTTGCTTAAAAGGAAATTCCTGGTTTTGGACTTCCTCTCCTAACCCCTTCTCCCAGGCTCTAATAGCCAAAACTTGGAAAACAGTGTGTGGAGAACCACTTGATACAAACGGCAGGACTGCCATCGACTGAGTCTCTGATGAAGTTGGCAGAGCTTCCCTATCCACCTGAACCCTTCACCCTGAAAATGTTACGTGTGAGAGAAATCAACAGTTTTATATTATAAGCTACCTTATTATTGAGTCTTTTGTTACAGAAGTTTAACATTTTCTCTAATTAATACATAAACTTTCAGAATTATTTTCATTATCTTCTTGTACACAAAAATGTTGGGCTTTAGGAATAGACTTAGATTTAAATATTTTAATCAAACTTGTACAAAAAAATTACAAAATAGTTTCCAGCCAAGGTGGTGGAGTAGGTAGACACTGTGCTTATCTCCTCTCACAACCATATCAAAATTACAGCAAAACTACAGAACAATCATCATTGAGAATCACCTGAAGTCTAGCTGAACCAAAACCCTACAACAAAGGACATACTGAAAAAGCCACCTTGACACTGGTAGGAAAGGCAGAGATGTGGAATTGGCCAGTCCCACACTTGTGTGTAACCACTAAAAATCGAGAGGGATAATTCAGCTGTGGGGGGGGGGGGTCTCCCTCCAGACAAGCAAGGGGTAACAGCACCACACCAGGCTCCCCAGCCCAGGTTCTAGTACTAGAGAGAGAAGTCCCCATAACTTCCGGCTGTAAAATCCAGTGGAGATTGTGGCTGAGTGATATGGAGGGCAGCTGTAGTCCTAGGTGCTCCTCTTAAAGGGCCCATGTATAGACTTACTTGCTGACAGACTCAGTCACTCTGAGCTCCAGCACTGGGCCAGCAGGTCAAAAGGTGCCAGAGACACATGGAGAAGAACTGAGGTGTTTGGCTGCAGGATAAGGGCTGGAAGGGCAGCTTTGTCCCAGACTAAGAAGCTGGCGGAACCCATTGTTTCTGCCTTGAGCCCTACCACCACCTGGCATGCAGATACAGGCAGGCACCATATCTGAGTTTCCATCAACCTGGCTAACACCACAGATGGAGGCCACTTGAGGATTGCCTTGTTGCTCATGCCAGGTAGCCCCAGGCAGGACATATGCTGCAGTTGAAATTGGCCTGCAACGGTCTCCTCCCAGGAGGCCCTGGGGCTGGCACAACCAGTGGTTAGCTTAAGAGAAGCTGGAGCATCATCACCTCCAAGGACAGCACATTCAAAGGGCAGACTAGGCAAGCACCAGTGTCCTGTTAAAGCAAATCGTGCTCCATAGGGTCAGTCCCTGCAAAACAGCTCCTCCATGCAGTAATAGCCAGTCCTCACAACCAATCAGACCAAGGGGCAATCCCTCCCATTGACATACAAACAGCAACTAAGGCTTAACCACAACAGGAGGGCACACACAACCCACACAAGAAACACACCTGGAGCACCTGGCTCTGGTGACCAGGTAGACTGTGCCACTGGGCCGCATGGGACACCTACTACCTAAGACCACTCTATTAAGACAGAGACATGGCAGCCCTACCTAACACACAGAAACAAACACAGGAAGGTAGCCAAAATGGGGAGGCAAAGAAACATGTCCCAAATGAAAGAACAGAACGAAACTTCAGAAAAAGAACTAAACAAAATGGAGACAAGCAATCTACCAGATGCAGAGTTCAAAGCATTGATAATAAGGATGTTCAAATGATCTTAGGAAGAAATTCAATAAAGAGATAGGAAACATAAAAACGTAGATAAGAAAACAAACAAAAAAAAACAGAAATAAAGAATGCAATAACAGAAATAAAAATACATTAAAGACAATCAACTGATTAGGTGACACATAGGACTGAATCAGAGATTTAGAAGATAAGGTAGCAGAAAACACCCAAACAGAACAGCAAAAAGAAAAAAGAATCCGAAAAAATGAAGTTAGTTTAAAGGGCCTCTGGGACAACATCAAATGTACCAACATTCACCTCACAGGGGTATCAGAGAGAGCAAGGAGTTGAAAACCTATGTGAAGAAATAATGATGAAAAACTTCCCTAATCTGGCAAAAGAAATAACCATACAAACCCAGGAAGCACATAGTGTCCCAAACAAGATGAATCCCAAGAGGCCCACACCAAGACACATCATAATTAAAATGCCAGAGCTTAAAGACAAAGAGAGAATCTTAAAAGCAGCAAGAGGAAAGCAGTTAGTTACCTACAAGGGAGCTCCTATAAGACTGTCAGCTGATATCTCAACAGAAACTTTACAGGCCAGAAGTAACTGGCACAAAATACTCAAAGTGATGAAAAGCAAGGACCTACAACCATGATTACTCTACTCAGCAAAGCTATCATTTAGAATCGAAGGACAGATAAAGAGCTTCCCAGACAAGGAAAAGCTAAAGGAGTTCATTGCCACCAAACCAGTATTACAAGAACTCTTAGAGGAACTTCTTTAGGATGAAAAAAAAAGATTTTAAAAAATATGAATAATAAAAAGACAATAACTACATGTCTATCAACAATTAATTTCAGTGTAAATGGGTTAAATGCTCCAATCAAAAGACACGAGGTGGCTGAATGGATACGAAAACAAAACCCTTACATATACTACTACAAGAGACCACTTCAGATCGAAAGACACATGCAGACTGGAAGGGATGGAAAAACATATTTTACGTAAATGAAAATGAAAAAAAAAAGCTGTGGTAGCAATACTTACTTACAGAGAAAACACACTTTAAAACAAAGTGTGTTAAAACATAATATGACATGAGACAAAGAAGGACCCAATAATCCCACTTCTGGATATTTATCTGAAGAAACACAAAACACTAATTTGAAGGGCCATGTGCATCTGTATGTTCATTGCAGCGTTATGTACATAGCTAAGATATGGAGGCAACCTGGGTGTCAATCTATGGATGAATGGATGAAAAAGAGGTGGTACATATATACAATGGAATATTACTCAGCCATTAAAAAGAATGAAATCTTGCCATCTGCAACAACATGTATGGACCTAGAGTATATTATGCTGAGTCAAGTAAGTCAGATAGAGTAAGACTAATGCCATATGATTTCACTTATATGTGGGATCTAAAAAACAAGATAAACAAACAGAAACAAACATAGATACAGAGAACATTTTGAGGGTTGCCAGATGGGAGGGGGTTTGGGGGAATGGGTGAAAACAGGGAAAGATTAAGAAATACAAATTGGTAGTTACAAAATAGTCATGGGATGTAAAGTGTAGTATAAGGAATGTAGTCAATAATGTATGTATGGTGTCAGATGCGTACTAGATTTATCATGGTGATAGATGGGAGGGTGTTGGGAGTAGGGTAAAAAACGGGGAAGGGATTAATACAAATTGGTAGTTACAAAATAGTCATCGGGATGTAAAGCAAAGCATAGGGAATATAGTCAATAGCATGGTATTACCTACTGTGTTTCCCCAAAAATAAGCCCTAGCATGATTTTTCAGGATGACATCCCCTGAACTTAAGCCCTAATGTGTCTTTTGGAGCAAACCTTAATATAATACCCGGTCTTATTTTCAGGGAAACACAGTATGTATAGTGCCAGGTGGGTATTAGTCAGGGAGATCACTTCTTAAATTATATAAATGTCTAATCATTATGCTGTACACCTGAAATCAATACAAAATAATACTAAATGTGAAGTGTAATTGAAAAATTAAAATGGGAGGAGAAAAAGTTGAAGAGGAATAGAGGTTCAAATTTCGAGGTATACAGCAAATAAGTATAAAAGCAAAGGGAAGATAGTCAATAATATTGTGTCATGATGGTTAATATTGTGATAGCATGGTGTCAGATGGTTGATTGACTTATCATGGTGATCACTTCTTTAGGTATATAAATGTTAAATAACTATAGTGTACACCTGAAAATAATATAATACTGTACGTTAGCTCTATTTTAATAAAAATCTTTTTAAAAATCATGAAGTTGTTGAATATTATAAATCATGATCCAATGTTTTCAAAAACTAATTTGTGATTATTTAAATTTCTAACAAACCAAATAAATCTGCTAATGATTATTATTTTATTTTCATTTTAAAACGATTTGTTACAAACTTCCTTCAGTCAACTCTATTCTACATTAAATATGTAATTTAATTAGTAAAATTTCATTTTGCATTTTAAAAAATTACAAAATAATGTTTTGCTATATCTCTAAAACTTAACTGTATTATTTATTTTGATTTTTGTTTTATTTTTATTTTTATTTCATTCAATCACACACTGTGAGCTTTTATAAAAGCAGAGCAAATTATCTGAGTTCAGAGAGTTTGAATGAGAACTCTCATCTCAGAAACGCTATCCTCAACATGAAAACGCTTTTGAATTTTCACAAGTTATTTTTATATCCAAATTGTTTTAACCAAATAACTGGGCAGTGGGGGGAGATTGAAGCTTACTGAGCAGAAAAAAGTTAACATATTAGGCCTGAGACTGCTATGGTCTTTACAAATTTGGTCCTTAGCTGACATCTGGAAATTAGAATTTCAGGAGGTTTCCACCATTCCCTAACTGATAATATTGGCTCACTGTGCCTTCACTATCTGTACAAACAATGTGGCTTATGCTGAACACCTGCTTTCCATCAGGGCGTCTGGAGTCCTGATATAGGCTAGGCAGAGAGTGCCTATGTAAAAACCTTGGGCAATGAGTCTTCCCTCAGCTTCCCTGAGACACAACATTTCACACATGGTGCTACAGTTTGATTTTGGAGGAATTATATGCAGCCTGTGTGACTCCACAGGAAGGGAATTCTTGGAAGGTTGTGCCTGGTTTCCTCTGGACTTTGCCCCATGCACCTTTTCCCTGTGCTGATTTTGCTTTGTACCCTTTAACTGTAATGAATCGTGTGTTGAGTCCTGTGAGTGTGTGAACACTCCCAGTGAATCACCAAACCTATATAGAACTTCCAGCTTCCTAGTTCTCCGTAGCCCTGTGAGGTTGGTGGTTCATGGGTCATCATCAGTTTCACTTTCAGAATGAGGGACTGGGGTGCAGACTTGCCCAAGGTCCAGGATTGTAGAGCAGACATGAGACACGGGCCTTCTGAAGCCTAATTGTCTTCTAGTTTTCCTAAGTCGATTTTTGCAGTCTATGTTTCTGAGAGCCTGTGTGAGGAAGTCTGTGTGAGCTCCTCAGGGGTCACCAGTAGGAGGCGCTGACAGGTCAGGCCGGAAGGCCCCAAATCTTCTACTTGACTTCATCCAACTGGCTCCATATTTCTCAGTTGTATATAGAGGAATTCTGCTTAAATTAGTATAAAGACAAGACTTCCATTGATTTTTGTTTGTTTGTTTGTTTGTTTGAATACCACTGAATTATATCTTTTGGTTCCTTGTAGGTAAAATCAAAAATCAATGCTAAAAATTCACTTTTTTAGTTTTTACTTTTTAATGGTAAATATTCCACCCATAAGGAGGTTCACAGATTTTAGCAAATGATTCTAACATAGATTTTTACTCAATCAGTAGTAATTATGTATGGCCATGGCATAAATCTTTTATTCTGCTCTGATACAGCATTTCCCTGTTACTCTGTTACTTCCTTTGTCTTACACATCTCTCTGGATTTCTCACTGCTCTCCTCTCTGTCACCCTGTATGCTTTTGGTTCTTTCACACACCCTAAACCTAAACCTGAAAAAGCTACAAGATCTACCCTAATTAAGTTGCACCTAGGCCACTAAAGGGCAAGATTAGCTATGACAAATTTGCTCTCACACCTTTCCATAGACCCTACTTATCAGTCATCCCTACCATATCTATCGGCTGGCATAGAGAATGTAAACTTTGGAGCCATACAGACTTGTAAATCTGATTTCACTATTCTCTAGCTGTGTGGCCTTGGGTAACCTTTCTAAGTCTGAATATATCTGCAAAATGGCAATAATATCACCTCACCCATCCTGAAAAGGTTGAAAGTATTAAAAGAAACAGCACCAAATCCACAGGGGTCTCTGCTATATTCATGCAGCCTTACCACAATCATAATCATAAAGTACTCGGAGTACTTTTCCCAGGGACCGGTAAGGAAACCATTACAAGTGTTTAGCTGTTTGTTTACTCAGGAAGAAAAGGAAAAGTTTTAGCCTCTTAAGACATGAAATATGCAAAATCCTGAGAGCTCCAGGATTGGAGCGGAGAAATATGTTTATATTTTAGAGTACATTACAGTTCTCCATCAGAAAGGAAGTGGCAAGTAAGAGAATGACTCAACACAGAGCAGAGGGATTGGCTGCTCCAGTGAGTCCTGTGTTCACACAGGCAGCTGGAACCAGCTGGGAAAGAGAGGCACTGGGGTTAGGTAAGCAGGAAGAGAGAGGAGAAGCACGATCTGTTAATCATCTTGTCTGGTTTAGATTCAGATAAACGGCAAAAGCTATAGATACAAGTTTTAGTCTGAAGCTTAGATGCAAGTTTTAGTCTGAAGCTTGAAGAGAAAACACCAACTTATGCCCACGTGTCACATTTCCTTACCTCAAGCTCCAAATGCCAACATATCTAAATCTGAAATGCAAGGGTGGGTCATAAGTGTTTCATTAAATATTTATATTATAGTAATAAAAAGAGGCTTTAAAGAAACTGAATACTCAAATATAAAAATGTGAGTTTTATTTGGTCTCCAGGGGAGTATCAAGGAGGACCTAACCAGCCTCCAGGAACAAAACCTTGCTCGTTTAACCTTATTTCAGTGACATCAGATATCATAGTACACTTTATTCCCTATTTAGAAATACACCCTTTCGCTGCATGACCAACATCCTAAGTATTATCCTCGAGTCTTGTCCTCTCGGAAATACCTATCCTTAACACACAGTTACATGCTTCTCTGGCCAATTTAAATTCACACAGCAGCAGCAAGCAGCAGCTCTGAACCTCACTGACCACAGGGGATAGTCAATGGATAATTGCAGAACCATGAGAGCGACTGCCCAGAATGTGGTTGTAGTGATGGTCTGAAGTTTGGCCTTTGAAAGTGACTTTTTGTCACCCATCTCATAGTGGAGTGGAGTGCCTCGGCTGCCTGGTGTGAAATCTGCCCTGTTGTTTGTGTCAGTTCCACCAGCTCTCGGTCTTTATTATGTATAACAATGTGCGAGAAGTTTATTTAAAATGCAAATTTCTGAACCCCAATCTAAATGAAGATTGGGCTCAGGAATCTGCTTCTTAAACCCACACACCCAAGGGTCCTGATGCAAGTGATCCTTGGACTACATTTTAAAAAGTGTGTTATCTCTCTAACCTGTAACATCTTGACCCATAATTGTTAATTCTACTGTAAGAAAATCATGAGTTACAGTCCTGATGGAAGAAATAAAATAAGCAAAAGTCCTGAATACTGTAATGCTTGCAGGGAGTTTCTCTCTTCTTGGCTTCTCAGATACTGCTGGGGGCTTAGCTGGGGGTTCATATGTAGGCCATGGCCAGACAATGAACTCTACAAGAAAAACTGTTCACAAGTATAAAACTTGGACGCATTCAGAAGTATTCTGGAAGAGTTGAAAAGTATGCTGTTATGTGGAAGGTGATCAGATAGAGCTTGTTATGATGAAAAGCTTCATCTGTGCCTCATACACTTGGAGGGATATAAAGGAAAGCAAGTCAGACTCCTTCCCTGACTCCCAACTTCCTGGACTTGAGGTGTTTTCAGGTTGTGACAAAGGCTTGTCTAGTAACTTTCAGTTCCAGGAGTATCCATTCCCTGCCGTCTTCACTCTGCGTTAGATATCTGTACCTATGTGCTTAGTGCTCAATAAACATGTACTTGCTCATGCTAAAATATGCGTGAGTGATCACTTGTGTGCAATCCAGTGAAGCAGAAGAATGGACATCTGTACGTATTCCATCTTTCACTGGCCAACTTCCTATTAACTCCATTGCTGGACCAGCATCTTCAGGGGCTCCATGACAATTTCTTTCACCGATGTACATGAATTACAGATTCTACTTCTGTTCTGACATCGCATGCATTCTATGTGTCAAGCACTATGCTGATGCCATGTATTTAAAACTAAGACCAAGACGTGACCACTGTCCCTGAGAAGCTCACAGTCTAGTGAGCAAGGCAGAAACAGTACAATCATTAGCAATACAATTTGACAAGTGCTTTAATCATATAATGCTATTAATGGAAGCATAAGGAAAGGAAGACTGAGTGGGTTGGAAGGGAAAAGCTTGGGGACATAAAGAGGCCTTAGAGAAGCGGTCACAGTGCAGCAGGAGTTGGGAGCATGACAGAGGAGGAAGGATTCCAGGCACAGCAAACAGCATCTGTGCAGAGACGCAGAACTTTGAATGACGACGGTGTCGAGAACAGAGAGTGGGGCAACGAGGACAGTGACCAGACAAGCAGAACCCAGGCAGGCTGTGAAGGACCATGATAAGGGGGTTTGAACTGTCTCCTACTGGAAGCAAGCAGGAAAATTTCATCCAGAAATACAACTTGTGGACAGCAGATTAAAGGAATGGGAGAAAATGAAAACTGAAAGATTAATTTAGGGAATTTGCAAATCTCTAGGCCCGAGCCAGACCAGAAGCTTAAGTAGGAGAGATGAAGATAATGGCATAGATCTGAGAATGTTTTAGAGACCAAGTCCATCATCCTTGCTAATCGATTGGATGAGAGTATGGAGAGAGAATCTGAGCTTGGACACGAGTAGATGAGAATGCCATATGCTACAATGTGGAATGTAGATGAGGGAATAGGTTTGGTGGAAAACACAATGATTGGCCATTTTTGGGGTGTAGGCAGGTTATTGATCTAATGGGTTTAGAGATAATCTGTTCTAATGATGCTTAGTTGACGTAGGGTCGACAGATTTAGAGGGGAAAAAGCAAAAATAATAAATAGGATCACCCGGGAAATTTCATTTTCAGATAAACATTCTTTTAGTACAAATATGTCCCATGCAGTATTTGGAGCATATTCATACTAAAATTTATCAGTAAAATAATTCTTGTCTATCGACATGCAAATTCTGCCCTATTGGGAAGATGTTCAACTGACCCTGTCAGTTCCCCATAAAAAAAAAACCAGTTATCACTCCATTTCTTATTTATTTTGATGTTGGTTATCTCTAACATGTTTGTTCTTTGGATTCTCTTTTAAATCTGTCTGTGTCCCCTCATAGGTTAATAAGGAAAATCTTTAACATGTGTTCATTTTATATCTGTGTGAAACTCATCATCGTGCCTTTTTGAAAACTGTATTTTTAAACAGGGCCAAGAAATGAGTCCTCTGCCATTAAAGACTGTACAACGTGTTAAGCTGTAGCTGCAATCACCATCTGCAAAGCCCTTCTCAGCGTTTCCATTCTGCAATGCATTTTCTCAATGGCTTTTATCTGACACTGGTTAAACTGAGGGCTTTGTACATATGCAGAAAGCTAATGAAGAGTCATTATTAACTGTTCTGGAAAGTTAATAACTTCTAAATTGGAGGGACATTATATGATAATCTGAACAAATTAATCATTTAGAAAGCAGCAGAAACTTAGTCCATTTTCAATTTGCGAAAACCTGAGAAATGAAAAGGTGGCACTTAGATAACCCAAGCAGGCACCTAGAACACAAACTTGGTGACACCTTGGCCTGTCCTGCCGCCAAGCTTCTCCTGAGAAATTCAGCCTGCCTCTTTCTCCTCTGGTAGGGTCACAAGTCACTGTAAGTCCTCTTCACTCAGCGACTCCATCAGTGTTTATTGGGTGCCCATTCCACGGTCCTGGGTTAGATGCTGAGGATGCCAGGATGGATAGACACTGCCCCAAAGACAGACAGACTGTTCCAACAGGGTGCTGAGTATTAAGGTGTGGGACAGAGCTCCCAAAGAGGACAGGTCTCTCACCTTTACTTGCAGGTCAGTGAAGTCACTTAAACTGAGACCAGAAGGACACAAAGCCATTGAAGAGGTGAGGAGAGGAATTCAAGGTTCTAAGAATGGGAACTGTACAAGCAAAGACCTACGGGTGACAGAGAGAGTGCATGGTGTACTCAGAGACCACAAAACATCTGGAACATAGAACGTAATAAATGATAGTGTGTGGTAAGGCAAGGGCCGGACTGTGGCACGTGACATCAGCCCAGGAAGAAAAAAATCCAATGATAATATCTAGCATGTCTCAGATGCTTATTAGATACCCGGAATTATAATAAACATTTTACAAATATTGTCTCCTTGAATCCTCACCAACTGCTAAACGGCTAGGTAGGCTTTCCTTTTCTATATTGTATTTTAATTATAAAACTAACATATGCTTATTGTAATGCATTAGACAGTCCCTCAAACCCTAACCCCTAACAAAAGTAACAATTTGGCTTATATTCTTCCACAGACTTCCCAGTGATTACCCAGCAAATATAAATGTACAAACACATATATTTATATAAAGGTGGGTTTATACTATGCACATTATTTGACAATGGCTTTTTAAATCCAACGATATATGCAAACATCCCTCCAGGTCATTTCATATAGATCTAAACCATTCTGTGAAGCATATATAATAATAGTTCACAGTAAGAATGTACCAGAGTTTATTCAACTATTCCTCTACTAATAGATATTCAGGGTTTTCCCCTACTACAAATAGTGAAATAAACCCTTTTGTGAATACATCCTTATATACTGATGCTTTCATTTTTGCAGGGTAGATGCCCCCAAAGTGGGTAGGCAGACTGAACATTTTAGAGATACTGTAACACTAAATTGTTAATGTTCTTTACAACCTATTCACTTTTTATACCTCTGCAAAATAGTAGCAAATAAACGGTTTCTCTAGACAACTCCTTGAACTTTGCACAGAAGGATGAGGTCTTCAGGTCTTTTTTATGATCAACGTGCAAGTTTTAGGTAGAATTTAACATATTTAGACAATGAGACCAAAAAAGTATTGAATGACAAAACATCGTTTTATACCCACAGCCCTTCGTTTACCACTGAGAGACTCCCTGCTCACTGCTGGGCTGTCAGGCTGCCCGACTGTAGGTGGACAAGTCACCACGTTATGCATGAATGTCCGTCCTCGTGGTCCTACGATGTGCCCCTTCTGACTGAGCCACTCTGTGATCAACTCAAAATGCATTGCCATAATTATGGCTTCATTTTCAGCCATATAAGAAGACATATCTTTAGAACTATTTGCTACATAATGTAATTTAAAGACTTAACTTGCATTATTTCTAACGAGGTTTAGAGTACGTGGAAGAAATGGCACTTTAAAAAAGACAAACACAGAGGGGGACAATTCTTAAATCCCAAGTAAAAGCGTAAACCTTACTGCAAAATTTGGCAAATTTTTCCCTTATTTTGACACCACTGCACTGGTTTCTGACTAGTGGATGAGGGAGACTTTAAAGGCTCTACTTTTCACGTACGTAGCAGGGCTTAACGTTCCCTTTGTCCTGTGTAACTCTCAGGCAGCAGCAGCAGCATTGGCCAACGCTACTCTTTGTGGCGGGCCTTCGTCATTCTGTTGGGCCTTCACACTCCCCTCAAAGCACCTGGCCCTCAGGTTTGGAAAGCCTTTATGAGTCTTGGTCAGAGAGGCCCATCGATCACCACTTAAGCCAGATACCCACCTTTCAGCCCCTGGCAGCAGGAGCAGGCTTGCAATCTAGGCTCAGTCGTCAGATACATCCTGCTCATCTCTACTGAGGAAGCTCATGACCCAAGGAAAAGGCATTTTCTAGAATCGATTCTGGTAAAAGTGGATGCAGTGTCCCGAGGCAATTTGGCAGTTCTGGTGGAATCATTCAGCACAAGCTCTGGTGGTGTTGGTAGCGCCTGGTGCAGTATCTGTGCCCAAAGAGGAAGCAGAAGGGTCTCCACTGGACCCATTCTGCTGTGTGGTTTGGAATCACCACTCCTGGCCAGAGCCAGAGGCTCCCTACCAGCTCACAAGCCCTCCTGGAGATCCTATACACTCTGAATATCCTTTAATGAACTCCTTTTCTGCTTCAATTAGCCAGGACTGGATTCTGTTGTCTGCACCTAAGAAGCCTTTCAATAGATCCTCAAAACTTTGTGGTTTTAAATTATTTAGTAAGTTAAATATTTAGGTTCATCATTTGAAAGCAATGCACTTCTCCACATCATTTCCAAGTTGACCCTGATACGATATGACTTTTCAGCGTGACTGAGTCTTGAGTCAGCTCTGGGTTACGACTGTATTTTGTCCGTGTGCTCACACCCCAGTTCCATTCCCCCAGGTTCTCCTTCTTTCCCCCCTCCCTCCACATCTCACCACAACCTGCTCTCAGAAAACTTGCTCATGTCTGTCAGTGTGGCTATGTCTAGATGACTTGTGAGAATATCCTGTAAGTGGCAGGAGATTTAACAAAGAAACAAATCTCTAACTGTGGGATTTCAAACATCAGGAAACAGGTACGGTGAGGGTGGGGTCGGGGGCTGGGGCACCGAGACTGCCACTTCTTCCACATTAGCATAAGGCCGTTCTAGAATAATAAATACTCTTTCACGAATCACCCTCATTACAGTTAGACAAATCCATCCTTATCTGGCTAAAAGAGCAAGTGTGTCATTGTGGCATTAGCTTACGTACAAACCTCCACTGGCTCTGCACCGACCAGGACATAGCCCCAGCTCCAGCCCTGGGGACTCACGGCCCATCATGGCCCCCACTTGTGTTCCTAGTGAGGAGCACCCCATACCCCTCCCCTCTATGCCCTGGCAAAGCCCTTACCCCTCACTCAAAGGTGGAATTCCATTCATCTTTTCTACTCAGCTCACCCAGTACCTCCTGAGTGATGAGTCTCACTTAGTACCTCCTCTGTGAATTCTCCCCCTCCTCTCGCCCACCTCCCCAACTATGACCTGGACTCTCAATGCTGTCAGACGGTGTTGTCATTTTTGTCTTCAAATCTGGGCCCTTCCATCACTTTCATCTGTGTTCTGGAGAGCAGGGGCTATGTCTCGGTCAAGACTGTTGCTCTCAGGGGCCCTCAATAGACACTCATTGAATATACACAGGCATACATACATAAGTTTCCCCAAAGGGACAGAGGGAAGGAGCAAGGAGCCCAGTCCTACAGACTCACGCTTTGTTTTCACACTCCCCCAAATTACGCTCCTGCATGAATATCCATTTGCTGAAGTCCTGTCTTGAGAGAGAAGCCTCCATTCAGCTCTTGTACAACCTGCCCCGGCAAGGCAAAGTCATTTTCCTGCCTTAACGTGCTTATCAACTATGGCCGTGTAACACCGGGCATCCAAGTGCCAGCTCTGGAGCCAGCCTCCCTGGGCTCACACCCCAGCTCTGCTGTTTATGAGCTAGCTGTGCAATTTTGGACAAGTTACTGAACTTTCCTGTGCCTCGATTTCCTTATCTGTAAAATGGGTATGACAATAGGACCTATTTCATAGAGCTGTTGTGAGGATTAATTAAATTATTATATAAAATGTTTAGAGCAGTATCTGGCATATATTTCAATAAATGTTAGCTACTATTAGCATTATTAAATCTGAAATCATTTAATGTCCTTGAACATTATTCAAATTTATATATATGCAAATTCCACTAATGTATGCTCAATGATGCCAACATTAATCATATCAGAATTTGCCCCATAAGCATATTTTGAGCACAGGCTAACGTGCCTATATGCATAGAACTTCAACAGCCACCGTTTCACAGACTAGCAGTGAGAACGTGTTTTTTTTTTTTCAGTGAACTTTGCCCTGACAGTTAACAAATGATAAGAAAGTTCACTCGGTGGGATTTTTAAAGGCAGCTAAATTGCCCCAAGTTTAGACTATCTGAAGCTCTTATGGCAAAGCTCCTCCTGGCAGCAAGGTTACCAAATCCATGACCCCTGTTAGTTAATATGAAGGGGATGGAGCAGAGTAAGGGGAGACCCACATGAATAGAGAATGTGGGATGAAAGAGAAAGTGGTCCTCTGACATGCTGAAGATTTCTCCTGGGGAAAACATACGAGTTTGTGAAACACGAGTTTTAAGAAGAGTTGCCTGTCCATCTTTCCCCATTCTATTTTTCCACATATATAATTTCTGCTAATTACTCAGTCATTATTTGAGATTATTATCAGAGATTACTAACAAGCCAAACTGACTCAAAAGCATTTTAGAGGATCTCATTTTTCTATCCTAACAAAAGCATCTTCCTGTTTATTTCCAAAGACCAAAATACCAAGAAAAGTATTTTCCCATTTAACATGTCATTAACTGGTCATCAACTCAGGACAAAATAGAAGTTGCTAGGAGATTATAAAATTGTTTTTCAGTCCCTGTTTGCCAAACACTCTACATTCATTCATAAATTAACCTCCAGCTGCCCAAGAGGCACAGGAAACTCTATTTAAAACTGGCCCCTTTTACTTTTGCATTATTTTTATCTGAATCTATTTTTAATCAGCCAACTTATTGTCAAAAGTATTAAATCTGTTCTAACTTAATTGTTAGAAAAAAATGGAATAAGCTTTTTACTCCCTTTGGCTCCAGGATTATTTAAGGGAGTTCCAAGACGGATAGGAAAACAATAAGGTAGTAATGTTCTAGATTTCATAGCTATTACGGACTGAATTATTGTCCCCCAAGTTCACATGTAGAAGCCTCACCCTTTCCCACAGTACCTCAAAATGTGACCGTATTTGGAGACAGGGCTTTTAAGGTGGTGATTAAGTTAAAATGAGGTCTGTAGGGTGGGGCCCTTAGTCATTCTGATTGGTGTCCTTAAAAGAAGAAGAAATTAGGACACAAAAGAGATACCAGGGTTTGCATGACAGAGGGACAACCATGTGAAGAGGCAGCCTTAGGGCAGCTATATGCAAACCAAGGAGAGAAGCCTCAGAGGAAACCGACCCACCAGCACCTTGATCTTGGACTTCCAGCCTCCAGAACTGGGAGACAATAAATTTCTAAAATTTAAGCCACCCACTCCACGGTATTTTGTTATGGCAGGCCTCGCAGACTAATACTAAGAATTCAGATATAGTAATTAACTTGCTATGGAATAACCAACAAAGTTTTTAAGCTATGTGCCACAATGATATAGTCATAAGTAAAATTAAGTATTCGTCTTTGGTCCCTCTCCGCTTGTCTCCTTTACCCAGTGTCCGTGGTCTGCTGGGAGCAGTTGCTGTGAACCCCACTTTGTTCTGCTCTTCCCAAATGTGAGTCCCAGGTCTCCAGTCATCCTCCTCCCATAATTTTTCTCAAATATTAGCCTGATGCACCAAAATCACTGATGGGTGTGTGAAAACAGATTGCTAGGCTCCACTAAGAGTTTCTGATCCAGTAGATCTGACATGGGGCCCAAGAATTTGCATTTCTAACTAGTTGCTAGTGATATCGATGCTTTGAGAACCACTGTAACAACCATCTCCCCACCTCAGATGCACCTGCAATCAAAAACAGTGACATTTATCTGGAGGGCCCTGCTTGGACCTGGCAGGCTAAGCTTATAAATGAATTTGTACTAATGCAAAGAAATATATTACCCCTCTCAGGGTATTTGATTTCATGGGGTCTTTTAAAGAGAGTATTAGTGATAGTTGAAAATATCTTGCTATAAGTCATAAGCAGGCTATGTTATTTAGGGCAGGATAATTGCTGTTAAAAGTAGCCCCCAAATCTCAGTGGCTCAGTAAAAGTTTATGTCTCATTCACAGACCAATGTAGGCTGTAGGGTGTGATGGTTATTCTGCTCCATGAAGTCATTAGGGACCCAGGTTCTTTCTTGTATAGCCTTGGAGTCCTTCACTGGATCCTCTATCTCGCAGTAGACGAGGAAAGAAAGGAAGATTTGTGGGAGATTCTTAGAGGCCAGGATTTTCACCCACATTCCACATCCCCATCATTTCCACCTGTGTTCCATTGGCGAGAAGTCAGTCACATAATCTCCTAACCATGAGGGAGACTAGGAAATATAGTTTAGCTGAGAGGGAAAGGGAAAGGGTTCGTGAACAACCAGCCAATCTCTTCTACATGGAACTTCCATGAAATCATAAAACCAAGGCAATTTCAAAGCACCAACCATGTAGACTTAAGTCACTTAGCATTCTTGGAAGGAAACTATGCAGTTGTGCTAATTATCTTAGCTTCCTTGTGCCTGGCCGTGATACAACTTATTTGGGTATCCATGCAGTCTCAGAGAAACAAAATAATTCTCAGGCTGAGCAGATGAAAATAGTCAATATTCATGTGTACAAACCAATTAATCTGGAAGCAAGCATTTGCTGGAGAAGAAAACCAGGCAGAGGAAGAGATATAATTTGCAAGAACAGAGCTACATATTATACACAAATTCTATCACTTCACCATGATGACCCTATAGAGCAGGGGTGTCCAAACTTTGTTCAACGTTTTTTACCAAGGGCCATATGCAGTAAAATACACAAACAGCCAGGCCACTCACTCGAGGTGAAGTACATATTGCCTCACCTGGTTTATTTAAGTAAAATAATATATTTCTGGAATTTGCTGCGGGCCAATTAACAATGGATCGTAGGCCCCAGTTGGCCTGTGGGCCGCAGTTTGGACACCCCTGCTATAGAGTATGTACTATTATTCTAATTTTACAAATGAAGAAAGAAAGGCTCAGGAGAGGTATGTGAATTGACCCAGAGAGACTAAGTGGGGTCAAGATTTGAACTCAGGATAGTCCGACTCCAGTGCCCCTTTATTTTACTGCCTCAACTTTGGCAATACAAGTTGTATAACTTTTCATTGACTAATTAAAATCAACTAAATTCATCACAGATTATTATTTGTCCCCAGAAACCTGTCAACTGCCCCCTTGGCTCTTAAAGCACCAGCTTTGGAAAGAGAGGGCTCCACTTTCACCACCTGGGTCCTTGGGCTCTCTGAACCCCAGTGACCACATCCATAAAGTGAGACACATCTCACTGTCTTGTGAGGGTACGTAATACATGTCTAAGCACCTGGGACGGTCCTGACATTCTCATGTGATGTTGGTGGGAGGTGGCTGCTATGCACTGATACGGACAGGGAAATGGGCTAGGGGAGGAGTTAGTTCCTTCTGTTCTGAGCCTAATGCCAAGTATCTCATGCATATGTGGGCACTTAGTAAAGGTGGGGAGATGACAGTGATAAAAATGAAAGAAACTGTAACACATTGACAAGGTTTTATTGCACCCTTATCTGGAAGTGAAAGTCACATTCCAAGTTTCATCCTGCCTTATCCAGTCCTGCTTGATAACTGGTACTGGCCAGGACCACGCTGAGGGCAAGGCCTGACCTGAGATCATGGCTGCTTGGTCCTTCTGCTTCCCCACAGCAGACTCCTGTGGGCATACACTCAGGGCCCACCTGTCCCATCCCACCCCCTCCCCAGCCTTCACTACAGTGTTGCTCCGGAGCTTTCCTCCACCTGCTTCCCCAGACCAGTGCCCTCCTTCAGACGATGCTTCCAGACACACATGGCATCCAGGAGCAATTTCTCTGCCCTCTAACCTGATAGAGTCCTCTCAACGTGCACCTCCTCGGGGTACTTAGTCCTGCTCTTTGCACTAGAAATGAATGAGCACGCTCCCACAGAAGCAACATGGTAGAGCAAAGCAAGGAAAGGCTTTTGTGTCACAGAGCCCTGCCACTTTCCAAACAGGTGCCGTCACGTCAATCATTTCATCTCCCTCAGCCTTCACATCCTGATCTGCAAAATGGGAAGATAGACCTCATGGGGTTCTTGTGAGGATTACGCCCTTAGTCCAATGCATGAGGCACAGAAATGCTAACGAAATGGTAGTCCCCTTTGCTTCTCCTCTTCCTGAGCAGCTCACAGAATTCTGGAGGGCATAAACGTTCCTAATGTATCCTGGTATCCCCAGGGCTCCACACAGAATGGGTGCCTGATAAACATTTGTAAAACAAAGAAATGGATGAACTCAGAGCACAGAGTCATTTACCGAACATGAATGAACAGATTAATTGCTTTGTATTTTCGAATATCTTTCTTTTCTCTTGTCTTTCTTCTCAAAAGATGATTAAAAGGACATGGTCTCTCAATTTCTTAGGAGAGAAAAATTAAACTAGTCAGATTTGCTCACTAATTTTCTGAAGCTCACCCAGGCTTGGGCTGGCCCCCTGAGAGACATCACGGCGGCTCCAAGGGAGGCAGCAGCTGCTGCTCCCGCCTGCCATGCCTGTGTCTCTTCTGGAGGCAGAGGAGCAGACAGGCTGCTCAGCAGAGTCTCCGGCCTCTTGCTCGGGGAGTGGCTGTGGGGATGCTGGGCCAGTAGCACAGGAAGAGTCAGGACGGGTCCTCCTCATCTGCCCCAACCAGACGCTCTGAAGTTCTGAGAACAGTCCCAGTGCTGAGACATGGCCTACTTCTCTGCTCAGGAGACTTGTGCTTGTCATTCTTGGGTCTTGACTTTGGCTCAGAATATGAGGCTCCCACAATCTGTTTCCCACAATGTGTGAAGTAGGACTGAATATGGCTTAATTCTGTCTTGATGTCATGGTGAGACTCAAGAAGCGAGATCCATTCTCCGAGGTGACCAGGCGGCCACCCTGCCTAGTTCCACAGGTTTGGGGACAAAGCAGCTGCAAGATTTGGATGGAGCTGTGGTAGGGGGGAGAGAGAGAGAGAGAGAGAGAGAACGCAGGAAGGGTCTGGAACTCACACTGAGGGTTGCCAGGGTGGGAGACATCTGAGGCTGTAACAATCATAGGACTAACAAGCAAAATGTACTGAGTGCCCAGTAAATACTGGGCAAGGTACTACAATGGACTTCTCCTGCATTATTTTATTTGAGCTTTCCAACTGCCTCATGAGACAGACCCAACCATTGTAGAATCAAGGAAACTAAGGCACAGAGAGACACTTGTCCGAGATCTCCTAGCTAGTAATTGTCAGAGTTTGAACCATTACTTTGTATTGCTTTTTGTATTCTGTGATTCTACATCGCCTTAGTATTCTAGCTGAGAGATGCTGAAATTTCAGTGTGTAGCAGAATCCCCTCGAGGCCTTGGGATCCCCTGGAAGACACAGAGTCCTGGGACCACTCCCTGAGATTCTGATTCCATAGGCCCGGCGTGGGCCTTCGCATTGTGGGTAGGTTCCGGGGTGAGGCTGCTGGCCCGGGGATCACACTCTGAGAAGCAAGGTCTATGGCAAACCTACACCTGCCAGACCTTAACCATCACAGCCCAGGAGGTAGAAAATCAAATCAAGAAGGTTAAGCATTCCAGAGAAAACCAAAGGAATCTGTATGATGTCAACTTCAGTTCAATGGAGCAGGAACTATCTACAACGTCTATTTACTAGAGTTATCACTACCCATTTTTTTCTCAAGAATTTTGTTAGCATCACCTATAATTCTTCCCTGACCAAGTTACAAAATAAAAAAGAGTTAAATAAAAACTTCGGATAACTCTGGAATCCCATTTTAGTTTCCTGTCTCCTTGTTTAGTCGGTTGGGGTGATTTCAGCACCCTTTCGCTCAAAGTCTGAATGGACCTGGCATGTCACAGGTAAGCTGGAGGTTATAACAGAAAACGCCCTGCTGGGAGTTCAGACCTAGATCTCGTCCCAGCTCTGCTACCTCCTGCTGTGTGTCCCTGGACAAGTCACTTCTCTTTGCTGAGTTCCCCTCTCACTCTAGTTTCCTACACTCAATCTAAAGCTATGGGTGGCCATTAGTCTCATCGACTGCGGCCCAGAGACTGACACTGGATGGGACCCACTGACAATACATACTGAACTGTCTCCAGAGTCTCTACTCCAATTCTGAGACCCTGCCTTGGCCTCTGGGATTTGAACCCCTGCCTTTTTCTCTGAGTGCTGGTGTGGCTTCCCCTCCAGGTTTCAATGCTCCAGGCAGTCCTGTTACCGAGAGGCCCCAGCGCCCTCAGTACCAAAATCTCCCCTGGGAGAGCCCTAGATTCCTGGAAAGTGGCAGAAGGAGTCTTGTGAACAGTGAAAGCAAGCTAGAACCCAGGGCTCTGTCTTCTCTCCTGCTCTCTTTCCATTACTTCCCATGACCTCTAAGAAGGATTGCTAGGCCCGTGGCATGCTTTAGTAGAGACTAGAACTGCCAATACCTAGCTGGTTTTTCTTCCTTGAGAAAGTATATCATAGTAAAAGTGACATTTTAACTAATCTTCCTGTAATTATGATCCCTGTTTTAATTAACTAGCTAACAGCCAAATGGCTTTGTACATGAATTAGAACTATCCCTGAAATTCCAGCATGATCCTGCCCTCACAATCTATACCTGTAGGGCAGTGCGGTAGGTAAACTAGCCAATTACAAGGTTCTTTCATTACTTACAAAGCGAGTATCTTTAGGTAACTACATTCACATAATCCTCCGCTCTCCTCTCTACAAAGAGGCCAGTGAGGTTCTCTGTACTTTGACTAGGAAAGCTGCACAAATGATGACTTAAATGGAACTCTTTTTTATTTTGATTTAACGTAGGTGAGTCAGAGGTAAGAGATTATATATGAAACCTAAGAACAAAACTGACAGAAGGAGGAGAGTTACAGCAGAGTATGGAGAGGTGGAAGGGGATCGGAGTCCCAGGAACAGGCCTGGGGAGTGGCACCCACCATCGCTGCCACAGCCAGGAGGTCCTAGTACCTGCAGGGGCCACCTCTCTCTGGCTTACAGCCAGGTACACACCTGCCCACATCCAGTGGAATTCATTAAACTACAGCAGAGGCGAGATCTGTTTCTGGGATTAGTATTTACAAGCCCTGCCTTGGGCCATGTGTGGTGATTCATACGGATAGCCCTCAGGTCCCCTGAATCTGGTGGGCCTATTTGGAATATTACTATTTCCTCTGCCATTGCTGATTTCCTTTAATCTCCACCCAGCTTTTCTGCTTATACTCCTGCTGGCCATTTGCTGTTTTATGTCTGATTTTGTTAAAATCTGGATTTACTCGACTTCCCTGGAGTTAGAGTACTTATAGAGACCCTTGAGAGACAGGACCCAAATGTCTGTCAGTCACCACCCTGCTCCCCAAGCACACCCCCATCTCTACATGGCACACGTGGGTTCTCGTTGCTGGTCTTTCGTACCACAATTGCCATTCAAGTCTCTTCATGCCAGAGAGAGAAGAGACAGGGTGAGAGGAGAGAGACAGAGAGATATTAATCAGAGATAAAGTCACCTATGCAGGAAATATTAGTTTTACCTCCTCCCCTCATGATGGCTTTATCTAAGAAGCATTTCTATTTCCAGTGATAAAATATGCTTACAAAGCTTCCCAGCCTTCTGCCAATCCACCTCTGACCCTACCTTCTGCTGCAACTTGAGTAAACTTGAACAAGTAAATAGAAGTGATATTATTCTTTAACATTTCATTTATAAGAAAAAGAAATATGCATTAATGGAAAGGGGGAGAAAGTCCACCAGTAGGCACCCCCTTATTCACTTAGCATGAATAACAGTGAAGACATAATTACAACACAGCATTTTAGCAACAGCATAAACCAAACCAGGCAGTAAGTGGGCAATTCCCCTTCTGTTCCAATATGCCCCAATTAACACAAACTGAGGGAGGAATAAATTTAAGCAGGAACAGCTTATCAACATACAATTAGCACTCAATAATTTATCCCTGTAATGCCAGATCAAATAAAAACATTGTGTCATAAATCACTTACTCAAGTAAGCCAGCCTCTGTGCTGAAATGATCTTTTGGTTGATTTGCTTTCTATTCACCACCTTTCTGCCCCAGCAGGTTTGGGTTTTTTGTGGTTTTTTTTTTTTTTTTTTTTTTTTTTTTCCTTTCTCAGCTCCAAGACAGCAAGGCAGCTGCAGTGGCATTTGCTACTCTCCAGAGTTCAAGGTGATATTAACCATAAACGGAATTACAGTGAGGGCCAGCGCAGATCCACAAAGCATGCACCGACCTCCAGATAGGCCAGCTACCAAATAACTGCAAGTAAATAGGTGCCTGGTCCTTTAAGATTTCTAAGGAAGGGAATTCCTCATTCATCCTTTCTAAAGTATTTTTAGATCTCTCAATCCTTAAAGGTAGAAGAGTTTTCATAAATCTTCCATCCATAGCTTCTATTTTAATTTAAGTCAATTGAGATTGGTTCTATGGAAATTAAAAATAGCCTGTCATCATCCTCTCTATAATAAGGTCTATAAATCTAAAGGCAATCATTAAGTCTCTTGAATGCCTTCTCATTAGTTCTTTCACCACCAAATCTTAGTCCTTTAAAACCTTTCGTGCTGTTCATCACCTCTTTGTAATCAGATGTGTTCTTCATCCTTTTCCTGCTAACTCTGTTTTCCAGACTCCGGAGCAAATGATTTAATGAAAGAGAACTCTGGTGGAAGACTGGAAGTACGGTGTAGCCTCCTTACCCATGAAGTCCATATTTGCAAATTCTCCTACATAGATTTTTTTTGTAACCCCAAAATCAATACAGACCGCCTTAACTTACGACGGTTTGACTTACAATTTTTTGACTTTACAATGGTATGAAAGTGGTAAGAATTCAGTAGAAACTATACTTCGAATTTTGGGGTATTTCACCATCCTTTGTTTGACTTTTTCAGATCCTCTATCTCTTGTGTAACAAATTCTCTGTATTAAATGTCATTTGTTTAAAATATTAGAATGGTTCTGTTTTCCTGCTATATTCTGGTTCCGTTTTCCTGCTATACGCCTTCCCTTATCTTATTTCCCAACTTCTTCATTTGTCTTTGTGGTAGGCAGAATAAAGCCCCTTCCTCAAAGACGTCCACATCCCTAGAATTTTTGAATATGTTACCTTACGTGGCAAAAGGGACTTTGCAGGTATGATTAAGGATTTTGAGATGAGACAATTACCCTGAATGATCCCAGTGGGGCCAATGTAATCACAAGGATCCTTATAAGTAAAAGAGAAAAGCAGTAGAGTCAGAGGAAAGCATGTGAAGACAGAAGCAGAGATCAGAGTGATGCAGACATGGGTCAAGAAATGTGCATAGCCTCTAGGAGATGGACCAGGCCAGGCAGAAATTCTTCCCTAGAGTCTCCAGAAGGAACACAACCCTGCCGACACCGTGACGTTAGCCCAGTGAAACTCATTGTGGACCTCCAACCTCCAGAACTGTACAATAATAAAGTTGGGTTGTTTTAAGACACACAGTTTGTGGCAATTTGTTACAGCAGTAATCAGAAACATACTCTTTTTTGAGGCTTCTATCTCTTCATTGTTTCAAGCTAAGAGACACAAAGTTGGTTCCAAAACTTATTTAAGTTCTGATAGAGAGTCTTCATACCTGGAAATATCCAAGGAACTTACAGGAGGCAACAATCACTGAGAACGGAGGACATTCTATTTCCTGAAACCAGGGCACTGAGACGATCTTCAACTTGACTTCTCCAGCTACATCTCCCCCTTTGTTACAGAAAATTTCTAACATATACAAAAGTAGAGAAAGTAATATCATAAACCTCATGTACCTGCCATCCAGCTTCAACAATGAGTCGATACTCATGGCCAGTCTTGATTCATGTGTATTCCCATAATTATTCATTCCCTGGATTATTTTGAAACAAATTCCAGGCATTGTTTTTCCACAAGTACTTCAATATGTACCTATAAAAGATAAAGAGTCTTTTAAAACATGGCCACAAAATTATTATTGACCCCAAAGAAAATTAATAATAATTTCTCATGTAATCAATTAATGTAGTCAGTGTTGAAATTTTCCCCAATTATCTCATGATTTTGTTTGTATCAGGATTCAAATAAGACTCTGCATGGCAACTATTCAATATTTCTTAGGTCTCTTCTAATATATGGGATCCCTGCCACTATCACTTCTTTGTTCTTGCAATTTATGGACACGTACAACTTATGTATGTGTAAAACCCACAGTCTGGGTTTTACTGACTTCATTGCAAAGAGTTGTTTAACATTATCCTGTGTTCTGTGTAATTTGGTAGTTAGTTCTAGTGGATTTATTAGACTTGTGTTCAATTTTTTGGCAAGAATATGTTATAGATGGTGTTGTGTATTTTAACATACTATCTGGTTTACTCTCTGTAATGTTAGCAGCCATTGATGATGTGATACTGTGATTTATAAGAAATATATATATTTGGTCTTTGTTCTCATTTCTGGCACAGAGTTCCTAAAACTCTTGGAATTTCCTAAGTGATGAGAGAGACAAAGGTGTCTGTTGTTATGTTAATGAGGTAACTTTTGGAAAGCAGTAAAGATGGGGCTAGTTGCCAGGAGAACCAACCATGTGATTAGTGAGTGGGAACTTTCAGTCCCACATCCCCCCACAGACCTCCCCACCTCCTGGGAGTGGACAGGGGCTGAAGATTGAATCAATCACCAATGGCCAACAACAATCAAGAATGCCTAGGTAATTAAGCCTCCATAAAATTCCTAAAGGACCGTGTTCAGAGAGCTTCCTGGTTTGTGATTGCTCAGAGATGTAGGGAGGGTGCCTCACTCAGAAAGGGTGTGAAAGCTCCTCCCCTTTTCCTCACACCTTTTTCTATGTATCTCTTCCATCTGGCTGTTCTTGAGTTGTCTCCTTTTATAGTAAACTGGTGATCTAGTAAATAAAATCTTTCTCTGAGTTTTGTGAGCCACTCTAGCAAATTAATAGAACCCAAGGAGAGGGTGGTAGGAACCCCAATCTATGTGTATAGCTGGTAGGCTTGTGATTGGCATCTGAGGGGTGGGGGGATCCTCGGTTTTGTAGAATTGAACCCTTAACCTGCCAGATCTGATACTATCTCTGGGTAGACAGTATCAGAACTGAGTCGATTTGTAACAACCTGTATTACATGTAACAACATGGTGTTAACACCATGGCATGAAGACACCCAGCTGGTATCTGAGAATTGCTTGATGGTGTGTGATAACCCCTCACTCCAAACACACACATGCAAATTGGAATTGGTATCAGAAAGCCAGATGATCACTGCCTTGATTTATTAGGGATTACAGAATGGTGATATTCTAGTTGTATCTTTCCTTCTTTTATTAGCTGGGTTCCTTTTATAAAGTGGATTTCCTCTATTTAATTATTTGGTCACTGCAAGATACAACTCATAAAAGAAAGGCAGAATGAAAAAATTATTCATCCACTATGTGAGTTGGCTACTTGGCATCTCCCAAAGGTGGCCAATGATATTTCCTGTCTTTAATTATTATAGTCTGATATACTTAAATGTATTTTATGTGCTTCAATCTATTGTAGTTATGTTTAAATGACTCATATTTAGCCAATGGAAACTTCTTTGAGTTGGCTCCTAAGTTTTTCTCACACAACACAATTGGTCTTTGATAGCTTTCTTGCTCTGTGTCATGGTAAGATGTTCCAGGCATATCTTGTACATTTCCTGTCCCCAGCTTATCATCAGCCATTTCTCTAAGAAACACTGATTCTTGGAAAGGAAAATTATATTTAGAGATGACAATCTGCACTAAAGGTGTTCATTGCTAATGGATTAGTTCTTGTTTCTTGGCCTTTTTGATGGATAGAACTAAGAAATATATTTTTAAAGATAAAATACCTCACGAGTTTACACTGTTAATTCCAATTACAATTCAAGACTACAGAGTTTTTAACTTAACCTCATGGACCTTACACTTATATCTCATGTTTCACATTCTGAAAAACTTGATACACAGTGACACCAATACAGTTATTCATTTGCTTTATCACATAATGAAAACATCACCAACACTTCTACCTAAAACAGTGCCAATACTTCAGAAAACAATACCAACACTTCTACCTACAAAATGATTACTGACAACAGTTTAGTATAATTTTTCTTGAATTTTGTCTGTGTACTTGTTTGTTTTATTGCATTCCCTTCTGTTCTAAGGATATACAGTAGTCCACAAGGGACATCATCTAAGACACCCAGTGACGCCTGAAACCTCAGCTAGTACTGCACCCTCATACATACTATGGCTGTTCCTGTACCTACATAACTATGATAAAGTTCAATTTATAAATTAGGCACAGTAAGAGATTAAAACAGTAACTAATAATAAAATCAAACAATTACAACACTGTGCTGTAATAAAAGTTATTTGATGTAGCATTACTAAGTAAAGGTTATTTGAATGCAAGCACTATACCATCGCAGCCAACCTGATAACCAAAAAGGATATTAAGTGACCAATGGGTGTATAGCCAATACAGTGTGGATACACTGGGCGAAGGCGTGATTCATGTCCTGGGCTGGACGGAGCACGGCAGTGCAAGAGTTCATCACGCTACTTAGAACAGCATGCAATTTAAAACTTACAAATTGTTTATTTCTGGAATTTTCCATTTAATATTTTCTGACCATGGCTCACTGCAGGTAACTGAAACTGAAGACAGCAAAACCACATATAAGAGGAAATTACTATAACATTCTCCAATAAAAGAGACCAGGGATCCTCAGAGGAGTGGCTGGATCTAGATCGAGAACAGGAAAAATGCAAGATGAGCCTAGAACATCTTGTGGTGGGAGAAAGTGAAGAAGTGTTCAAAAAAGTGATGAACCTATTGAGAGGACACAGCAGCCAACTTGAAGGAGCTAAATAACTAAAGCTGGGACAATTTGGGCAACAAAAAGATAATAATAATCATAACAATAATAGATTATAATCCATAAAATATACAATATGCATGAGTCTATGTGAATCTAAATAAATAATTGAGCAAAAATAAACATCCATCCCCTAAATATAAGAAAAGCAAGGGTCACATGTTTATGATCAGATATCTAGGCTCAGAGAAACTAAGTAACTTGCTTTTAAATTTTATTCTTTTCAGTTCTCTGATTACAAATAATTTAACAATTAAATAGGACAGCCGCCAAAGTAAAAAGAGACATACACTGAAATCTGTTAGCATCAGCTATTATAGTCATCCTTCTCCAGATGACATATTGTTACTATATATAGTTTAGATATGAGTAAAGAGAATGTGATTGCAAGCCAATATTTAGGGAACAGCTAGGCCTATCACAACCACAACTCTGATGGAATGTCTTGGTGATGGATTTAGCGTTATACTTTCTCAATTTATTTTTCTCTGGGATGCTTTTCTATTTAGAGCATTAAATAACTTACATTTGATGGAGAGAGAAGGACAGTTACTAATTGAAAAATCTTCGGTAAGCTATTTAACCTTTACGAGATTCCTTATCTACAAAATGGGAATAATAATAGCATCTATCTCGCACAGTTATTTATGATGATTAAATGAATCAATACACATAAAGAACTCGGAATAGTGTTTAACATATAGCAAGTATTCAATAAAGTAAACTTTTTAATTCTTGCTAGAGAAATAGCTAAGAAATAAGAGGTCATTTCAATTCTCAGCTAAAAGTAATCTTATTTGAACATTTCTTCTTTTAAGTCATAGCTGAGACTAGATCCAGGAGAAGAAGTTAAGGATGACAGTAAAGGAGTTACTAAAAGTAGGGAGAAATTTTTGTATGAAGAAAAACTTAGGTATTCATGGAGAATGTAGAGGTCATCATGTTCTGGAGAACTTCTGCTCCCCCAAGACCAATGGGGATAATAACCATAAATTTAAGCAACTTTAAATGGGGAAAAAATAACCTAAGACACATTTAATAGGAGGATCATTCTGAGGAAAGCAAAAGTTATGGGAACCTAATCCTCAAAATCTTGATATTTCACTTGATCAGGTGATCTGCTTGGAAATGGAAAATGAGAGAGAGAGAGAGAGAGAGAGGAGCTTCCTTTCACTGAGTCAGAGAAACACTGGTTTTCTTCCTTCAGTTCAGCATCAGAGTGTCCTGCTTTGCTGTCTGATGTGGTTGAAGCCGAAGGCCAGGCTTCATGTAAACAATTATGCAAATCTTCACATTCCCTAGAGGAAAACATAAATTCACAGTGGACCACATAGCTAAGGGTGGTAATATCTAACTACAAAACAATACTCTGTGATGAAAATTATGGTGTTTCTTCATGATTCAAAATAATTAAGAGAGTTGGAGATCTTTGTTGAAATGGTGGCACGCCACTGTAGTTACAAACTGATATCCAAGAATACATATGAGTATACATACATACCATATGTGTAAACACACAGCACACACATATTTATGTATTTATATTAACATACCCAGAATTATCATAAATGTAACTACACCAATGCAGACTAATACAAATATATTGCATCATGGTAACTCAAATCAGTAGTTGTTATCAGTAACATAATTTTTGGAAATTAAAAATTCTTGGCAAATTTCCAAACAAAATAAACTATCTCCTTTTAATTAAATGGTGCTTGTATTCCTGGAAATTTCAGTGACTGTTAAAACTAAGCAAAACTACTTTGTGCATCTATATTAAATAAAATTAGGTTTCAAGTTCAGATAATTATAAACAGTTCTGTGAGACATTCAAAATTCATGTAGATCATGGCACAAATCTTCAATATCTAGTATCCCTAGACTATACTCACCCCAATTACCATGTAACCAAATTGACCCCCTCTGCCATCTCTAAAATGTCCCCTCTTCCCACACCCAGAGACAATACAACCACTGTTGAGAAGCACTGATACATCGTATTCATGTTTTTAAAGGGTAGTTGGCAATAACCCAGGTGAATAAAACACTATTTTCAGAAAACATAAGCATACGCATTTAATATCGTCATTACTTCAGCTCTTCACAGGGCAAAAAGTATTGTAAACTAAGCCAAAGAGTCACTAAGTGACCCTAGAACATCCTGGAGAGACATACACATACCTGCCCCTTGACTATATCTGATTTCCCAATATCAAAGCTATTCCAGGCAGCACACTACAAATCCATAGCTGGCATCTATCCTACTCATCATTAGCAGACATAAATGCCCCTGTTCAGCTACAAGTGCCACAGACAGTGCACTGACAATAGTGCTCATTTTCCTGTGGGAAATGTGGCCTTGGAGTTCTACAAACAGGGAAATCCCTTGTAATTCATTCCAAATTCCATTCACATCCCCCTCCCCCCATCAAGATGGCAGAGAAGGTAAATGCTGTGCCTGCCTCCTCTCACAATCACATCAAAATTACAGCTAAACTACAGAACAACCATCATTGAAAATTGCCTGAAGTTTAGCTGAACAAAAATCCTACAACTAAGAACACACAGAAGAAGCCATGTCCAGACTGGTAGGAGGGGCAGAGGCCCAGAATGGGTTGGTCCCACACCTGTGTATGACTGTTAAATATCAGCTACAGAGGTCCCCCCTGAGGAGCGAGGGGTCCCAGCCCAACTTTCCAGTGTGGGGAAGACAATTCCACATGACTTCTGGCTGTGAAAACCAGCAGAGACTGTGGCTCAATGAAACAGAGATCTGCTGGACTCCCAGGCATTCTTCTTAAACGGCCCGTACGTGGACTTACTCACTGATGAACTCACTCAGTCTGAGCTCCAGCGCTGGGGCAGCACCTCAAAAAGCGCCAGGAACATAGGGGAAGGAGCTAAATTGTCTGACTTCAAGGCGAAGGCTGGAGGGGCAGCTTTCTTCTAGACAGAGTGCTGATAGAAGACATTGTTCCTTTTTGAACCCTCCCCCCTCCCAGCGTGCAACTTAGGCAGCTGCCATATCTGAGTCTCCACTAACCTAGCTGACATAGGTCACTTGACCCTGATTCCCTGAGAATCTGCCCAACCCAACTTGCAGCCCACCCAAGCCTCTTCCCATGGCTTTTCCAGAAAACATCCAGTCTTGGCTCATGCTTCTGACTTTTTAAAAATCTCTCAAAGGTTCACAAACCCCAAATAAGCAGTATATGTCCTCAAAGTGCCCCATATCTCTCGCTGAGCAGCCCCAAGCCCTACATTAGTGGTAGCCAGCCTCGATTAGCAGCTTAGCCTCTCCCAGGCACCTCCAAGTCCTGCAGAAGTGGCAGCCATCTGCAGATTGCTTTGTGGCTCATGCCAGTTAGCTCCAGGCAGGGCACAGGCTAAAGCTGAACTTGGCCTGCAGCAGGGCCCCTCCCAGGAGGCCCCAGGACTGGCTTTCCCATGGCTGGCTTCAGACCAAGTTGGAGTACCATCCAGCTAACTAAGCAGATGACACACTCAAAGGGCATACTGGGCAGGCACCATGACCCTGCTAAAGTGAACCCTGCTCTGTAGGGTCAGCCCCTGCTAAACAGTTCCTCCACTGTAGCTATGACCAGTCCTCACAACCAATCAGCCTGAGTGTCAATCCCTCCCACTGATGTTCAAACAGCAACCAAGGCTCACCTACAACAGGAGGGCACACAACCCATACAAGAAACACACCTGGAGCACCCGGCTCAGGTAACCAGGGAGATGATGCCACTGGGCACCATAGGCCACTTTACTAAGACTGGAAGACACAGCAGCTCTAATACATAGAAACAAACACAGGAAGACAGCCAAAATGGGGAGACAAAGAAACATGTCTCAAATGAAAGAACAGAACAAAGCTCCAGAAAAAGAACTAAACAAAACAGAGACAAGTGATCTACCAGATGCAGAGTTCAAGACATTGGTTATAATGATGCTCACTGATCTCAGGGAGAACTTCAACAAACAAGTAGAAAATATAAAAATGCAGATAGAAAACATAAAAAAGAACAAGTCAGAAATAAAGACTACAATAACACAAATGAAGAATACATTAGAGGGAATTAATAGTAGGTTAGATGAGGCAGAAGATTGAATCAGTGATTTAGGTCGCAGAAAAAACTTTAACAGAACAGCAAAAAGAAAAAGAATCCAAAAAATGAGGGTAATTTAAGGGGCTTCTGGGATAACATCAAGTATACCAACATTCACATCATAGGGGTACCAGAAGGAGAAGAGAGAGCAATGAATTGAAAACCTATTTGAAGAAATAATGACAGGAAACTTCCCCAACATGGTGAAGGAAATAGACAAATCCAGGAAGGCAGAGAGTCCCAAACAAGGTGAACTGAAAAAATGCCCACAGCAAGACACATCATAATTAAAATGGCAAAGCTCAATGACAAAAAGAGAAACTTAAAGCACTAAGAGAAAAGCAGTTAGTTACCTACAAGGGAGCTCCTATAAGACTGTCAGGTGATATCTCAACAGAAACTTTATAAGAGAGATACAGGCCAAAATTCTCAAAGTGATGAAAAGCAAGGACCCACAACCAAGATTACTCTACCCAGAAAAGCTATTATTTAGAATCAAAGGACAGAGGAGGAGCGTCCCAGACAAGAAAAAGCTAAAGAAGTTCATCACCACAAAATCAGTATTACAAGGAATCTTAGAGGGACTTCTTCAGGATGGAAAAATATATATACATAAAAATATGAATAATAAAATGGCAATAACTACGTATCTATCAACAATTACTTTCAATGTAAATGAATTAAACGGTCTAAGCAAAAGACATGAGGGGCTGAATGGATATGAAAACAAGACCCTTACATACGCTGCCTACAAGAGATTCACTTCAGATTGAAAGACACACAGAGAATGAAAGTAAAGGGATGGATAAAGATACTTCATGAGAATGGAAATGAAAAGAAAAAAAACAAGCAAATCTAGGGTAGCAATACTATACCAGACAAAATAGACTTTAAAACAAAGGCTATAACACAGGACAAAGAAGGACCCAGTAATCCCGCTTCTGGGTATTTATCCAAAGAAACCCAAAACACTTTTTCGAAGAGAATGTGCATCCATATGTTCAATGCAGCATTATTTACATAGTCAAGATATGGAGGCAGCCTGGGTGTCCATCAATGGATGAACGGATAAAGAAGAGGTGGTACATACGTGTATATACAATGGACTATTATTCAGCCATTAAAAAGAATGAAATCTTGCTATCTGCAACATGGATGGACCTAGAGAATATTATGCTGAGTCAAGTAAGTCAGAGAGAGTAAGACTAATGTCATATGATTTCACTTATATGTGGGATCTAAAGAACAAGATAAACAAATAAAACCAATGCAAACATATTAATTGATACAGAGAACATTTTGAGGGTTGTCAGATGGGAGGGGTTTGGGGCAATGGGTGAAAAAGGGGAAGGGATTAAGAAGTACAAATTGGTAGTTACAAAATAGTCATGGGGATGTAAAGTATAGCATAAAGAATATAGTCAATAATATTGTAATAGCTATGCATGGTATCAATGGGGTACTAGATTTATTGGGGTGATCACTTCATAAGATATATGAATGTCTAATCACTACGTTGTACAACTGAAACTAATGTATGTCAACTATAATGAAAGAAAATGAAAAAAATGAGAGAAATTTTTAAAAATTCCATTCACCTCTGTGTGTGTACAGTACCTCATAGGAAAGCAGTCACTCAGGGCCCACTGCATTGAGTATAAAGGAAGAGAAAGATGGAAGGAAGATGTAGTGCAGTGCAATATTGTAGTTATTAGCCAAAGTAACTTCACAGAAGTTTCATATACTGGCAGCCTAGAACCATTGGACAAGGATGTATTTATCCCAGGAGATAGGGAATCCGGGTTCTTGTACCCCATGACATCATAGGTAAGTAATTTAAGTGTGACAAGACATAAGTAATTCAAATTTCATAAACCTAAGTTCCCCGCCCCCCTTTTATTAATAGATAAACATTCTCTGTACCATTCAGAAAATTGGTAGAATAAGTGGGTCCCTTGTGGCTCTTAGACCCATGGTTCCATGATGTGAGAGATTTAGCTTCTTTGAGAAGTCGGAACAGGAGGTGCTACAGATATTTTAATATTAATCCAAGGGAGGATCATGAATAAGTTTCAAGAGTCAGCAAATCTTCAACCCTTAGAAATTTTGTATATTTGTATATTTCTAGAGCAGCTGTTCTCAAATCAGGGTCAATTTTGCCTCCCAGGGACATTTGGCAATGTGTGGAGACATTAGTGGTGTCACTACTTTGGTGGGGGGTGGGGTTACTGGCATCCAGTAGGCAGAAGCAAGCACTGCTGCTAAACATACTACAATGCACAGGAAAAGCCCCATAACGAAGAGTTATCTGGCTCAAAATGTCACTAGTTCAAGGTTGACAAACCCTGTTCTAGAGTGAGATTCCATAGCAAGCCTTCATCACGTTCTCAGTGAGTCTACAACCTAAATAACTTTAGGAAACACAGCTCTACACTTTGGGAAAGGCCACAGAGAGTTCTACTCAGCACCCTCATGCCCGGCTCTTTCACCCGCATCCAGGGCAAGGCCCCCAATTTCCTCTCCACACAAACCTCTAACTCTATCACTACAGTCACTCATCTTGCAGAAAGGAGAATCCCTGTCCAACTGCCAACTCACCTTTGTACAAACCATCTCTCTGATGACCTGCTTTTCAATTCTCAGGGCCAATTAAAAGTCCTTGGCATTTCACCCTTTGATGCCCTCACTAATCCAACATATCTTATCACCACACACATAGCAAACTGCCAAGTCTTTCTCCAGCCCAGCTGGCTGCTCTGTGACTCATGCTAGGTCAATGACAAGTTCCTTGTTGCCAATAGTCAGCTGTCTTTTTGCCCTGCCTGCTATAGACTCTTTCTCCATCTCTATTCCCCTCTTCTACTCTATATAAAGGTAAATCAGGCTTTTTAGAAGAAATGACAAAGGAATGATATGAGAAACATGGTGGCACGAGAGTGCTCCTTGATATCTCCCCTTGAAGTTGCCAGTTCAACAGCTATAATTCAACAAAGGGTTCCCTATGCAACACACAAATATATCTGCGAGATCCACACATTGAAACATCTGAAGGTGGGTGAATCAGGGCAAACGGGAGGAGGGGAGGAAAAAGTGCAGAGACGGGAGCCACGGAATGCAGCCCAGAGCTCACTGCAGTCCCAGGAGAGGAGAGGATTGAGACTGCAGGTGCACTCTCTATGGCCCCAGCAATCCTCCCTGAGGGACTACCATATAATACAGCTGAACCCAGTGATTGGGGCAGAGACCTCAGGGCAACAACTACCATCTAACAGCCCTCATTGCCAGGCAGATAACAAAGCCACAGGGCCTAGCTGCTTTTCCTTACCCTCTCAGAGCTTACCTCCCCCACACCCTCCCAGTGTTAGCAGCAGGCTCCAGAAAAAAATGGTAGTGGTGTTGGATTAAAGATCTAATATCTACAGCCCTGAGAACTGGAGAGACAGTCCCTGAGTGGCATATACAATGCAGCTAATTTCAGTGATAAGGGAGGAACTATAGGGATGAGGCAGCTATGGTCTAGCCATCACTATTACTCAGAGGAGAAGAAAGCCACATACATACCAGCCACATCTCCCAGTCTACCCTGCCCCCACTTTTCACAGCTGATCCCAGTGCGAGCACCTAGGGCTGCTGAGGCTCACAGCTCTACATCTGGCTGCAGGGACAGCACTGGGATTTCAGGGGCTCAGAACCCCATCACCCACCGTATTCTCCCACAGAGGTCGTGTCCTGAGACCAAGGCGACCAGGTCACAGAGGAAACGCCCACCTCCCCAGGAAACCTCCCACTGCACAAGAAGCCAGAATAGCTAAAGAGAAACTAAAACACTCCAGCACTAACTACTGTAAAGCAAAAGAAAGACCTCTTCATATCAACCTGCTGAAGAATTACTGCCATAGATGCCCAGAAAGAGAAATAATCCATTAATTTCCATAAATAACCAATAAGGCAGCTCAGAAAGAAAATGAAAAATCTCCAGAAAATGAACTTAAAGATATGGAAATATGTGACTTAAATGACAGAGAATTCAAGATTGCAGTTCTTAAAAAACCCAAAAAGATGCAAGAAAAACACAGACAGGCAGTTTAATGAACTGAGAAACACAATCAAAGAACAAAATGAACATTTTATCAAAGAGATTGAAATTTTTAAAAAGAACCAAATAGAAATTCTGGAGTTGAAGAACTCAGTAAAAGAGATGAAGAATGAAATAGCCAGTTTAGGAAATAGAGCTGACCAGATGGAAGAAAGAATTAGTGATATCAAAATAGAAATCTGGAAATGATACAGATGGAAGAAGAGAGATACTTGAGAGTTAAAAGAAATGAAATAACTCTATAAGAACTATCTGACCCCATCAGAAAGAGAAATATAAGAATAATGAGTATACCAGCAAGAGAAGAGCGGGAGAAGGGCACAGAGAGTCTATTCAAACAAATAGTCAATGAGAACTTCCCAAACCTAATGGAAAGAACTGGATCCTCGAATCAAAGCAGCAAACGGTACACCTAATTATCTCAATACAAAAAGGCCATCTTCAAGGCACATTATATTAAAATGTCAAAAATTAATGACAAAGAATGAATTCCCAAGTCAACCAATGAAAAGAAGATGGTAACCTACAAAGGAAAGCGCATTAGATAATCATCAGACTTTTCAGCAGAAACTCAACAAGCCAGGAGGGAGTAGAATCAAATATCCCAATTATTGAAAGATAGAAATTACCAGCCAAGAATACTATATCCAGCAAAGTTATCCTTTAGATATGAAGGAGGAATAAAGACTTTTCTAGATACAGATGCTGAGAGAATTTTCCACCACAAGGCCTGCATTACAGGAAATACTGAAGGTCATCCTATCTGAAACAGAAAGACAAAAGGATACAAAACCATGAGTAAGATTACTAACAGACAGACAGAAGCAGGAAATGGCAACCCCTGTACAGGATACACTTAAACTTATACACTTAAACACAACATAAAGGGTAAAGAAGATAAAAACATTAAAAAAAAGACAGTGTACTATTGCAACTCAAAAATGAAATCACAGCATAAATGTGGATAATTTGTGATAACAAAAACATAAAAGGGGAGGGAGTAACGGTCTGAATTTGCAAAAGGGAATGGTGATAAGATGCATGCTGAAGAAAAAGGACTATTGTATATATGAAACTTTCTTTTACACAAACTTAATGTAATCACTCAAAAAAAAAAACAACAATCCAGAACTGAGACACATAACATTAAAAAAGAGGAAACAGAGGGAATAAATCAGAGAATACCACCAAACTAAGATAACAGACAGAAACAAAAAGGCAAAGAAACAATGGAGACACTGAGCTATCAAAAACAAAAAATAATTTGGCTATAAGAAATCCTCATATAACAATAATCACCTTAAATGTAAATGGATTAAACTCACCAATTAAAAAAAAGCACAGAGTAGTAGATTGGATCAAAAACCAAAACCCAACCATATGCTGCCTCTAAGAGACACATCTCAGCTACAAGGACAAACATAGACTCAAAGTGAAAGGCTGGAAATTGACACTCCAAGCAAATGGTATCCAGAGAAAATCAAGTGTGGCCATAATGATATCAGATGAAACAGACTTCAGGATTAAAAAAGTAACAAGAGACAAAGATGAACATTTCATAATAGTAAAGGGGACAATACAACAAGAAGACATAACACTTATCAATATATATGCTCCTAATCAGGGAACACCAAAACATGTAAAGCAACTAATAACAGAACTAAAGAGAGAAACCAACAAAAACACAATTATACTAGGAGAACTAAATATGCCAATGACAGCTATGGATAGATCATCCAAACAGAAAATCGATAAGGAAATATCAGCTTTAAATTAGACCAAATGCACATAATTGACATTTACAGAGCACTTCATTCTAGAACATCAGTCTATACATTCTTTTCTAGTGCACACAGAACATTCTCAAACATAGACCACATGTTGGGACATTAAAACTAACCTCAGCAAATTTAAGAAGATTGAAATCATATGAAGCATATTCTCTGACCACAAGGCTTTGAAATTGGAGATCAACTGCAAAAAGAAAGTGGGAAAAACCACAAATATGTGGAGATTAAACAACATGCTACTAAAAAAATGACTGGGTCAAAGAAGAAATAAAAGGAGAGTTCAAAAGATACATAGAAACAAATGAGAATAAAAATACATCACATCAAAAGTATTGGGACACTGTGAAAACAGTATTAAGAGGGAAATTCATATGATTAAAAGTCTATTTCAAGAAATAAGAAAAATCCCAAATAAGCAACCTAACATTATCCTAAAGACTAGAAAAGAAAGAACAAATGAAACCCAAAGTCAGCAGGAGGAAGGTAATAATAAACATTAGAGCATAATTGAATGAAATAGAGTACAGAAGATAATAGAAAAAATTAATGCAACAAAGAGCTGGTTCTTTGAACAGATTAACAAAATTGACAAACCCCTGGCTAGACTCACTAAGGAAGAAAGAGAAAGGACAAAAATAAACAAAATCTGAAATGAAAGAGGAGAAGTTATGATGAATACCACAGAAATACAAAGGATCATACAAGAATACTATGAAGGACTATATGCCACCAAATTCAATAACCTCCCGTGTTTCCCCAAAATTATTTTTGGGCTTTACCATATTATTAAGACCGGGGCTTGTACCATATTATACCTGAAAATAAGACCAGGTCTTATATTAATTTTTGCTCCAAAAGACACATTAGGATGTATTTTCAGGGGATGTCTTATTTTTTCATGTTTGTACATGAAATCTACATGAATCTACATTTACTCAAATACAGTCATGTCATCTTCTTCTGGAACATCGTCATAACGTACTAAATGCATCCATCTGGCTGATGGTATTAACTGGGGCTTATTTTCGGGGTAGATCTCATTTTTGGGGAAACACAGTAGAATAAATGTACAAGTTCTTAGAAATATATAAGTTTCCTAGACTGAATCATGAAGAACTGGAAAATCTAAATAGACTGATCAACAGTAAGGAAATTGCAACAATCATCCAAAACCTCCCTAAAAGCAAAAGTCCAAGACCAGATGGCTTCACTAGGGAATTCTACCAAACATTCAAAGATGATTTAATACCTGTCATCCTCAAATTCTTCCAAAAAATTGCAGAAGAGGCAATACTTCCTAACTCATTTTATGCGGCCAACATTACCCTGATAGCACTAAAACCTGGTAAGAATAACACACAAGAAAGAAAACTACAGACCAATATCTGAAGAATTCAGATGGAAAAATCTTAAACAAAATACTAGCAAATCAAATATAACAATACATTAAAAACATTATATATCACAATCAAATGGGGCTCATACCAGGGGCACAAGGATGGTTCAACATATGCAAATTGATCAATGTGATACATCACATAAACAAAGTGAAGAATAAAATCATATGATTATGTCAATAGATGCATAAAAAGCATTTGTAAGATATAACATCCATTTATGACTAAAACACTTAATAAAATAGGTATAGAAGGAAAGTACCTCAACATTATAAAGGTTATATTTGACAAACCCTCAGCCAATATCATCCTTGATGGTGAAAGACTGAAAGTTTTTCCTGTAAAATCAGGAACAAGACAGGGATGCCTCCCTGTCACCACTGTCACCACTGTTATTCAACACAGTGTTGGAAGTCCTCGCCAGAGCCATCAAGCAAAAGAAAGAAATGAAAGGCATCCAAACTGGGAATGAAGAAGTTAAATTGTCACTTTCTGCATGGTGCTTTATATAGAAAACCCTAAAGAACCACCAAAAAACGATTAGAAGCAATTAAACAAATACAGTGAAGTTGCAGGATACAAAATCAGTGTACAAAAATCCATTGCATTCTTATATACTAACAATGAAATTTCAGAAAATGAAAAAAAAAATTTCTTTTGCAATTGCAACAAAAAGAATAAAACAGCTAAGAATAAACTTTAAGGACCTATACACTGAAAACGATATAAGACAATTTAAAAAGAAATTGAAGACAAAAAAAAAAAAAAGGAAAGATATTCTGTGTTCATTGAAAGAATTGAAAGAATCAACATAGTTAAAATGGTCATATTATCCAAAGCAATATAAGAGTTAATGCAATCCCTATCAAAATCCCAATCCCATTTTTTAAAGAACTAGAACAACAACAACAAAAAAAACCATCAAATTTGCAAGGAATCACAAAGGACCCCAAATAGCCAAAGCAATCCTAAGAAAGAAAACAAGGCTGGAGGCATCACACTCTCTGACTTCAAATTGTACTACAAAGTGACAAAAATCAAAACAGCATGGTATTGGCAGAATAATCAGACACACACCCAATGGAATAGAATTGAGAACCCAGAAATAAACCCACATATATATGGGCAGACAATTTTCAACAAAGGAGCCGAAAACTTACAATGGAGAAAAGAAATCCTCTTCAATAAATGGTACTGGGAAAGTTGGAAAGCCGCATGCAAGATTGAAATTAGACTGTTATGTGTCACCACATACCAAAATTAATTCAAAATGGATCAAAGACCTAAATATAAGACTTGAAACAATTAATTATATAGAAGAAAGCGTACGTACTAAACTTACAAACCTTGGATTCAAAGAGGATTTTAGAATTTGACCTCAAAAGCAAGGGAAATAAAATAAAAAATAAAGGAATCATATTATATCATATTAAAAAGCTGCACAGCAAAGGAAACCATCAACAAAACAAAGAGGCAACCAACCAAATGGGAGAAGATATTTATAGACAACACCTCCGCTAAAGGTCTAATACCCAAAATATATAAAGAACTCATACAACTCAACAACAAAAAAACAAATAATCCAATTAAAAAATGAGTAGAGGACCTGAACAGACACTTTTCCCAAGAAGACATACAAACTACCAACAGATACATGAAAAAATGCGTAACTTCACTAGAGGAAAAGGCAAATCAAAACTGCAATGAGATATCACCTCACATCAATTAGAGTGGCTATTACAACAAGACAAGTAATAGCAAGTATTGGAGAGACTGTGGAGGAAAAGGAACCCTCATACACTGCTGGTGGGAACGTAAATTGGCATAGCCACTATGGAAAACAGTATGGAGGCTCCTCAAAAAAATTACGAATAGAATTACCATATGATCCAGCAATCCCTCCTCTCGGTATCTACCCAAAAAAATCTGAAAACATTTATATGTAAATATATATGTACCCCTATGTTCATTGCAGCTTTATTCACAGTGGCCAAGACATGGAAACAATGAAAATGTCCTTTGATAGATGAACGGATAAAGAAGATGTGGTACATGCGATACATATATATGTGTATATATCACATATATATATATGTATCGCATGTATCACATATATCACATATATCACATATATACATACACATATATATACATATATATATATATACACACAATGGTATATTACTCAGCCATAAGAAGAGATGAAATAGTGCCATTTGCAACAACATGGATGGATCATGCTAAGTGAAATAAGTCAGACAGAAAAAGTTGAGAACTATATGACTACACTCATATGTGAGATATAAAACTGAAAGCAACAAATGAACAAGACAAACAAAGAAACAAAAACTCATAGACAGAGACAATAGTTTAGTCGTTACCAAAGGGGAAGGTGTTGGGGGTGGTAGAAGAGGGAAAAGGGGATCAAATATATGGTGATGGAAAGAGAGAACTGAGTCTGGGTGGTGAGCACACAATGCAACATACAGATGCTGTATTATAGAAATGTACACTTGAAACCTATATAATTGTATTAACCAATGTCACCCCAATAAATTTAATAAAAATTTATTAAAATTAAAAGGAACGACAAAGCGACAAAGTCTCCTTTCCCACTAAGCAAAAGGGAGCTCTGCCCTAGAGAAGCAGTTGAAATGGGACACATTGGGGCTTGCTTTTTAGCACTGCAGTAGGTTGGTTCCTGAGCTAACAGAGACTGAAGTGCATCTGTGAGATGCACTCAGGTCTCTGCATGGACAGGAGACCTCCATGTGCTTTAAAACACCATGACAAAATACAAATACACACATTAAGCTACTGCAATAGAACACAGCCTAACATCACCCAACCTCCACTGTTATGTGCTGTTAAATATTTAATTAAGAAATCATGTGAAGCAAACTATTGCATACACAATAAAGAGAGAAGAAAAAAAAACAAAACGCAGGTGTAGAACAGAACCCAGTCTGGTAGTATGTACAATTTTCATTTTCTTTTACCCAGGAGCATTTGCAGAAAAGATTAGTTTGCCAAATATTTATCTTTTTCTTCATTTTCTTGAAGCATGTCTTTTCCAGAAAGAAAAAGACATTTAACAAGTATTAAAAACATGTGTTTAAACCATTTTAGAAAGTTTAATTTTCTTTAAAAATGGTTTCCGGAGCTGAGGTCTTCTCCAAGTTTCTGGAGCTGAATTTTCACCTGATCATATGTCAGGTCTGACCTGAGTGACCCTACGTGGGCCTCTGTCAATCACATGGGATTTTCCTTGGACCCCCCACCTGAGAAGATCCACCATCCACTGGTATCTGCTGTTCAGAGAAAAGCAAGAGCGAGCAAAAGACCTGACACAGTTGCTTGATAAGAAGACTTTGGTTTTCTGGGAGCTCGTTTCATATCATTGTGAAGTTTATAAAACAAACTTCTGGAAGAAGGCCAGCGACTTTTGAGTACTATAGTCCTGAGCGGCTCAGGCCCATAAACATAATCAAAGTCTGTATCAAGTTTATACCCAGGACAGTAGTAACAAATGACACAAATCGTAGTAAAAGATACTGGACACCGCTCAGAGAAGTTAATGAAACATGAATGAAAGTAAACAACTGCCTCACATGCTGTTAACCAGGTCCATGCTGGGCCTTGGCCATCTGTGGAAAATCGGGCCAAATGAAAGGGATGTGCCAGCTTCCCACAGCCCAGTTCCTGCTTGGATTTTATAGCACCTAGCAAATTCACAGAGGCAGAGTAAGAACAATAGCTGAGATTGCTCCTTGCAGCTTTGACTTGCCTGAATCACATGTCTAGAGCTGATAATCTAAGCTAAACCTGACCTTGACGCTGATAGCATCTGAGGGTGAAGGGTTAAAGATCAATTGTTCTTGAACAACTTATCCAGGGTATAATATTTAAAGAAAAGGAACACAGGATGGCACTCTTTCCAGTGTTCTCCACTTTTTTTATTCAGAAGAAAAAAAGAGAGGGATGTTGTGCTAGCAAAAGCATCCCTTGTTTCCTTTAAGGATGGATTCTGAGCATAGGATGAGGCAGCAGGCCAATCCTCCGTAATTGCAGGTCTCATAGAAGGGGTGTCTTCAGGATCCACGCCATGAAAGAAACTGGAGTTTCCTTGCACCATCCCAGGCTTGCAGGTCACCCTGAGTGGCAAGGCTCTTTTCGTTAGAGGACAAGAAGACCTATTTCCACTGCAATAACATCAAGACCACCCCCCCAACTTCCCCTAACAATTTTCTCCCAGAAAAAGTGAGGAGTCTTGCAGGAAGAAAGCAGCCTTTACTGAATAGAACATGGCTAGATATAGAGATTCTTCTTGCTAACCAGATCTACAGAATGTCTGCAAGAAAAATCCTCAAAGATGGAGCGATCCAAGACTTTAATCATGACTTTTGCAGACACTTGCACAGATATTGCTAAACTAAAACCACAGCAATTATATTTTTTGCTACTGTTGAAGTTGGGCAAAGATTTGATTGCCTGAAACTTATTTTAATGCTACCAGTATATATTTACTCTACTCTGCTGTTAACGATGACGTGGCTAGAGATTCAGATGTAACCTATAAATATACAGGTTATAGGTGTCACTGCTCATTATGAAAATGGCTTTAGTGACCAGCAGGAAAAAAGAAATTCAAGTAAAAATAAAGGTGGGATTAGTTTAGTCATGGAATATTTGGAGCCTCAGCCTTCAGCTAGCTCAGCAATCCTACCTCCAGCAATTATACCAATGCCAGGCTTCTATCATTTTGCATTTTTGCACCTGAAGTGTGTGTAAGAAGCTCAGTTCCAAACGACATAGTTTTACATGAAAGGCTCATTTACTTCCGTGAATTCAAACTAAACTCGCAATGGTCCTCAGCCGCGGAAAGGAATAAACAAAGCCAATCCTTAAAGGCACACGGCTGGCAAATTTATTATTATTTTTTTTAATCTGGACATGGATTTCATAAACAATTCAAAAGTGCTTCAGTACTGTGTGTTTATATAAAGTAAACCCATCAGAAATCAAGCCGCCAGCAGTCAGTGGGCACTAGTTTTGTTTTTTTTAAGGAGGAGACAAAGAGATCATGAAAACTAAAGAAGTTTAAGAACCATTAAAATTAATACTTGCAGAGGGAAAAAGGAGGAACATGCAAGCAGTATAAAAAAATATAAGACGATAAGTATCACTTGAGTAGTAAAAAAGCTGTATTTTAAGTTTAGCAAAGATCTGATTGCACCTTTGAAGTAGAGAGAAAGAAAGGAGGACTAAGAACAAACACAAACTCAGGATTACTCAATGAGCGTAAGAAAGAATAATAGAGCAAAGAAACATGCCAAACTTTTCTTTAAAACAGGCCAAGGGTCTAGAGGAGTTTCTATGTGGTAACAAACTAAGAAATGTCGGGTCTTCTTATCTAGAAAGTCAAAGACTTATCTAGAAGGGGGTGAGGAGAAGCAAAAAAAAACCAAAGACAAAAAAGTAAAAGTACATTAGTAAAATGAAGTCTGACTTACCAAATCCTGCAACTCTTGGAAAATTTTGGAAGAATACAAAAATAAAGGACTCATTTTTCTAAGAATAGCATTATATACAATGTACAGATACATATATACTCTCTAAGTAAATTTTTAAAATTTAAATTGCTAAGTGAGAGTTTACTGAAGAAAACCATTGTTCTAAATACATTTCTACTAGTTGTGCTTAGCCTCCAAAATTCTTAAGTGCTATGATTAGGTCTATGTGTTAAATCTAATAGTTTTAACCAAATGTATGAGCTTATAGAAAAGAATTTTTAAAATGAATAACACCTCATTGATCGATATTGGTCTTTTACATTCCCCCATCCAAATACATTAAAGCTCATTTTTCCTCCAGCTACAAAGCAAAGCACCACCATGAGGAAAATAGAATAGCGTCTCTGAACTTGACTTTACGTTCAGTGCACAAAAGAGAAAATAGGGTGCATTATATTAGAAATTTACCATACCATGTTCCTTTTAGGGACACCAACAGACATGGGGACCAGATGTCTATAAGAAAAAAAACTCTAAAATTATTCTATCAGAAAAATGGTCTTTTCTCTTGCCCTTAAACCTGCTATACTTATTTAGAGTCATTTGCTCAAACTTTCTTGCCTTTGCCCACCATCAAGCAAGAAGCTATTGCTGAACCTGGTTTTTGGCCCACACTACCAGTCCAGAACCAAATGGGAGTAGGTAAAGGCTAAACATCAGCAGTTGAGGGGCCATCTGGAATACATTTCAGAGTATAGTTCCAAGCTACAGCACTGAGGTCTAATCACCAAAATAGTCTTGGAGCTAAGACAAAGAAACCACTAGGCAAACATAGATGAGATCCAGAGAAAAAAACTGAGGGTGGTAGAATCCGCCAGGCAAAGATACAGCATGTTGATGCATTCCCCCTAGGAGTTTCCTTTGGCTGCACTGTGTAGAAAAGAGGAGTAGGTCTTGCCCTAAAGGTGGAATTAGTGCAGGAAGAAACTTTGAGAAGGGGCATAGGGAGAAAGCACCCTGAGAGTGAGCATATGACCTTCTCCTGGACTATGCATCTCCCAGTGCCTTATCTTCCCCAAATGCTACGAGATTTGAGAGGCAACAGGAAAATCAATAATGCTCAAAAGCATGACCAGGTCAGGGAGTCATGCTGGGAATAAGCAGGATGCCCATGACAAAGGAGTTGGGTTGTAAGATGGAGGGGAAACATGCCCTGAAGGCTCTGTGTCAAGCATGAGCAAAGTTCCATTCCAGGCCCTTTCAACAGGTTGTGGAGAAGCTTTAAAACACCGATGGTCAAGGTAATTTTTTACGTCCAGTGTTGGGATTCCTCTAATTGTCCGAAAGCTGAAGAGTAGGAAGTCTCTTCTTTTTCTCATAGAGTCCATGAAGTTACGAAATGTCTACTCTCTCTTGTGGCTTGCCTATCTTGTTTCATAGGCCGTTCCAAGCACAACTCCTTTACTTGCAGGGCACATTTCCTTCCTCTTCTGCTCCTCAGATATTTTTAGGATATATAGTTATTTTTATCCCTCCCTACTCTACCATCCCTTCAACACATATACTACTGTGTAATCTAAGCCATTGGCACTGAGTTGGCCATTCTGACATTAAAGTAGGATCCAAGTAGTTCAGTCTTTAGTCTTGCTTTAGATTCCTGTAGAAAACCATGGGACTTAAAATGAAATGATGTCCATTTTTCAAAACTATACAGGTAAAACTTTTTGATGTATGTAAATTGTATCTCAAAAAACTTAAAAATAATTAAATAAAGGATAGGGAATAAGTAGAGATGGATATGAAGCAACAAGGGCAAAATGATGGTAATGATTGAAGCTAAATGATTAGTACATGGAAGTTTATTTATTCTACTATCGTGTTTCCCCGAAAATAAGACCTAGCTGGACCATCAGCTCTAATGCATCTTTTGGAGCAAAAATATAAGACCCAGTCTTATATTAAAATAAAACCTGGTATTATATTACATTATATTATACTATATGCTATATTATATTATAAAGATCGGGTCTTATATTAAAATAAGACCGGGTCTTATATTAATTTTTGCTCCAAAAGATGCATTAGAACTGATGGTCCAGCTAAGTCTTATTTTCAGGGAAATGTGATATTCTGTTTACTTTATGTACATTTGAAATTTTACATAATAAAAAGATAAAATGGTGGTTCTTCCATATGTGCTATGGTACAACCATGGATATGTCTTCATATATATGAATACACACACACACACATACACATTGGAATAGAGGAGTGAAGGCATTCGTTTTAGAGCCATCTGGTTCTGATTTTATCACATGTGGTTCACTATTCATCCAGCAAGGAAGAGAGGGCGTTGACGTCTGTCAGCCTATCCAACATTTTGCATTGACTTGAGCATTTGGGTAATGAAGTCATCTTGCTTTTTCTGATCTCCAGAATGGAAGCTGGACAACTGGAACACATCTCCTCTGCACTGAGATTTGCAATAACACCACTTTATATAATCCTCTCATTCCCTTGCCACTATCCAAAACATTCGTCTGCACTCCATTACTGAAGATGAAAATGGAGTCTGCAATGTGATATCTCAGGGAACAGCCAGGTATGTGACTAAATACTTTCCCCTAAAATTCACTTCAACTGACAGTACTATTAAGGACACTGTTCTTCTCATTCTCTTCTGGTAGTTTATTTCCCTCTCACTAGTACATTCTTAAATTACCAAAATACTGTATGATATATGGTTTCTCACCAACTTTCTAGCAGGTTTATTTCACCACCTCGACATGGGTTACTTCCCATTCTGTTTTATTTTTCTCATTTTGTTGTCTTTTCCTTAATATAGTCTCTTAAATTCTCTGGAATAATTTCTATAACAAATATATTTATTCCGTCTCTATGTACAGAAATATATACCATTAAAAAGGAAAGGCCATATCCCAGATATCTTTTGTCTATAAACCCCTCAATAGACATTTTAGTGTGAGATAAAAGATTTAATGATTTGGACAATTGAGGGATAGCCTAGTCTGCATTAAGGAATATTTTAAAAGAAATATCTTATCAAATAAAAACTATTATACCCAGTAAAAGACAGAGGCTTACAAATTATTGGAAGTAAAGATGCTTACAGACTTATTCTGATTAATAGACAACAATGTCTTTTAATTAGCATCTTAATAACTTTCTGAGTAAATTTTTGTTTCTAAAATACTGGGCACAGCATGCCTTCCCAAGTGAGGTTGACATGAAAGCCCACTTCCATTATTTCTCTGTATCGCAGATCTTTCTGTCTTTAAATGTAAGATAAACTAGGGAGATCTCTGCCTCATTTTTTGAGTTCCTGAAGTCCAAATTCATGAAGGTCAACTATCATATAATAAAGTGATGGCTATGAGCAATTGTAACCTGACTTACATTTTTTGACATGGTCTGTAGCTCTTCCTACTCTGGTTTTTTCTCACAAGAGGGATCGTAATACCCACAAAATAATTCACTATTACCTCAGATGACTTAATTGTAAAATGTAGAAAAGAAAACTGAATATACAAAAACTAGGCACAGAAAAAAATAATAGGAAATGGCTGATAAATAGCACAGATTTGAGGCCTGATATCTTGAAGGCAGTTGGGATTGACACTCATTAGTCAGGTCGGTTTGTGTGGCAAGCCCACCCATTGCTTCCCACTCTACAGGCCCGTGTCTCAGTTGCCCAGAGCCAGTCACATTCTACTTTCTTTCTCATCCACATGACTCCCTACAAGTTGAAACCTTTCTCCTGGGTAATCCCAGGCCCAGCCCTCTTATTTCCTGTACTTTTCTTTCAGCTAAAAAGTGCTTCAACCTTTGTCTCAAGCTGTATATTGGGGCTTTCTGCCAAAGTGTTTTAAAGCACCTTTATCACTGGGACCCAGAGTGGGTCTGAGTCCTTGGACCCAGCTGTGAGGTTTGAGCCAGAGCAGAAGAAGGACTTTAACTAGGCTAATGCCTGAATAACCAACCCAGCACAAATAAAAAGTTACTTAAAGTGAAGTGCAATGCCCTTGATGCACTAAAACTTGGGCATATTTCCACATCCAGCTAAAGTGAGGAATAATGGTTGAGCCATAAATTTACCACTCCAGAACAGTCCTGAACACATGTAGGTATTTCATTAGTGAAAATGTGTCAGAAGTTTAGGTTAAAATGAACTTGACATTTAAGATCAAGAGATGAGAGGGAAACATCCTGACATCTCCAGAGCCCTTTCTTATCTCATCTAAGCTCCTCTTTATTAGCTACAAGTGGAATTTCCAGATTGTGGATTTTCAGAGCCAAATTCCTTTTGTGTTTCCCTCTGTTACCCAGCTCAAACTAATTTGCATGTGCCTGAGCAAAATATGATAAGATGGGAGAATCTGATTTTTAAAAAAAAGGAAAGGAAGGGAAAGGAAAATGTATAGCCCAAAAGTCTCATTAGAGGTAGTTATTTTCCTAGGTAAATATCCAGGGCTGTTTCCGAAGACATTCCTAGGATTATATACATGTGCATATATATATATATATGAATTTGAAAACTTTTCTAAGATTCCTGGCTACTGATAAATGGATACTTCAAGGACTGGGAGTTACACTTATGTTCTAACATCCAGAGTGGGTATTCTAGGTATGGGGACTATACTTGAATCAAGGGACTCAGTAAGTTTGCCTTTTAATTCTCAACCCCTCGGAAAGAAATCCAAGAAGAACTGCAAACAGAATACTCGAGGGAGCAGAAAAGGAAGGAAACATGTTTCTAGCACCTACCAGGAACCAGACACAGAGCTAAGCATTTCACATACATTACTGTAATGGATCCAACTTACCCTCTCCAATCCCACCATCCCCCATTATACAAAGAGAAAAGCAGGGCTCAGACATGTTAGGTAGTATGCTCTAAATGATGGAGCCTGGAGCCAGGCTCCTGAGCACAGGGACCCTGCATGCTTATTTGCCTGAGCAATCCCATGGACACTAAGTTTCCTATAACAGGTTAATAGAAGACTGGAAGGACCTTTCAGACAATATGCCACAAAACATTTGGAAGATGTTTCCTGCTCCCCTTTTTTCAGTTTCTTGAACAAAGCCAGGAAGATAAACTCAACTAATTTACGTATGATTGCATATGATACCTATGAAGACACTAAATATACTAGGTGACTAAATTAGGATTCCAGAAAATACTGACAGGCTGGAATAAACTAAACGGAATAAGATGTTACTATAAGGAGGTAAATGTCAAGGTCTGCATGGATGTTCAAAAACCCAATCGAACAATATGTGAGGAGACAAAGTTTAAAAACAACAACTACAGAAAATGTTTCAGTCAATGATGGAAGCAGAACAAGTTCATAGTGTCATGTGGTCACATACACATGATTCTAAACTATATTAAAAGATGTACAAGATCTATAATAAGGGTGGTGATATTTCAACCAGGTTCACAAATTTTACATAATAGGAATATTTTATTCATGCAATATGCATTTACTGAGTGCCTTTTAGGTGCTAGGTTCTGGGCTGGGCTTTGGGCATCTAGTGAAGAACAAAACAGATACAGTCCCTGTCGTCATGAAGCTTAATAGTCCAGCAAATCGTGCAGGCAAAGTGAAGTACGCTCAGAGAATGGGAAGAAACTTGAAACTATGTCATAGAGAACAATAAAAAGAACGGAGAAATTTTAGCCTTGAGAAAAGTCTTTACTTGAAGAGCTTTTGAAAGGTTGGTGGGAAAAATGGACTTAGTTTTATGGTCGATTTTATACAATTTCAAAGATGTTCTTGCCCTCCCTGTGATAGGATTTACATCCCTAGCCCACATGTTAGGCCATTGTGACTTCTGATGCTCCTCCTCATGGGAGATGGGAGAATCATGTGTCTCCACCCCTATTCGCCTTCCGAGCAACCACATGACTTACTTTGGCCAATGAAATGTAGGCACAAGTGATTATGTAGAGAAAATGCAACTGACCACATTAAAGGTGACAGTTTATCCTTATTTTAGCTGGGAAACAATCCATTGAGTAGTTTGGTTTCAAGCAGTAGCAGAATATTCAGTTTACAACCCAAAGAAAGAGCTCCTTTTACCAAACATGTGTTACCTTTGCCAAAATCAGTAGCAAGATTAAGTTCACTAAGAAGTCCAACAGACACGTTCAAAGCTGCATTCTAATCGTTACTATTTCTCAAAATTAGGTGGCCCACCTATCATTAACACATATTAGTGTTGCCAATTTCATTCTAATTGTGGGTTTGATTCAACTTGTTCAAATCAATTTTATTGATATATAAGGACACCTATAATGTATCACATGCAGTTTCAGTTAAAAGTTTAGTGATCGGGTTGGAAATGAAAAATTGATCCTTGGCTTTATTAGCAATGCTTTTTACTCTACTCTTGCACAGTAATCTGCTTCTACTTAAGTGTCCAGCATTAGGAAATGAGTTATCATTGGTGCCCTCTAAGTGAAATTGTAAAGATGTCAGATAACTTGGTGGTTTGCTTGTACACAAAAAGGAGGATAATGTGCTTCCTTTCCTTTATTCTGCTCAATACTTGGGCTTTTAGTAGGCATAAAGCCCCTTCAGAAACTCATTTATGTATTTCTTGCAGTTAAGAACTGCTGCTTCTACACAGACAATAATTTAGTGGTTACCAGAGGGTAAAGGAGATGAGGATAAGGGGGATCAAATATATGGTGATGGAAGGAGAACTGACTCTGGGTGGTGAACACACAATGGGATTTATAGATGATGTAATACAGAATTGTACACCTGAAATTATGTAATTTCACTAACAATTGTCACCCCAATAGATTTGAAAAAAAGAAAAGAACTGCTGCTTCTAAAAGGAACTACAGAGTGAGCTTCCATTCAGCCTTGCTTTCTGGGGTTATATCCTACTAGCCACTCTCTTTTATTTATTTCTCATTCTTTCCAAGGAATTTAAATTAGGAATCACCTTATGATCAACTGAACAAGTTGTCTTTCTATTCAGAAGAAGATGCTGACCAAACAGTCCCTGCTTGGTTGGAAAGTGTCTCAACTCCAAATCTGTATATCTTGTCTGTACAACAAGGTACCCCTTTTTTTCATTATCACTAGCTAAGACTTTGAGTGTAAGCAACAAGCATCTCATGCTTATTTTGAAAGCATACACAAAAGATAACAAAATGCTAGAAAACATGATCTTATATTTTATAATCCAGTTGGAGAGATGAAATATAAATGTGTTTTCAGAAAAAGTCAAAGAAAAAACATTTTGATAATATTTCAAAACAAAATAGTTGATCTGCCACTATTTTCAAATGAATTGCACCAAAAATAACTGTATTCGTTTTCAGAACAAGAAGCGTTTATAGTAAAACAAGGGTGATAATGGAGATTACATGTAAAGATGGATCTTAAAAGACTTACGTGGTAAAGAAGAATTTGAGAGGAAAGGAGAGAGTACATTCCAGGGAGATAGAACATGAGTGAGAGACAAGAAGTGTGGGACGAAGCAGGAATCAGCTATTTTGGCACACAGTAGGACTTACTAAATGTTGGCTAAAGGATTTAAGGGAATGATAGAATAGCTCAGAAAGAAAGCCCTCTTAGAAATGAGACCAAAATGACTGGATTTGGCTCCAATTGTGAAGACTTTTATACCCAGGCTACGGAGCTTGGGCTTTATCTTTTGGAAAGGGGTTATGTTCCTCCTCTCTCCCTCCTCCCCTCAGGTTCCAGGAGGCACACCCTGTTGAGGTGTTGGGGCTTTATCTTTCAGTTTCCTGTTCCCAAGTTTACCAGTTGTCACTTATCTGCATTCCAAGGCTACTACAGACTGAAGTTATCTCACCTCCCTCAGACATCTTCGTCAGAGTATTATATGTATAATTCATTGGGTAATTAATTATGCACAATCTTTGATATGTCCTTGTGATGGTGAATTTTATGTGCCAACTTGACTGGGGTAACAAGATGCCCAGATATTGGTCAAATATTATTCCTGCTGTTTCTGTTAGAGTGTTTTTGGATGAGATTAATGTTTGAATAGGCAGAGTAAAGCAGATTGCCCTCCTTAATGTGAGTGAGCTTCATCCAATCATTTGAAGGTCTGACTAGAACAAAAAGGCTGACTCTCCCCTCAGTAAGAGAAAATTCTTCCTGCCTGATGGCCTTCTAACGGGAACACTGACTTGTCTTGGATTGAACTGAAATATCCACTCTTCCCGGGTCTTGAGCCTGCCAGCCTTTGGACAGGAACTATATCATCAGGTCTTCTAGGTCTCAAGTTTGCCCACTTACCCTGCAGATCTTGGGACTTTCAGCCTCCACAACCATATTAGCCAATTCCTTATAATAAATGTCTTGATTGATAGATAGGTGGGTGGATGGATAGACACATAGACAGATAGATAGATAGATAGATAGATAGATAGATAGATAGATAGATAGATAGATAGATAGATTTATCTCCTATTGGTTCTGTTCCTCTGGAGAACCCTGACTAATACAGTCCTATTCTCGTGTCTTAAACTCTTAGTAATGTTACTTAGCCATTCTCTATGTTTTTATCTTGTCTTTGCAACTTAATTGTAAACTTCCCGAAGTCTGAGGTTAGGAAGTCTTCAACATCTGTAGCCCTTTTGGGGATCTGTTGGAGGCATGACGGAGAAGGGCAGAGGGTTACAGCATACATTGTGCGGATTATGCCCTGCACCTGATCAAGAAGGAAAAGGGGACAAAAATTCAGCACCAGGTCCACCTGCCAAGTGTGATCCTAGAAGGGGCTGTGCCCATTTAGATGAACAGATCCTGTTTCTAATTCTCAGAGATACTGACTGGACTAGTGGAGGCCCTGGGCAGCAGCATTTCATGGAGGACCCAGGCATGGGCTGCGTGAGCATCTCAGAATAATGCAAATAGCCTGCCCTGCCCCACATTGGGCAGGACTCACTTAGCTCTACCTTACTGTGGTAGGTAAGGTAGAGCTAAGTCTCAGGAATTGCCATAAAGTTTCCACAAAATGCTCTAAAAGCAAGTGTCCCTTCCATTGATTTGGGATGAGTACAATACACATTGTACCAATGATCAAGTTCCCATAATTTCAGTAGGTAAAAGTGTATTAGTTGAGATTTTTAACTGCAGGTACCAGAGACAAACTCCTACAGATTAAGCAGAAAGGAATGTATTGAGTAGCTCACAGAATCACAAGGAAGACAGTAAAACCACACTCAGAAAACAGTTAGGAAAGATGTGTGTCCAGTAAGAGCCAGGACAATAATCAAAATGATACTTAGAATCAACCAAACAAAGGCACTTCTGCCACAGCCATTAAATGCCGGATGCCTCCCCTCCCCCAGCCTTCTCCAGCCTTTGCACTAGGATGATTTCTCCATGACTGCTTTTTGCACCCCTACTTGTGGATGCCAAATCACGGGCAGGGGCCTCTTAGGGGCTGAGCCCCAGGGAGACTGAGCAAAAGAGTATTCAGCATTTTCAGCATCTCAGTGGGAGGTGGCCTCCTTCTCCCTTGGCCTCCTAAGATGGGGGATTTCTCAAACATGGGAATGGGATGCAGATTTAGGAAATCAAAAAATAAAAAATGTTCACCCCATGATTATAAATGTATGCATACTGAGCATCAGTTGTGTACAAAAAAACAATTTAGTGTGTATGGACTAGAAAATTGTGTTCATTTATTTCAACTTCATTTAAACTCTTCAGTGGGAGACCCTGCTCTTAGCTCTCTAAGTCAGGCGAGAACCCAACAACTCCAGCGTTTCATGGAGGTGGGCATCTCACAGCACTCAGAGGAAATGCACTGAATCGGGGCAAGTTTATACACAGGGGATAGGTGATATCTCAAACAGGAAAACAAATTTCAGCCAAAGTATCCTTCATTCTGACAGGTCCTACATTGCTGGGACCTTCATTAACAACAAATGGAAAGCAATAATGAACACATATTTAACAAACTGCTTCAAAAACACTCAAAAATTCTTCCCTATTGGTGAGCCTCCTTATGATGAGACAGGCATCCTTATGATGAAGCTAGCAAGCAGTTTTTTGCATACGGAAAGAGCACAGATTGTCTCATTGTTTTCACTTTAGCCCATAATGGGTTTTTTTTTTAAGTCTTAAAAACATATAAAATATCAAGAATATTTTCTGTAAGTCTAGTCTCACAAATCTAGGAGAAATTGTATGGCTCCTGCCCAATTTATAGATTGCTAACCACTGGACGGAAAGCCTCTATAAAGAATTGACTGAATAATGTAAATGAATAATAATATGTGGATAAAATGAAATAATATAGATGAAAATATTTGGAATTCTTAAGAAGAAAATGTGCTGAATAACTTGAAAGCCAGAGTATTAAAATATAGTTTGCGAACTAAATGATGGATGGTAAAGAATACCATAATCTGATAAATGACATTTTGTTTTTGTTTTAAAGGAGTCATCCTAATATATGCCTTTTTATTTTCCAAAATCAGGAGATGACTTCTATTGTCGTACGCCCTGTGTTTTTTCTGAGGTAGTGGGTGAGGGTTGGGTTCTTGGGCCCTATTTCTTTCTCTTACCACTGAGATGAACTATTAAAAAGTGTTAAAATTTTTATTAATAACACCCACCCCAGACAGAAGTGTTCCTCGGAGACCTTTCAGGCTTTCTTTCATGGCTGCTTTCTTTGCTCCTGGGACCCCTATTTCCTGCTATTTGTGACCTTTGTCCCATTCCCGTGAGGCCTCACTCTCAATCAATCCCCATAACCTTTAGCTACTCACTCTTGCTGTTTTTACCATTTCTGTGTGTTTTGATTTTCATTCTGAGCCTTCAATACACAAAAGATGTCATTTGGCATAAAAGGCACCTGACATTACATCACCTGCGCCACATTTTCCTAAGGGCATTGCTCATAGACATTACAAGATTGCCAGCCTGGTTAAATCAGTTCCAGCATGGAGGAGACCCAAGTTATCTGGAGCAGTGTCTCAGACTGCCCTTCCATGGGAAGAGGGGATCCCGAGATTATGAACCCAGATGAAAGCCCCCTGGTTTTGACAGACCAGAAACTTCTGAACAATTATAAGATAACGAGCCCTCTGCACTGAGGACAGGGAGGATAAGTCCTACGGGCCTGTTTACTTAACATTAATAATTGGTCTACAAGACTCAAAGTGTGGTCATATGCCCATGTGTTACAGGTCAATGACAGATAAAAACAGAAAGAGAGAGCACACATTAAAAAAGTTTGACAGCAATTTGACAAAGTCTGCTGAATCTAACAATAAAACATTGATGTTTGTATTTTGTATGTCTTTTTTTCTAATGATTCGTTTTTACTGTATTTTACAAAAGTATGGATCTACAAAGTATTAGAAATTTTTTTAAATGGTCCTTCACCACTGATAGTTTGATAAGCACTGGTTTAAAGGAACTAGAGGAAAATGAATCACTTGCAATGAGACTTGAGTTTTATGATACGTAATTCCTGATAATTTTCAGTTTAATAGAGATTACTTGAAACAGATCATAATAAACGGGTATATATGTTTGTGTGAAATGTATTGTCATTATTTGGGTACTTATTCCATAGCAATACTAAAATCATAGAACACACTTCAGCCAAACAAATATACTGCAGAGAGGTGAATTCTTTTCCAAATCTAAGGAAGATCTAATAAGATAATAATAGCAATGGATGTCATTTGGACTCTGCCACTAAAATGACATAAACATCTGCCCTTTCAAGCTAAAAAGTTGAGAATATGATTGTTTGTTTGGTACTGACTGTTTCTTCATCATGGCTCCAAGGAAGCTGTGCTGATCCCCTGTGGCCTCTGGCTGGCTCTGGAATACCATCTTGGCCCGCACTGAAGCACAAAAGGATATCTCAGATCTTGCCCCACTTTTCTCCCCTCCCAATGCCTGTTACCAAGCCATTTTGTTGGCAGGAGTACGGTGGGGTGGTCAATGTAAATGACAAATAAAGTTACTGTCATCACCACAGCTGAATATGAAGTAGAAACAGCTGAGCAGCATTTCCAGTCCTCCCTTATAATAACCTGCATTGAAGGGTTATATCCTGTGATTTGCAAACTTTCTCTGTCTCTTTTCAGCCAATTTTCCATTTCCTGTTAAGCTAAGAGTACTGCTCATCATCTCTTGGTATGATTAGAGAAATCAGACCTATCTCATGCAATATGCCAAGAGTCACAAGCTTAGGAACAGCAGTTACAAAATCAGACCACTGCATGGATATTTCTGGCATTGGGATACATTTTTCTTCATCTTGACCGTGTTCAAGAGAAAATGGTTCTCTGATCAGTTCTTATACTAGCGCAAAACATTCCATCCCAGAAATGTGCTCAGAATTATGAGAACTTAATTTGTTTCTTAGACTGGGCCAGATTTAATAATCCTAATAGATATTATGTAAGATTACATTAGATTTTTATAGTAATTCAAGGTAATTCTCTAGATGGTGTGATTTGTGGAAGGGAACAGAGAGATGAGCTATTGCAAAATACATTTCCCCATCAGTCTACACTAACACATGAAGTTTTACCATTAAAATATTCCCTTTTGCCTTAGTCGGCTAGGGTTGCCATAATAAAATACTAGTGGTTTAAACAACAGAATTTTGTTTCTCACATTTCTAGAGACCAGGAAGTCTAAGATCAAGGTGCTGGAGAGATAGGTTTCATTCTGAGGCCTCCTTTTTTGGCTTGTAGGTGGCAGACATCTCACTGTGTGCTCACATGCATGGGGTAAGGGGGGAGGGGAGAACTCTCTGGTATCTCTTCTTATAAGGGCACCAATCCCATCCTGAGAACCACACCCACATAACCTCTTCTTACCCTAATTATCTTCCAAAGACCTCATCTCCAAATACCATCACATTGGGTTAGGACTTCAACATATGAATGGGGGGGGGGGGACAAATATTCAGTGCATAACACCTTTGAATTAAGATACTGTATCCATAGTATCTTTTAAAATAAAACATTTAATTCTTTGATACTGATTTTTATAGAGTTGGAGTTTTTTCTTTTTCTTTGTTTTTCAGCTATTATCACAGCATGTGGGGCAGGGAGTACAGAAATAATATGTAACTGGCAAAAAAGCATTGAACACCTCAACTTGGAAGCAAGAAAAGAGAAGTCAAAATGAACAAGAAAAAAATTTTACTATTTAAGAATTTCCCTAAAGCTAGCCCCTGTAAGATATTGTTAACCCATCATTTACTCTGTAGTAATGTGTTAATTGAACACATTAGGTGCAGGTACTGTACTGGGTGCTGGGGATAAACCTGCAAGTAATACCATATGATAATGGACTTTACAGATGATGAGAAAGTCAGACCTATGACAAGTAAGATTGATGGGCTGTTAGGGTTTTGCGCTAGAAGTAAGTTCAGGGTGGAGCAGGCACAGTAAGCAGCAAAATCTATGTGGGAACTCAGAAAATGCTCATTGGGAGACCACACTTAGTGTGACTCTACATGAGAAAGGTATCCAGCAGAGGAGTGGGTATGGGAGAAAGAGGTAGGGCACAGATGGTGGGCAGTGGAGAATGGGGTTTGTAGGGAAGTAACGCACTGAGGGCCAGGCACAGAAGCCAAAACCAGAAATACAGGAAGTTCCATATGCATGGAACTTGGAAAGTTCCATGTGCTTTGTCCAGAATCACTGAAGAATTTTAAAGAGCCACAGAGTAATGGAATCGGATTTTCCATTGAGAGATCACTCTTCGGCAGGCAAGGTGAAGAGTAGATTGGAGGAGACAGAGACTGAATTAAAAAGTCTGTTAGGAGATTGTTACAAAAGTCAAGGTGAGAAATAACGGAGGATGGGAAAGGATGAAATAAGGCAGAGATGGAATGGAGAGTTGAGGAGTGACCAGACCGGGGAATAAATCCAAATGCATATTAAAGCAGAGGGGGTATCTCAGACACCCAACTGGCTCTAGGTGAGTGGAGGCACCATTAATTGAGGTAAGGAAATTGGGAGAAAGAGTGAATTTGAAGGGAACATGGAGAGTCCCCTGTTCAGTGTTTTCCACTGGAAATGCCTACAGGACAGCTGGGAGGCAGTTGGAAATATGAGCCAGGCGCTCAGGAGAAAGGCCAGGGCAGGCACTCAATGTGTGGAGTTACCGGCTTCCTGACAAGGAAGTTACCTGACAAGGGAAGCCCTGTCAGCGCACAGGCTGCCTGAGCGAGGACCCTGGGTAACCCGAATAAACTCTGCGTACATATCTGTCTTCGTGGCTACAGAGTGAGTTCCAGAAAGGTCAAATCAACATGATTCATTTTCTCATCTCTTACAGCATTTTGCATATAGCAACTACTCCATGTGAGATATTAGCATCACCAGGAAAATAGATTCAGGCTCTGACATAATGTCTACTGTGCCCAGCTTAAAGAAGAGCTGAACTGCTGCCCAGAATGATTTTACAAACCAGAACAAAAATAGTGTCTGCTTGTGCATTGTTCCTAGGTTTCTTTCACTTACTAAATAAACAACTCGTCTTCAGAGTAAAACAATCTGTCTTAATGACTCCAAAAATAGTATTTGAAGCCAAATAGGTTTGAAGTCTTCTGGGGAGGACACACGATGAAGAGAAGGAGGTATTTGTAGAATTATTTTCCAAGTAGGTGTGGTCAGAAATGAGAAGCGGGGAGAGGAGCCAAGGTGAAGAATCACCCAGTGATAGAAATAGCAGTGCAACAGAATGTGCTCTCAGCTTTCTGCTGTATTAGTAAAATGGCCTTTATTGTTTGGGCTAAGAAAGGTCAATTAATCACCTCAAGTGTTATCTGACAGTAATTAACAATCACCAGAGACAAAATATCCAATAAGAGCTCAGAACAACAAAGGGTTTTGTTTGGTTGGGTTCTTTGTTTTCTCTTTCCATATACCATCGAAAAAGGAGTCATTGACATATCATATTTCCTTTTATGGCTTCATTAGTGATCTTTGGCACCTCAGAAGGATGAGAAAAATAGAAGTGTCACAGCTCACCTAGGTGGGCGCACAGGTAATTCATATGGTCCCACTCCCTCTTTGGTATCATCTCTTAACAAAGCACTCCAAGGTTTCAGGGCAAACCTTGTCAGGAAAAGAGAGCAAAAGATAGGTCCTGGGCCTACTGAATCCCAGAACTGAGGAGTGGTAAAAGGAGGATTGCTAAACTGAAGTCCAATTCTGGGCTACAAGAAAATTAACACTAGTGCTCAAAATTCCCATAAGTACTCCGCTACCCCCCAAAGATTTAAAAACAAACCAATCAACAAGCCTGTGTTCTTCCAACCAATGCAAGTTTTCGCATTAATGTTTCTGCCACAAGCAATTGAAGAGATTTTGCAGTGTATGATCTTCCCCAACAGAATTCGCAAGTATTCCCAGAAGACTGCTAGACGTGGTCCTTTTCTACGTTCCACAAGGCCCTCACCACACCCTCTGCAAGTCCAAGTTCACAGCTTGCTTCCAGGAGGAACACTGTTACTAAGTCTTCATGAAAACACATGAACCCTGGTAAAGCATAACCTTGTGGTACTGAGGTCGTCTCAGATGATTTCCACAGACGGTTCTGCTAGAGGCAGCACCTAGGCCCTCCAGCATCACTGCTCCAGGGCTGGGGCTGGCCTTTTAAATAACTGGTTCCTCTCTATAGGCCAGCAATCTCTGGCTCTAGCCTCAGTATTCTCTGCTGTAGCAATAACCGTGTGCCTTGTTTGAAAAGGGTAACATATGGCTTGAAATAAAAGACGAAAATGCATTCCTTCATTATGCAGAAACGGTCTGTGCAGCACCACTGAACACACCCACTTCCTCTGCAGTGGCAGTAAAGGACATCACTGTTTAACCAGTTCCCCCTCATGTCTCGTGGGTGATGATTGTCACAGGCTCTCCTGGTCTTAGGAATGTTGAGCCCTCTATCACTTTGCTGCCTATACGTCAGTTAGTTTTGCCTTCAAGAATCCCAGGGGCAGAAAGCTCTTAAAGCAGCTTTTTCTCTTCTTGTGCTTAGCTCCAAAAGATTTTTCTTAAACAGAGTCAGAATATTTTCCTGTGACTTTTAGTCATTTGTTCCAAAACTACCTTCTGGAGCAACACAGCATGAACGTATTTTGTTAAACATCATGGTCCTCTAAAAGGCCTGAAGTCATTCCTTATTCCCGTCCTTCCCATCCCACCAGCCTTTTCCTCTTCAAACCAAATACCACTTGTCCCTTCAGCTGTTCTATATAGGACATCCAGGCTCTTTATCCTCCTATTTGCCTCGTTGGGACCATTTCATTTTGTAAATTCCCATTGAGACAGTCTTTTCCAGAACAGAACCTGTTAGTCCACGTGCAGTATGAGCAGAGCAGAGAGGTCACCACGATTCTTCTCTTCCCTGACCTGCATGCTATACCAGACAAAGCACAAGGGCTCTGTAGGATTTTCATCAGTCTCACTACTATACCTCAGCCCTGTCATATGCTGGGAAGAGTAGTAGCCTCTGAAGGCTGAGGAGTGGGGCCTCCAGATTCTCTGGAAACAGTCAGCTGTGGTCTTCTCCACTCATTAGAAACACCGCTAATGTTCATTGGTGCCCCCCAACTTCAGTACTCCTCTGTAACGGAACCAAAGAGGTTCCTGATCAGAAGTCCTTAAAGACAACAAAGGAAAGGTTGGGAAGAACTGAGCTCTCACAGTAGATTGACCCATCAGTATAGTTAATATGCTATTACACAGTTCTGGGGTTAAACTTAACCATAAGTTCATGTAGCACCAGCTACAAATAATGTGTAAAAGAAACTACAGTATGTTTCTTCTGTTGTCTTCCCATCCCACTTCACTGCAAAATGGGTGAATCCCTTATTTAGTAGCTGCTAAAAAAAATATCTTAGTCTTTTCAAGAATGAATGCTTCTTAAATGATTCCAAGTTCTCCACTGAACAAACCAAGTGTTCTACAAACTAAAGTATGATCTCTGCCCCTACTCCTGAACCACTGAGCCCTTCTGGAGAAAGTTCTACAACTCCACAAATTCTTTTTCTCCAACACCAACTAATTCTTAAAAACTACCTAGATCCATACCCACTAGGATAGCTATTACAAAACACTAACAACAGAAAATAACAAGGTTTGGTGAGGATGTGGAGAAAATGGAACACTTGTGCATTGCCAGTGGGAATGTAAAATGAAGCAGCCACTGTGGAAAAAACTATGGCAGTTTCTCAAAAAATTAAACATAGAATTATCATATAATCCAGCAATTCTATTTCTGGGTACATACTCAAAATAATAGAAAGCAAATATCAAACAGACATTTATTTGCACACTCCTGTTTATAGCAGCATTATTTACAACAGTCAAAAGGCAGAAGCAAGACAAGTGTCCACTGAGAGATAGGTGAACAAAATGTGATATATGCATACAATGGAATATTCAGCCTTAAAAGGGAAAGAAATTCTGACACATGATACATACAATATGGATGAACCTTGAGGACATAGTGTTAACTGAAATAAGTTAGACACAAAAGGACACAAAAGGACAAATAATGGATGACTCCACTCCACTTATAGAAATCAAATTCATAGACAGAAACTAGAATGGTGGTTGCCAGGAGCAAGGGGTACAGGGAATGGGGAGTTAGTGTTTAATGGGTACAGCGTTTTAACTGGGGAAAATGCAACAGTTCTGGAGATCGATGGTGGTAATACTTGCAAGCAATGTGAACATATTTAATACCACTGACCTATACTTAAAAATTACTAAGCTGGTAAATTTTATATGTAGGAATTTTAAAAAGTAGGAATTCCTTTATACTTACCTATTTGGGTTAAGAAAACAATAGAGGCAGGGGAGGAAATTAGAAGCTAGATTTAAAGATATTATAAAGTTATTAAAGACTTGTAAGTAAGGAAGTGACATGAAGAGATTTGTGCTGTAAATATGAATGAATTTGGGGGGAGGGGAGTTTGGAGGCCAAGAAAACAGTGAGGAGATTGTTACAGTATAATCAGGAGTGAGGGCCTATACCAGAGCTGCAGCAATGAAAATGGAGTCAGGTTAAAAAAAAAAAAAAAAAAAAAAAAAAAAAAATATATATATATATATATATATATATATATATATATATATATATATATATGTATGGATAGATAGATATAGATAGATATGTAGATATATATAGAGAGATATATTAAGGAGGTGGTGGAATCTAAATCATGACGTAATTTTTTTCTCTAACCCTCCTTGTCAGTACAGGGCATGGCAGGGACAGGTGCATGGTCAATGGTTATTGGGAGAGTGGATGAACTGAAGAACAGAGGCTATGAGGGTACAAGAGTTGCTGACTGAGAGGCAGAAACAAGCGGCCAGAGGACAAAGCTGAGTTTAAATGCCCTCACCCCCACTGTGACTCCAGGGTGTGGTCATGAGAGCGAGTGGCTGAAATGGATGACAGAGTCCTGAAGGCAGAGAACAAGTCGGAGGACAGTGGCTGTGAAGCCCGGCTGCATCCCCTGGGGAGCTTTTGAAAAATACTGACACCCAAATCCTATCTCCAGAAATGCTGATGAGTCTGGGCACTGGTGGGTTTTTTATTTGATTTTGTCTTTTAATTGTAAATATACATAAGACAAACATTCTCCATTTCAGCATTTTTAAATGTACAGTTCAGTGGCATTCGGTGTATTCCCATTCTTGTGCAACCATGACCACCATCAAGCTCCAGAACTGTTTCATCTTCCCCAACTGAAACTTTGTATCCACCAAACACTAACTCCCCATTTCTCCTTCCCTCATCCCCTGGCAACCACCATCCTACTTTTCATTTCCATAAATGTGACTCCTTTATGTTCCTCACTGTAGGTACCTCAACACCGGTATCGTTTTAAAGCTTTCTCAATTATTCTAAGATGCAGCCACTGTTAACAATGATGGTGCTGAGATGCTGGCTATGTCAACATGCGGGCAGTGACACCCCCCAAGGCCGTGCTAGTCCTTGCGGAGAGGAAGGAGATTATGAGGCAGGTAAAGTCTTCAGTAAATGTGCTACATGGGGTGGGAAGAGGGAGTGATTAGGTGATGGGGGAAGGACAGCAGGAGCCTCAAAGAAGCCAGGTTTTTACACAGGCTCAGGGGTATTAGGCTGGAAGCATGAACCAACATGGAGTAGAGATTTATACCAAGGTCTGATTGCAAAGTCCAGCCTATTTCTGTTATACCAGTGGTTCATTCATAATTAAATACTTATTGAGTACCTATGATGTGCTAAGCAATGTTCTAGGCATACAATTCCTGTTCACATGGAGTTTATATTCTATCAAGGAGTCAGAAAACAACCATGCAATTAGATAATTAAGAATTTTAGGTAGTAAAATAAAACAGTAGTGAGGTAGAGTGAATTGGGGTTGTCAGGAAGGCTTCTTGAAGGAGATGATCCTTAAGGTGAAGCCTGAATGATGAAACAGAGGCTGTCATGTCACATACAAAGCAGTTCGGCTAGTACAAAGGCCCCGAGGCAGAAACGAACTTCATGTGCTCAAAGGATAAAAGAGAAACCAGGGCAGCTGGCACATGGGAAGTCAGAGAGCCATGAACCGAGGCAGTCAGGAACGAGATGGAGCTCTTGTAGGCCAATATAAGACATATAGGAACAGTTGTCCATGTAGTAAGATGCTATTGAAGGGTAACAAAGATCAGCCCAGATGCTCTAAGAAGAAGGAATAGGGGGCAAGAGTGGAGGCAGGGAGACCGGGGATGGTAATTGCAGGAGCCCAGAGCGGAAGTGGTGTGGATTTAGACTAGGGTTGGTGGGGGTGGCAATAGTGAGATATGGCAGCTCATGATTTCCTTCAGAGGTAAAGCCTATGTAGGATTTAAGGGGAAAAGGAGTGACTCCTAGATTTTGAACAAGCATTTAGATGGATGGTGGTACCATTTACTGAAGGAAAGGGAGGTTTTAGGGTGATAAAGAATTCTATTTGGGGCAAGTTATATTTGAGATTGTTGTTAGACATCCAAGTGGAGATGTTGGGAAGGCTGTTGGGTATACAAGTCCAGAACTCGGGAGAAGTCAGGTCTAAACAAGCAGACTCGTGAGTATGCTTGAGAGTAATCTGGAAATCTGCTTAAAACTGTGATTCCCAGGCCCCACCCCCAGTGATTCAATAGGTCTGGGGTGGGTGGAATTCACACTTATGATTAGCTCCCCAGATAGGTCTGTAAAATCCTGCACTTTATCATTCCACTTTCTCTGGTTGGCACTAATCCACTAAGCAGCTTTTTAGCCACTGAACTACATATTTTTCCATCTTATTCAGATATTTTCAATCTTTTAAAAATATATTAAATTATATGTTAATTGTATCATCTATCATTATCAATAATATATTCTAATGTAATATTATATAACACTAATTATATGGTAATAGTTTTGTCTTAGTCCATCAGGCTGCTGTAACAAAATACCACAGACTGGGTGGTTTAAACAACAAACAATCATTTATTTCTCACAGTTCTGGAGGCTGGGAAGTCCAAGATTACAGCACTGGCAGATGCAATGTCTTGTCAGGACCCACTTCTTGGATGGGAAACAGCTGTCTTCTCACTGTGTCCTCACATGGCAGAAGACGCAATAGAGCTCTCTAGATCTCTTTTGTAAGGGCACCAATCCCATTCATGAGGGCTCTGCCGTGATGACCTAATGACCTCCCAAAGGCCCCACCTCCAAATACCATCACATTGGGGGTTAGGTTTCAACATATGAATTTGGAGAGGACACAAACATTCAGCCTAGAGCAATAATCATGTTTATTTAATATACTGATTATATAATAATACTTTAAATTTAATGATATAATTATTATATATAAGTATATTTCCCATATTTTCCATATTTTTCACAAAAACATGAAAGACATTAAATACCTTTTAGGAAAGCAGTCATACTTTATCTCTAGAATTCCCTTTTCTGTCCAACTTCTAAATTAAAAGGGAGAGAGAGGGAGGGAGAGGGAGAAAAGGACAGAGGAGAGAAAGGTTGGTTGTGTTGAAATGAATTATTCCTGTGAATCCACATAGTTCCCTAATAAACAAGGTTTTTTTCTACTTCGAGGGGTTCACAGACCACGTTAGAATTCATTTCAAAATTAGGCAGATCAGCAACCTTGTTCTTCTGCATTTGTCAGAATTCTTTTTTGAAATAAAGACAATTGATACCTTTGCTATCCTCTTTGAATTCTCAAAAATGGCTGACCGGTTCTAGAATTCCCAACTCACATTGACAAATTATTTTCCCCCTTAGCACTCTGGTGTCATTAATCCATGGACACCTCAATCCATGCACTTTATCAGAGAGCCAGCCTGCTGGGCTCCCATGAGCACCAGGGCCTCCTCAGCTGAGTTCTTCCTGGGCCTCGCAGTCTCAAGCCCATTCCCCTGATAGAAACCCAGAAGCTCATAGGACAAGCCCCTGTTTTGCTTTTTGCCCTTCCTTTTCATTATTCTTTCTGGGTTCTTTTTCCTTAAGGAATGGGGTGAGTATATTTGATTTCATTGGGTTTTTCTTTGGTGTTGTTTTTGCAACCTCCACTCTTAACCCCCACCTTTAGCCCTCCTGCCACAGTTCCCCCAGCATTATACCACATGTTGATGTGCATCTTTGGCAGTGCGCCTCTCTTTCCACGTGATGTGCATGTCTTTTTAACGTACCCTCTAACTTCCAGGCACCTATACATGTTAATTATCACCAAAGCAGATGTTTTCAAGTATTCCTATTCCAGGGTGAACATTCATAAACCATTATGGGACTATTGATGGGTCTGGCTTTCAGCACATGCCAGCCTGATCAGGAAGCCTTCTACAAGGTTGTTAGCGTTATTCAGCAGCCTTTGTTGCTATTTAGATTAACCACTCAGGTGAGGTCAGGGGGAGATAGACTCAGGTCCAGGACTACTGACCTCAATATCTCCCCAAGGCGCTTTAATGGTTAAGATAAAAGGAATTCTGGAAACAGAGTTCCGGGAGATTTTGTGGTAGAATAAATGATGGTGGTGAATAGGGACACGCACTCGTCATTAAAAGTGGCATGTTTATGGGGTGCTGACACAGTTTATGGGGTGCATGCCTTCGAGTACCAGCCAGATCCATGCTTTGCCTAATGTTTTTGCTTTTTCCCAAAGGCTTGGACAACACAGCTGTGATGAAGCTGCCAGAGAAATTCCTCTAGTTGAGAGTTGTTTTTATATTTATTCATGGCCAGCACTACAAGCATGAGAGGGCATTCTCTTTAGATGTGACCCTCAGACCAGGACTGCCATGTCACACAACTCTGGGGGCCCTCATTCACATGCTCTTCTATGTTGTGTCCCTGAGGACACCATTCCCACTGAGCAGAGTAAAAATGGCATCTTCTGGAGTTGTGCTACCCAGAGCCCTGCCTGGGACCCCAGCTTCACTCTATACTTCTTATCCTACTTCCTACCACAGAACACAATCACATGTCAGTCAACTACTAAGCTTACAAGCACTTTACCCCAGAGACAGATTCTGCAAGGCGGCTAAAACAACGACTTCCATGGAAATGGTATTTTACAGCCCACCAGTTGCAGCTGGTCCCTGCCACACATCTCAAAAAATTAATGTGTGGCAGGGACCATAACACAGGTACAACTGCCCTCTTTTATCCATCGAGGTCTAGCAAATGTCATTCTATAGAGTTCCATGGCCTTGGGCCTAGATTTCTCCTTCTCTGTCAGAACTCTTTGCACCAGACCCTGCTGCCAAGTTTGGTCTAGTTGAATACAGAACCCTAAATTCTCTTTCTAGATCTAACCTGTTGAATCCCTGCTTTCTGGAATTCTATCAATGCTATTTCAGTCCTTTAATTTAGATCTTGGATTTTAACCAAATGGGAAATTCATAACTTTGCCACCCTATCTTCCTTAGTCCCTGTATTATTAAAGACTTCCAGGACTCTGTATTACACAAACTCAGTTTGAGCCAGCCATTTGTACAAAAGGGAAGATTCTGGATTACCCTGTAAAGCTCAAAGTACAGAATGCAGCTGGGTCTCAAAAACAAGCTGGAAGGAAGAACTGGTTTCTGCTCTTTCTATGTATATTTTTTATTCTTTCTTACAGTGGATTGTTTTTCTCTGCCTCTCAGTCCTCATGCTGAAGCACAGTCACCAAGACCTCCAGAGATGTAGGAAATGCAGTTCCTCTGAGAAAGATCCATTTCTCCCTTTGTCTCAATGCCAGCTCTCCTTGGGAAGTGAATGCATGGCCCAGCTTTGGTCAATTGCCACCAGTGCACAAATCAGGTACATAGAGCTAGACTTGGCAAGTTACGTTGCACACATATAATCCTGTAGCAGGTCCCAGAAAATGGGAAACAGAAAGAGCGGAGGGTGAGCAGGAGGATTTAACAAGATCCCCCGGTCAGAAATGTTCCTAACTAAACCCCTGAACTTAGCGTTCAGGCTAGCTCTGTACCAACCTGCAGCCCTATGCAGAACTCCATCCAAATTCCACCTCCAGTTTCTGATCTGGGCCCTCTTAGTTGCCCATATTACCCAGCCCCACCCTCCTCCTAATCTTCTTTCTCCCCAAGCTGATTGAACTCGACATTCTTTCTGGACACGCAAAGTCATAGCCAAAGGACTCCACATTCACCTCTGCCTTCCCAGGCTCACCCTCCACCACTGGCTTTGTATTCCCAGAGCCACTTGGCCATTGCTCAACCAGTTCTGTGCAGCCTAACCCATTATGAATGAGACAGTGGAATCTACTCCAGTCGCTCCAGTCCTTCCCTGCCCACCCAGCCAGAGGTCAATGTTTCCATCTTGCCCTTTGATCGATCTTGCCCTTCTTGGTTTCTTATTTCTCACTTTCCTCCCTCTATACTTACCTCCACTCTCTCCTCACTCTCACGTCATCCACTCACTCTATTCTTACTTCGCTTCGTTTATGTCCTTTTCCATATCCCTATTGCTTTAACTTATCTGTCATTTCCCAGCCAATCATTAACATTATCTTTCTCAAAACCCACATTTTTAGCCCACATTTTTTTTCTACCGTTTTCACACATACATTTGGGGAGAGTTAGTTCTCACAACATACTCAATAAAAGACGACAGAGAAATGCCCTTAGAAGAAAATGACAATTCTCAAAATAAACTGTATGTTAATAAAATCCCCAAAATTCCAGTTTTAGTCAACCTTTACAAACTGACAAAGTTAATATGAAAGATTAAATGTTTAGAAAACCTCATAAATATTTGAAAATGAAATATAATGAGAGGGGAATTTGTGCTACCAAATTCAAATATATTTTAGAGGTACTGTAACTAAATCAACATGGCACTGGTAAGGATATATTAATGGAACAGAGAATGCAGAAATAGATCCATGAATATATGGGTATTTAGTGAGGATTAAGTATAGCATTTAAGTTTAGTAACAAAAGGAAGGCTAATTCATTGAATAATGTGGGGGCCATTAATAACCTTTGAGAGAAATAATAAGTTAGATCCTTATTTATTTTATTCTATAAAATAATGACTTACTAAAGATTTTAACATTTTTTAAAAACCAGATAATTACCAGAAGTAAATATAGGAGAATCTGGTTATATTAAGGTACAAGACGTATTTCTTATCAGGACACAAAGGTAAGAAATCATAAAGGACAAGATTGATAGATTTTGCAAAAATATATTAAATGTCTGTATTATAGAACACACCATAGAGTTGAAAAATTAGTAAAACCCTTAGGAAATTGTTTCCAGCTTCTATCATAAACATATAAAACATACCTATAAATTAATAAGGAAAAAATGAAAATGAATAGAAAATAAGGAAGGGATATTAATAAAGAATAATAAGGTTAGTGGTTACCAGAGGGTAAGGGGGTGGGGGGTGGGTGATGAGGGTAAAGGGGATCAAATATATGGTGATGGAAGGAGAACTGACTCTGGGTGGTGAACACACAATGGGATTTATAGACGATGTAATACAGAATTGTACACCTGAAATCTATGTAAATTTACTAACAATTGTCACCCCAATAAATTTAATTAAAAAAAAAATTCGTCCAAGTAGCGTTATAGAAAAAAATAATAATAATAATAATAAAAAGAATGTGTATCTATATGGAATGATTCACTACATTATTATTAAACCAAGTAATAACAAAACCGTGAGATAGTTTTATCTGAGCATCTAGCAAAGAGTAAAGGGATAGCTTAAACTTAAATGAAATGACTAATCCCCATGTTGGAGTGTGGAGAAACAGCACTTTCATACATTATTGGTAAAACTGGAAAGAAGTACACAATTTTAAAGCAACTTTCTAACACATATCAATCTATCAATTTGATAATCACTGTAAATATTTTAATTCCATTTTTAGGAATTTGTCCTGCAGCAATATTCTCATTAGCATCTAAAGATATATGGATGAAGATACTCTTAAAAACATTATTTGCAAGAATAAAAAATTGAAGGACATTACAATACTCACCAGTAGGGAAACAGTAGATAAATTATGATCCAAGCATGCTATGGAATGCCATAGAAAAGTTGAAAAAATTGGAACAAATGTATATTCACTTCCCCAGAAAAGTGTCTATGATATATTATTAAATTTAAAAGACAGCTATAAAAACAGCACGTATAGTGTTATTCCATTTATTTAAAATAATGTATTTGAATATTTCTTGAAAAGAGCCTGAAATGATATATGCCAAACTGTTAACAGTGGTTACCTTTAGAGGGTAAAATTATGTATTTACATCTCTGTCGTTTGACTGTTACAATCTTCTACTCTGTCTCTATTTAGAAAAAGTTTTTTAAAATATCCATTGAACAAGTGCCCCTGCCTCTGGCCAGAGCCCACCATGTCACCTTTCACACGGTGTATGTGTGGAATCATCTTTCAATAGCTAAATCCAGGGTATCCTTCAAATATGCCAAATTCTACAAAGATGCAAAATTAGCCATTACGTGTGTGCGCACGTGTGTGTGTGTGTGTGTGTGTGTGCATGTGTGTGTATTCTAATAAACCTAAGAGGGTCTGCCTTCCTTTTATCCCTAGAAGTCAAAGAGAGACTTCACAGGCCAAGAATCTTGTGTTAAACACCTGAACTAACATCTCAGGCCTGGGTCAAAAGGAAAATCGACTGATGGTTGGCATACTTTCAAAGGTTTTTCAAATGATGCCAAATAATTAAAAGGAGATCATGTTAAAGGCACTCAGATAGAATCTCCCCGGGGATAGGGGTGGAGGTAGGAAGTGGAGGCGAGGATGAAGATCCTACCCTTTATTCCTCACCCACACATTTGATTTTGTCATCAGTTGTTTCTTATTAGTGTGGACTCTCTTTTAGCCAAGGAAATTTATCTAATTTAATTGCAAAACACGCACGACAGGCCATCCATCTTGCCCCACTGCCCATATAAACACTACAGAAGGGTGGACTGTTTTCTCTAGCTTCATCTCTAGCAGAGCACTTTCACTTTCAAATTAAAGGAATTACAGGGTAAAGATGGTAAGCACAATTAGAATAGTTTTAAAAATATAAAATCCTCCGGAAAACATGACACTAATACTGGCATTATGATTGAAGTTAGGAATTATGGTTATTAGAAGCTTTGCAGTTTATGTGCCTCATAAATCTAATCGCTTCCCACATCCAGTGATGCTGTTGCTATATTTACTGCAGACATCTATGATGACAGACAGTACCTTTGAGAAGGGCCAGATAAACAAAATATTTTACATACTCTAGCTTCTCAGTGTCTAATGGATTCATATCATGGAGAGAAAAGGGCTTCATTAAAGGAACGGCACCAGATGCTGAGAAGACGATTTACCATGGAGATTTGATCGAACTTATCTGTTCCTGTTTAATGGGAATGCTGCCGCTCCATTCCTGGAATTTGGGGCACAGAATGGACAGAGAGGGGGGCCAGGGGATGTCAGGGTGCACGGGAGGAGATGGGTAATCTACAACTCCGTAGATACGAAACTTTCCCTGACAACTCGGAAACCGTCTGGAATAAATATTATATGAAATTTGATGCCATGCATTACGTGTCCAGGATCCTTAGGAAAATCCATCGTTATTGGGAAAGTATCTCAAAGAAGAATGAATTGCACAAAGTGATCCCCCCACCACCACAATTCTCCTCCTCTGATGCAGCTATAGTGTGGGGCCCTGAGTGGTCTTGAGGAGGAAACAGAATGAGGTAGAAAGTTTCATAACCACCAGACCACCAGAGCAGAGGTGAAACGATTTTAGTATTGTGTTGACCTTTGGGTGTTCCTTCAAGTCAGATACACACCTCACTGTTGAAATCCTTATCTCAAAGATTAAAATTTATACTTGAGAATACCCGTATTACTATGTAGTAGGTGGCAAATTAGGAATATTTTAAAGGCCATAAGCTCCTTTTGATTTTTTCCAACAAAGGTGTCCGTGCAGGAATATTGCCACAGTGGCTAAGACATGATCAGTGCTTTTCATTGGGCATCCACATGCCACCCCTCCCCCATAAACATCTACCAGGTTATCTGGATTCTGTAGGCAGAGATCACAACTTCTTCAGTTCTTCATAGCTCCTAGTAGAGTGGCCTTTTCACATGGTAAATACTCATTAAATGTGATTAATGGAGAAGGTTGGGCCAGAAAACGTGCCAGCCAGGAAGTTCTCTACAGTCCCTCTGACCACTTTGACCATCAGTTTAGATTGCTGAGTATGTGTTTGTGGGCAGGAGAAATGCTCACCAGACTCATGTGTGCACACATGTGTGAATGTGAGGTGACCAGGTAATCCAGGAAGGAAATGATGGGTCAGGAAGGGGCTATGTGGAGTGAATAAGCAGAAGACAGGATTTGAGGGATTGAATTGACAAGACTTGGCTGTTGTGGGGATGTGCCAAGCAGAGAAGAATAAGGAATCAAAGATGGTACTCAGGCTTCTAGCTTTCTGCAACTCATTACATGGTGGAAACATGTTTGGGAAGGAAGGTGATGGATTTCATTATAAACATACTGAACTGTAAATGTGTGTGGCTATTGAGATGGAGAAGATCAACAGTCTAACTGAGTTATAAAAACAGCCATAATAAGAGTAAGAGAATGGAGTTGAGAAAGGAGAACAGGAAATGGACTTTATGTGGTGGAAAACTTGATGAACTTTTCTTACCATTAAAATACCATTTCAACAAAGAGAATAATATACAGAAGTCCAAACAATGATGAACTCTTTGGGAATGGAGTGGCATGGTTTTGCTTTAATTCCTAATAAGTGAGATTTCATTCTAGGAAACTTTGGAAACAAGGATGCCATCCACTTAAATAAATGAGATTCTGCCATATAAAAAAACAAAACAACTCACAAAACAAACAAAATCTAAAGTATCTACAAGCAAAATCTGTACTGTGAGAGTACCACAATCAAACATTCTTCTGAAGAATAAAATACCCACATATTTTGTCATAGTCCTTAAAAATAACTTTTATTGATAGCTGTAAAGAATAATCTTTGACCTTCTCTAAATATGTGGAATTCTGATGAAAAAATAAGTGTGTGTAGAAGGCCAGAAGCATGAATTATGCATGCCACATCATCACACTTGTTCCTCAATAGAGAGCTGCAGCATGCTTTGCATGGAAAAAGAAATTAGAATAGAACAGATATTGAGCAATTTTCTCCATAACTGGTTCTTACTCACCTTAAATGTAAAATTTTATTTAGCTTATTTCAAAGGGAGACATCCTTATTAAGGGAACACATTTACTGGCGCCTGTAGGAAAGGATTTAATGCAAACAAGCCTGAAATAATTGAAGGAAAAACACCTTCTGACTGTTCTCAGAAGAGCTTAGCAAAGAAGAGGATGGCAGGAAAGAATTACTTTATTATATTGATTTTCTTGGAGAAATCAAAGGAGGATAACTCAAATAGACCAATTCGCTTTTGCCGAACTCACTGGAAGCAAGTAGAACAGCCATGAATTTACGTGTCAAAAACTGTTTGCAATCATTTAGTTGAATATGCAAATCAGAATCCACACATTATTACTCTAATAAAATAGCTAATACAAAAGGATATCTGGGTTCATTTGCACATATTCCTTGCTTTAAATGACTGCAAGTATAATGGGTGTAACTTTTGCCTAACAAAATGTTCACAGTCCGATCAGATCATTAACCTGAAATATGAAGAGAGTGATGCATTCATTGTGGTGCAATAACAAAGACACTGGAGTACCACAAAAGTAATCAGAACACAGTTCTCTCAAAGCTAAAATCTATTTTTCTTTCACAATGAGCAAAACATTTCACTTTTATCAAGATTGTTTCCCACAGTAGATAACATTGGTTACACATTTGGTGGCTTGTGGTCATTTATGTAGGTTTCCTTGATGCATCAAGTAACATCACAAAAATAATACTTCTCTTTAATAAAATAACTTTGCATTGACTTTGCTTTCACATTTACTTTTCAAGCACTCTTTTATGAATACACAAATTATTTCATAATTTACGGAATTCTAATTCATTCTTCTGCCTTCTGGTGGAACCAGACTGTTAGAATCCATTTCAGCATTTTCCAAAGTGTGTTCCACAGAACACTAATTCCACAGGATGTCAAATATATGTTATTCAATGAAATGGGATTTCCTAGTCAAATAGGAATGGAGAATGCTGAGGAAACAAAGTTAGTTAGAGTTCTCTGTTACAGAATTTCTCGGGTATTTTAATATGTTAACGCACATTGAAAATCTCCAAGGAGGTATGTACAAAGGCTGTGGAGTTTCCCAAAACTTTTCACCTCCAAATCCCTTGTTCAATAAGCATTTTTTTTTTTTTTTGAAATTGATCGTCTAGGAGCCACTAATGTTTATTTCCATGATCTGGATCATACAGTTTGGGTAATAAGTGGAGCAGACATGTTTAAATGACAATTGGGGTTGGGAGTGGCATTCTGGAGAGTAATACAGAGTAGCATCCAACTAGGAGGGCAGCTATTGCTCAGTTTTGTCCACAAAAAATTAGGATAGATGTTCCAAATTTTTAAGAGCAGCAGGAAATTTGGATTTTTATGTGGCTGAATTTGTTTTAAAATACTGTGGGCCAAACACGTCTGTTGCAAACATGGTCCTTGAGCTTCCCCAAGATAGCACTTTGTAACCCATTCCATAAAACATACTGTCTAGAAAAGTCCTGGCCATACTAAATCATCCTTCAGGTTATGGTTTAAGGTGGTTGTTATTGTAATGACACTGGTCATGATAGAAGTTTCTGGTTACTCTGCTGGGCGCTCTTAAAAATCAAGTCATGCAGAACCTACATGAGACTATCTATACAGACACCAGACATATTGGATTAGGACCCACCCATATGACCTCACTTTACTTTAATTACCACTTTCAAGCTCTCTCTATCCAAATACAGTCACATTCTGAGATATTGGGGTTTACAATTTCAACATACGAATTTGGGGGATGGGGGACACAATTCAGCACAGAACAGTAAATGACCCTACAAAGACAAAAACCCAGTAAGTCTCTTCTTTTACTTGCATTTACTTTATTAAGAAAAAATAACCTGAGGTCATAAATAATAAAAATGCAAAGCCTGCCACAGGAAGGTGAAACATCAAAGTAAAATTGGTAAGGAAATGGTTGGAAGGTATTTTTGAAAAGCCAGGTGCTTTTAAATCAACATGGCCTGCCCATACCTAGCAAAGTGCTTCAAAGAATTACTTCCCATAATGTCCAGGTCTAACAGGTAATACTTTTGAGAATTTCAGGATGGTGGGAGACTAGGAGAGAGGTATGGGTGGCATGCACAGCACACCCTGCAAATCACAGGGCTGAGTTGTGCCAGAGAAACGATCAATTTCATGCCAAATTCTCAGAAAGAGTTACAAGGTTGGCTGGTAGCTAATAAAGTGTGAGGAAGGGTAAGTCATATCACGTGGGGCTTTGGCTTTTTTTTTAAGCTTTGGCTTTCATTTTCTGTACAAGTCATACTAATGGATCAGGGAGAAAAACAGAGGGAGCCACAGAAACAGTATGTGTGGACTTCAATGAGGCTGACAATTTTAGCACAAAAGTTTTTATGACATGGGAAGGACACTATTGTTGGTTGTAGGGCTGTACTCCCACATGTACTTTTAGTGGTTTGATGTCAGCATAAGGACATTCCCAGAAAGCTAGTCTTTGGTCTGATACCTTAACGTTTTTATTGGCAAATGCAATGATTCAAAGGCCATACTAACTGTGCCATTGACAATAATTTGAGGGAAAGAGGTTTGTTTGATAGATGCCAGGAAAGCAGAAAGTATGGAGGTGGAATATGCAAAAGGTTTTCTTAGACTGGGGGAGAGCTGAGGGAATTCTAGACCTACCACCTTGAAGTGGAAATATACGTGTAAGTGAGCTCTTTAAATGCATAACATTCGCACTAAGAATTGAGGGTATTTTTTCTTCAGTCTACCTAAGAGACTCGAGCCAATTTCAGTTGGATGGAGTAGACTTATGGCCATGTCTTAAACAGTTATATAACTTAATAAGCATCAATGCCGGCACCCAACCTAAGACTGGCCCTGGGTTGTTGGATAAAAGTGCTCTCTGTGTATCTTAATTTCATTGAACATCTGGGATAAAAGGAGTTGGTCTTATAATACCTTACATGTAAAATGCCTTTCAGCTAAAGACCCCAAATACCTATATATCTATAAAGTTATTATTTTGGCTATAGGCTGTGAGTATGAGAACACTTCGCATCAATAAGGTAGAGATGGATTCCTGGCCCACTTCAGCCTCAGATGTTGTTAATGCCATTAGGGTTCTGTGTTTATCCTACAACAGCTGAACTCATGGCTTGGCAGGTCAAAAACCTTTCTGTGCACTTTTCAACCCACACTGAAGTCCAATATCTGGGAAAACACTCAGAAAAATATTATTTCCATTTGCAAATTTCCTTATGGTCACATTGTTATTTTGGCAAATGCAGGAAGAAATTAAATGTCTGTCAAATGCATACTACTGGCTCCACCAGCTAACGTATTATTCTGACTTTGCCCTTTGATTTTCACGAGGGCTACAAAAAATTAGTTGAAACATTTTTTAAGATCTATCTTCAGAAACCCTTAAGGAAACTCACAGTTGTCAGACTTAACCTGTAGAATAAAATCCAAGTCCAAACAGTGAAACCTTATCAAAATTGAAGATCTGCCCAGAGAAAACATATTACCCCAGGACACGAAAAATACTTTGTGTGTGTGTGTGTGTGTGTGTGTGTGTGTGTGTGTGTGTGTGTGTGTTTCAACTCATGTCTCCCTTATTTAACTATTACTTAAAGTTTCCTTTATTTAATGAAAATTTACTGAGCACCTACTAAGTGCTAGACACTAGGGAAGGTATAAAGATGAATTAGATAAGGTTCCTGCATTCAATGTACTCACAATCTGGGGACAAAAACCAGACAATAACGGAAGAAATTACAATTCAGTATAAAGGTGACTTTAATAAAATCAATTGACTGCTGCCCTAATAATACAGAAGATTGCATACCTACATGGCAGAGACAGGAGATTTCTACCTGCCTGAGAGCCCTAAGTCAACAGCTGGTTTCCATACTCTTGAAAGAAAGTTGGCAAAATACAGTCCACAGGGCAACTCCAACACGCTGTCTGTTTCTGTAAAGTTTTATTGGAACACAGCCATACCCATTCATTGTCTATGGCTACTTTTTAGCTACATCTGATAAACTGAAGTATTATCCCCCAAAGTGTCTACATCATTATACCCAGACTTGTGAATGTGTTACTTTACATGGCTCAAATTAATCACATGTATCCTTAAAAGTGGAGAACCTGTCCCCAACTGTGATCAATGAGGAAGACTGTGGCATGAGAAGGAAATGATGCCCCAATACTGATTCTGAGATGTAGGAGGCTGTGTGTAAGGAGCTGAATTCTGCCAACTCCAATGAGTGAGGAAACTAATCCTTTCCTAGAGCCTCCAGAAACGAAGTTAGGCATGATTTTGGCCCAGTGAGACCTGTGTCAGATTTCTGACCTATGGATCTGTAAGATAAAGTTTTGTTGTTTTAAGCTACCACGCTTGTCATAATTTGTTAGAGCAGCAATATAAAATTAATATAGACAGAGACCATAGGGCCCAGAAAGCCTAAAATGTTTACTCTTTGCCCCTTTACAGAAAAAGTTTGCCAACCTCTTGGTTGCATACTTCTTGAATATGCCTGGCAAATATTCCAGAGATATTTCAAAAGCTGGTGACAGAAACTACTAATTATCCCCTAATATGCACTCTCCTTTTTTCTTTTCAGTGATAGGACCCTACACACACACAACTTATATCAGGGTTTATGAACATCCAGCTAGAGACTGTATTTCCCATATTCTTTTACAGCTAGGCATATCCATATTGCAAAATTATTGCCAGTGGATTGTGAATGTAAGTGATGTGTGCAACTTCTATGTCACTTTTATAAAACGAAGTTGTTTACTTTCCACTTTCTCTTGCCTCTTCCCTTGTGCTAGAATGCAAACCTGGTAATAGTAGCCACCTCTGACAACATGAAAGAGACTAACACCCTTAGGAATGATGAAACAACAAGATGGAAGGGATAAGAATCCTTGGATGACATTATGGAGCAGAGGCATAACTACTCTGGATCTCACTACCTACATCGGACTGTTACATGAGACAAGAATGAACTTCTATCTTATCTGAGTCACTATATTCTGGGATGTCTCTATTTTACTAACTCAGGCTTCACCCTAACTACTATGAAGGGCAGTCCCCTACCTTAGGGTAGGATAAGAAAATAGATTTGTTCATGAATGGGCTGTTCTAGCCTACAGCCACCATAGGTGCTTGAATCTTACCCAGACCAACTTGAAACCTCATGTAAAAATTTAAAAACATGGCTGACATCCCTCCCATCAAGAGTTGGGCTCTATATCTTCTCCCCTTGAGTTGGGGAAGGCTTGTGCCTGCTTTGCTTCATAAAGAATGCCAGACAGGATGCTAGTGACCTCAGGAGCTGGGTCATAAAAGGCCATGCAGGTTCCTTGTTTTTAGCTAAAATAATCACCACAGAGTCCTGAGCTACCATGTTATAAATCCAACTACCCTGAATTTATACGTGGAGAGATCACGTATAAATACTCAGGTCAATAGTCCCAGCTGAGGGATCCTTCAATCATTCCAGCCAAGTGCCAGACAGGAGAGTGAAGAAGCCATCTTGGAAGTGGATCCCCAGATCCAGCTATTCCAGCCTCAACCCCTGAGACACTCCCAGTTGTCTGAGACATTTCAGGCAATGTAAAAAAGAAAAGAGTCCTCTGCCCTCTCCGAATTATTTACTCCCAGCATCAGTGAGCATAATAAAATGGTTGCTATATTATGCCACTAAGTTTTGAGGAGGTTGGTTACACCTCACCTCTCTCTCTAAGAATGAAGAAGAGAAGGAATTGGATGACCAGGCATAAAAATTCACTGTCTTCCCAACCACCCAGAATCTAACATTGGAATCCACCCTGAAGAGACAAATGCGATGTCTCCAGCCTGACTTTCTCCTAAAGGCGATGGAAGCCCACAGTCTTCACAGGTTTATGCCCATAGGACTGGGTTCTCTGAGCCACTCCAGGGCTTGGAGTACCACATGCCACAACACTGAGAGGCAGCACAACTCAGCTGTAATGACAATCAGAGGCTAACACCACTATGCTGATTTTACTTGTAAGAAAAAAATCGCAAGTGTTTAACAGGCTCAGGGTGACAGCCCAGCCTTGGTTCTTTTTGCCAGCTATTTATATCTCACAAAGAGTCTAAGATAAACCTTTGTGAAGAAGGATGTCCTACAGAGCGTGTCAAATAATCGAGGCAACGTCACTGTAGAAACGCCAAGAGACTTGGTAGCATCAATCTAATGACCACGGGGCAGTACTGCTACAAGATTTGATTAGTACTGCTGTCCTATTATGTAACTTAGATTTCTCTGACATCTCTCTTCTTGGAAGTATGCTGCTTTGCAATAACTTGGGGCTTACAATGAATTAAAGGCTGTGAACCTGCTGACATACACTGGCAGCCAGGCCGGGATCAGCCCACAGGAAGAGAAAGAAAAGCAAATCTCCCTCCTTGCTGTAAGCGATCCCTCTGCCACTGGGAGCCCCGGAGTGTTTGTTAACTCATGTTTGCTAGGACCTTGGCCAACCTTAGGGATAAGCCTGCTAGTTAAAATCAAAACCTGTACCCTGTTTAATCCATTAGCTAGTTTAGTTCTTGAAATATATTGTATAACCATATTGTTTTAATTGTAATTTATTCTGACGATCACTGAACCTGCTCTGTGCTCAGTAAGTCATGTAATGGCCTTTGGCCAAAAGCAATAAAAACTAGACCAAAGCTTACTGATGGAATGAGAAAGCAAATTAGAAAAAGCTTTACCATTTACATAATTAGATTTCATACAGACATGCTTATATCTATAAAACCACCACCAGAGGATACCTAATTTTCCTGAAACTTGACTGACAGAATATACTTTTCCTTATCAAGTGGTTGAAGTTTAAGGTTTTTAAGTGCTCACTGGTTTTCTTTCCTTTGCAATGTCCCACTAACATCACCCTACATCTACCCCTTTGCCAAGAAATATTGATGTTTAATTTTTTTTTTTATCATAAACCATGTCCTGCACTATCAAGCTTTGGGAAACATTTACATATTCATATGAGCAAGGTTAGTCTCTAAGAAATAAAGGTCCATTGGGGATTTTTCAAAAAGCCCTTCAGAGGTAATATATCCAAGTAACAGTTCATTGTTTCCTCAGAGCTCTGATACTTTCCAGAAGACAAAACCCACTAAAGAGACAGCAGGATGCATTGTGAAATACAGAGTCCTAAATTATAGCTTCCCATTAAGTGGGAGCCTTTCAGTATGATTGGACATGATATCATCCAGCACTCCCAAGGAGTTTGAAGTGATACAATCTGGTCCTCTATCACTGGACTATTACTAAACTTCATCTTGAATATTTTGATTATGAGTTCAACTAACACTCCCTTCCAAAAGTTCCTGCATTCTTTACATCCTTTCACATCAGCATGGTAATGCTTAGAGTTACAGAATTCCCTTTTGCCTTAAGGATACTTCTTAGGGTCCTAGATTCTCTTCCTAAGCATACAGCTAAGTATAAACAAAGCAAAAGCCCATTAGCCAATACCTCTTCCAAAAGAATGAAAAATACATTTTCCAAAGAATCCTTCTAAATTTGCCAAATTATAACTACTGTGGAAAAAAAGTCACCTTTTCCTGCTTAAAAATTAATAAGAACGTCCCCTTTAAATATGTTTTATTATATGTATGACCCTTTAAATGTGAAGGGCAGAACAGGCTAGTCCACCATCTGCCAGCTCACCCATGAGCAGCTTCTGAATGGAGTGATTCTTATAAGACAGGAGGTTTGGGTACTAGTGCTGAGTTTGTCCCTAACTAGTTGACCCTGGGTGAGTTGCTTCACCTCTTTATGTCTCAGCTTCCTCACCTATAAAATTAAGGCTGAAATAGAGGACTTTACAAGTTGTTTCTTTTCAGTTCTACAGATGAGAAAGACAGTAATTGTACATTGATATTTATAGTTCTTTAATTCTTGCTCTAATGTATCACCCACTGAAGTGATTCAACAAACCATCACTTTTTGAGCCCCTACTAAATGGAAAACACATGCTCGACACTATAAGCAATACAAAAGTGGGAGACACAGAACCTGCCCTCAGGAAACTTCCAATTTAGTTGAGATGATGGGACCAAGACATGAAGTATTATGGTGCCACAAGACAATACACAAGATGCCACCAGTGTCAGTCCCTAACTGAACGGCGTTCAGTTCCAATGCCCTAACTGTGTCATTGGAAGACCTGCCTCCCAAAGGCTCAATCTTTCCAAACCCCAAGCCCCTGAGAACCAAGCTAAGCAATGTAGGAGAAGACACACCCTCAGTGGTTTGGTCTGCAGTCCTGAATCCCCGCCCCCAGCCTCAGACACCCATCCGCCCATCCAGCTCTTACCTGCAAACATTGTGCACAATCCATAGGATGGTTTTCCCTACTCAGTTTTCTTATAAATTGTATGAGTGTGCAGGCTAAGGTACTGTATCAGAATCCCAAAAGCTAGAGTTGCTTAAACCAGAAGTTTATGTATTTTTTTAAGGTGAGACCAGTCCAGAGGCTGGGGGAGTAGTTCTATTGTTCTCTCTACCCGGCTTCCATTTCTGGATCCAAGAAAATTGATGCAATTTCATACATTGCTACAATCAGTAGGCAATGGCAGAATAATTTGAGTGTCACAATCTTGAAATGTTCAGTGTTCAGGGGAAGAAATTACCAGGGGCCTTGAAATTATTTAAATATCCAAAATCCAGCCTATCCTCACATTTCCCAAATGAATTCTGTAATCCATAGTGTTTTCAGAGGATGTGTCCTCAAGTTGCTCTGAGAATTTGTTAGGCTGTAATGAAGAACATTCAGTGTAGAAAAATATCAAGCTCAACACGGAGGAAAAAAAATCAAAGGTAATGTAAATGACACAACCATACTGAAATGCAACCAAGAAGCTTGTATGAAGAGGTTGGCTACTATTTGGGCAGAAATAAGACTGATGTTTGCATTCAGCCCCTCCTGATGTGTTATGCAGTGGGATTGTTTCAAGAATGAAAACTAACTTTAACAAGCTGTTTCCAATGTGCAAACTTAAAACCACAACCTTTGTTGGATGGGGTGGGGGGAGGATGGTGGTTTGTAGAGTGACATAAATAGACACTTCAAAGTTAATAACATTTATAGTCTCTAGTAAGTCAGGAGGGGAAATGTGGAGAGAACAGAGGTAGTCATCTGCAACATTCAAAGATCTGGGGAAATTGGGTCTAAATGAAATCGTCCTGACAATGGAATGTATCTTTTGGGGCACCTCAGAGAAAAGGACATTACACCTCACATCTCTAGCCTGAATATGTGTGATAATGAATTCATGAGCTTGAGAATGTGCCTATGACATTTCTTCTACTATAAGCTTAATACTTATATAAATGGGATTTTTTTTTTCAGAGTCACAGGAGGGGAAGTAAGACAGAGCAGCAGGAGCAAATAGAAACACTCTGCTTACCTTACATATTTATATTTTTCTTTGTGAAATGGCAGAAAGTATCCTCTTTCATAATTGAATTTCTTCAAAGTCTTTTTAAAGCAAAGTATTCCCTAAATATTTATATGGAAAAAAAATTATGCTTATAACCAGTAGAATGTTATTCCAATCAGTTTCCTTCGAATACTAAGTTTTTCCAACACTAAGTTTCTTGTTCCACTCATTACAGTCAAGTATAACAAATACTGTTTTTTGTTAACCTCCCTATATCTAAACAGTTAAAAAAAAAAAACGAAAAAGAGAAATACACACCTACTTCTATATGTTTGTTATTCTAATCCAGTCTACTTGTTCAGAGATAAAACCAGACTGATACATTAAATATTAACACAAAGTCTATAGGTCTAGCCTTACAAAACCTAGACTAGGTGATTGACATAAATTTATCTCACTTCATGACAGATTTATTTCCAAAACTTCTGTTTTGAACACATCATATTTTAAACACTAACTGAAACCTGTGGTATATATATTATCTAGGGTGAATAGTCACACCTAAAAACTGTATTTTTACATATATTTTTAGTTTTTTAATTATATGTGTTTTTATTTATTTTTGTTATATCTTAATTATTCCAATCACTAAAAAGAAACGATAATTATGTGACATGACAGACGTGCTAATTATTGCTACAACGGCAACCATATCATAATATATAAATGTATCAATCAATGTTATACCCCTCAAATTACATGTTATACGTCAAATATATTTCAATTTTAAAAATCAAAGAAACACATCATTTTTTTCAAAGCAAGCTAGAGATTTACACATAGAAGGTGGAAACTGACCTTCCAGCCTCCTCACTCTGAAGCCCATGTTTGAGACACCTACCTGCCTAGACAGTGACGCAAAGCAGCCAACATGCCAAAATGCTAGCTAGCTCCTTTCTATTTATTTCCCTTCCTCTATCAGTGTCTGTTTTTTCAGCCTAAGAACCACTTCCCAAGAAAGTGCTCTGTTGCCCAAGCTCTAGCACAACCACCCCCGGGGCCCTCCAGCTGGGTAAGCCTCGCTAGACTTTCACCTTTTATGTTTAAAGCTTGCGATCAAATAAAAGGTGGACCCTACTCCATCAGGCAATCACTTCTAGAGTATCGAGTTAACTGAACTTCCCTTTCAAAGATAGAGTCATTGTAATAACCCACTACAGAGATCTACTTGGCACTCAGGCCCTTGGAAATTTAATAAATTCTGCTTTAGTTCTCTGATTTTATTTCAACGAATCAAGGCCTTTCTGTTCACCATTTACAAAGCTCAGATTTGAAGATTCGAAGTGAGTAAATAACCCAGGCTGTGATCCCTGCTCTCATCTCTGAGAACACTTGCTGTTTACAGAGGGCAAGCTGCTTTTGTGTGATTCAAAGCATTACTAATTAAAACCTGTTACCTTCCTAAGGGCAGATATATTCTCCTCCAGAGCAGCATTTGTCTGTCCCATTAGCATTAATGGGAGTAACACAAGTGCATCGAGAGGAGAATGGTCCCCTTGGGTCTTTGAACTTAAGTCTACTTCAAAACTGAAACCGATATATACAATGGTATCATTGATGCCATTAAAAATCATTATACTTTACTGCAACTTTTATAAAAGTAATTGTAGGCTTCATGAAATATACTTGGCTCCTGAGAATTGTGCATTATTAGGCCAAGACTGGACATGATAAAGTGAATTACACTATAATACTTGAAAAATATTTTGGCCAGGGGAATTTATTAGATGTAGTCAAGCTTGTGCAGAGGCCTGTGTTCATAAAGACCATTAGCTTGGGCAAATTTTAAAAGCATACGCAATTCCATGCTAAAATTCAGGGAAAAGATCTGGTCAAAGGTACAACTCAGTGCAACCCACTATCTTTACAATGATAAGTCTTAATGGACGGCTATAAAAGACCATCACCTTGTGTCTCTGTAATATCCTTCATCTGCATAGTCCTAAGTGTTTTACAGGAGACATATAGCTGATGCTCCAATTATTTTAGAGGGAGTAGAAGGAGGGCATTTTTTTCCCAAACTGTGAAATTGGGGCTTAGAGACGCTAAGTGATGATCCGGGTGGGGGATGATTGAAAAGGAAGGATTTCTGAGTGCCGACTTGAAACCCCAATCTGAAGGATTCAACTGTTGGGGAGTCAGGGCAGGGATGCCTGCAATGTCCAATCTAGAAGTCCTTGTCTGCAAAATTAACCGTGGCAGCGAATGTCGGGGAGGCAGCTGAGTGTGTTCATCAGTCCTACGACCATGAGCAAATTTAACCGTTTTCTCCATGTAAAATAGAGATCACGAAGTACCTACCTCGTGGGGTCGTTCTGAAGATTAAATGAGTTAATATATATAACCCTTTGAATAGCGCCTCCCACATAGTAAGCACTCAGTAAATGTTAGTCCTTATTATTAACCTTTAAGCCCAGCCTGGCTATGTTACCCATAGGGAAATAGTGTGTGGTAAAAGTTGATTAGCAGAGAGAACTATTGCTTTACTTCTAATCTCCCCAAAAGGCTCCATCCATACCCTATTGCACCATCTAAGTCCCATGGTTTAGAGCTTGGAGCTCTCTAATAATACAAGTTGCCCAGAAAAGAAATACTCCATTCCAGGTGTCTGGCACGCATGCTACAATCTGTATCACTTCCTTGGGTCCTTTCCTGAGAGAAGAGGCTGTGTTCCCTGTACGTCCCCAAAGAAGGATGGAACAAAAAGCCAAGGTTGGGGCTGACATCCTAGCCTAGAGCCAGCTCTGACCTCAGGGCTGTTCCTACTGCCTTATGTATAATTTGCCACTGATTCCTTCACTAGCACATTGTATCTGCAATTTCTGAATCTTCCCTGTGTTGCCTGAACCAGAACTCCAGCCGTCTGAGGTCTTCTCAGCAAAGGAATACTTGGCCACAGCTCTGAATGTGCTGCAGACTAGAATACCAGTGGTGCCGAAAATGTCTCCTTGCACGCTCTTCTCTCTGTGTGCCTGGCTGCCTGGACAGTCATGAGACAGGAAGAAGGGTGCCCAGGGAGGCCCCCCTTTGTCTATTAAGTCCCCTTTAAGTCCAGAAGCTTATTTCCTCTCTTCTGTGCTCCCTCAGCATCTTACGAAGCTCCTTCTTAACACTTCTCACCTTTTACTGAAACTACCTATGAAAACCACTGAACAATAAACTTCTAAAGGAGACTGTATTTTATTTAACTTTGTACTAGTACAGTGCCAGTATTAGTGGACACTCACATATTTATTAAAGACAAAACTTCTGGGCCAAGGAGTTAGCCAAATCATTTCTTGGAACCATGAGTTTTAAAAGCATTCTTACAGTACTTTATTCAGGTTCAAGTACTCTGAATCTGTTCTTCAGTGTTCTTGAACGTGATTTGATTTGCTTCAAAGTTGCCTTCAGATTCCTTTGCTTTTGAGCAATTACATAAATGCTAAATTGAACATTTTTCCTATTTTTAAATGTCAGCAATAATAAACTATGCCTGCATTTCCTTTTAAATGTAATGAAAGTAAAATCAGACCACCAGATCAATTTTGCAGATTATTTTCATATCTTTGGGACTTAAGCAAACTAACAATAAATGTGGTCCCCAGAAAGCTTAAGAAGTCTTCAAAACCACTGGCTTAATAAGGTTTTTTTTTACATGTCTATTTAGCATCTCAATAAACCTTATCAACCCTCTTTCATTCCACTGGCAATTTTCTGACCTCCAAGTTGAAGACTTGAGCCCTGAATTCTGCTCATGGGTGAGTAATCACAGCACGCCCCTAGCAGAACCCATCCCCGAACTACAAATACATCATCTTCAGCATTGTAAATCAAAGTCTCAAAGAGCATCATTTAGCCTGCAGCTAAAATTGCTTGTTTATCAGATGGTGCCTGGTTTAGCGTGGAGCAGTCCCTTGTAAATCTCTGGGACCTTTTACAGCATATACTTAAGCAAGCACATTGGCTCCTGGGAGGCTCTCTGAGAGCTTTAATGACTGTGGGCTGCTAAAAGATCCAGGCTTTGGTTTAGTTAAAGTGGCTAAGGGTACAGTTTGGCTCCATTTTGTAAACTCACAAAGATAAGGCGTCTGTCTGCTTTCTCCAAAGTGAGGGTGAGCATTTGTTTCGTAGGGAATCTTTATATCCAAAGTGTTAATGTTCTTGTGGCTTTGGGTATTTTGACCTTTTGCCTGCTAACTTTTGATTTACTGAGGGAGACAGGTCTTTCTTTAGGCTTTATTGCCATTCTGGAAAGACAATGAAATGCATGGGACTCTTCAAAATTACACCCCAAAAAATGATTTTGGATTAACACTGTACACATCACACAAATGGTAGTCTGCTCTCTTCTCCCCACCCTAACCCTCCCCCAAATATAACACTACAGCCTCTCTTTAGGTACACTTAGGAGTAAATACGTGCCCATGCTTCTTCAGCAGCGCAATTAATGTGTCTGCTACAGACTCTGCTGGCCACTTGCTCACCTCAGCACTTTGTTTCCTGGAAAGAACAGTTTATAGATTCTAGCCATGTAGTTAAAGGTAGCAAAGGGAAATTGTCCACCAAATTCCCATTGGTTTAAAAACCTAGCTACCTGCCAGAGTCATGAATAGCTTATTGACTGAATATACACCACCAAGGACCCAGGCAGCCCACCAGCTACTTTACTGATGGACGTTGGAATAGACCTGATAAAATTCACTAATTAAAGAAATCTTTACACTGTTCTTTCTTATATGTGGTCTCTTTGATACAAGTTAATTAAAGTACTCTTCGAAACCTGCACCTGCCATGGGAAAAGTTCCCTAGAGCTCTGAAGAAGTAGCAAAGCACATTTAAGGGGTTTGTGTCTTGTTTTCAGGCAATGATCAATTGTTTCCATGCTAATTTCCCAGCTACCATGGTCTGGATTTTGAAAATCAGCCTCTTTTTCCTAAAACCAATGCCCTTTCTTCATAAGCCAAAGCTTAATGTTTGCTTTGGCTTCTGTTAAGGGTAAAGAGTTTCTTGTTCTTTGTTTTTTGGGGTTTTGTTTTGGGTGTCTTGCTTTGTTTTGTTTTGTTGCTAGTAGTTTTACTGTTCTCCAAACAAGCACACTGCTGCGGGTAAGTTCTTCCCACTTGGCATCATTTCGATGAAGGGCATTCGAGCTGCGGACTCCTGAGGATAAGTACACAATACTTGTCATAAAAGCTAAAAATATGTGCACCTGTTGCTTCCTGCTGAAATCACAGCAAGCTGGCACAGCACTTGGGGAAAAAAAAAGCTTATCTGACTCCTATGCTTCCTGAAAATAGACTTTATACACTTCTTCCTCCAAAACAAAGTCTGACAGATAGTCCGTAATATTCAAGCAAATTAGAGGACATGATACTGGTGAGTCCCTGAATCATTGGGAAAAAAGGTGGGGGGAGCACCTTTTCCCTTCCCATGGGTGCCTGGTTACATATTTTCAGCTGTCTTCACTATAACCTTCAAACAGCAAGGCATGTGATACAAGAGCCCTCTTGGAATATGGGTAACATCATACTCTACTTTTTTCATTCATTAATTCATTCAAGAAATGTTTACTGAGCACCTGTTATGCGTGGTGCTAGGCTCTGGGATACAATTTCTCTATTCTCAGTGGAACATATAGTCTACTAAGAGAGGGCATCCATTAATAAAATAATAACAAGAATATGCAAAGTTGCAACATGGACAAGCTCTTTAAAGGAGAGATACAGAATGCTGTGAAAGTCTGAAAAAGCAGAGCGTTTCTATCTAGTTTGGAAAGTCAGACACAACTCCTCTGAGAAAATAACAATGGGATCAGAAGCATAAGTCAGTGATATCTAGGCAAAGACGGAAGGAAAGACCATTCCTAACAGGGGGAAGGGTGTATGCAAAGGCTCCATGGCAGGAGGAAACTTAGAGCAGGCCAGGCTGACTAATGAGGAGACCCCAAAGAAGAGCTGAGTGCAGGCTGAGGTTGGGTCCCGCAGCACTCCTTAGTATTAGTTTTGCATTTATCATATGAGCAATGGCAATCACTGGCGGAGTCTAAGGAGAGACTAACATAATCAGAACTGCATTTTGAAAATATCACAATGGCTGCAGGGTAGAAAAGAGACTGGGCAATCAGCACCCATCTTTGTGGGGAGATGAGTTAAGAGGGAATCACAGTACTTCAGGCAGGAGACGGTGAGAGCAAGAACAACGGTGGTGATGTGGAAAGTCAAGGGGAGGTAGACAGATTTGAGAAACATTTGAAAGGTAAAATCAGTAGGGCTTCATGATTGGACATGCAAGATATAAAGAGAAAGAGGAGTCAAGAATGACTCCTGAGCTTCTGATATGCCCAACTGAATGGGCAGTGGCGTAATTTAGTGTCCTAGGGGAGAATGGGAAAGGACGAGGCTTGGAGCAGGGAAGAGTTTGGGGCATAATAGATTCGAAGTGGCTCTGAAACATCTGGAGATGACAGGTAGGCAGCTGAATAAACAGGCGTGGAGCTCTCAGGCCTGGGCTAGAGATACCATCTGTGAGACTCCTATGTGGCGTTGGCCAATGAAGGCACGTGTATTAGTTTCCAAGCACCGCCATCACAAATTACCAAAGCATGGTGCTTAAAACAACAGAAATTTATTCTCTCACAGTTTCTGAGGCCAAAGTCTGAAGTCAAAGGGTCAGCGGGGCTATGTTCCCCTTGAAAACTGTAGGAAGAATCCTTCCTGGCTTCTTCCAACTTCTGGTGGCTGCCAGCAATCCTAGGTGGCCACACCACTGCAATCTCTGCCTTCTTCTCTTCTGTGTGTATTCTCTTCTGTCTGTGCGTCTCTTATAGAACACTTGTCATTATATTTAGGGCCCATCTACATAATCCAGAATGGTCTTAGAACAAAATCCTTAATGTAATTACATCCACAAGATCTTTCTTCCAAATAAAATCGCATTCATAGATTCCCGGAGTGAGAATGTGGACATATATATTTGAGAGCACTTCAACCCACTATAATACGTATGTGTTACATGGGTGAAATCAGCTCTGGAGACAATATAGAGTGAGAAGAGGAAAGGGTCTAAGACTATGCCTAGAGGAACTCCCAATATTTAGTGTGTGTTATATTGAATTCCATACACAGCAACTAAGTCTATTGATTAAAAAATTCCTTGGGAGTCTGAGATCATTATTAATTAGAAACTCCCAAAGTTTCACATTCATTCATCATTCTCACCCATCACCCTGTTGCTTACAGGCACTCTCCTGCAATCTCTTTTTTCAAATTCTTCTGCCCAGTTAATTAGCACTTAATTAAGTAATTCTCATTAATGGCTCTCTAAATGTTCTATATGCATTATTCCTAGGGTATTCCTTGAGGGCGGACTCTGTGTATTCTGTGTCCCTGAGATTTCCTCACAGCATTCGGTATAGTCCTGGATATATGACGAATATCCAATAGGTACTTGTTGATTGATGAGTGCTATATTAATTTTCTATTATTCATTTTCCATTATTATTAGTTTTCTATTATTAATTTTCAGTATTGACATTAAACCACAAATTTAGTGGCATAAAACAACACAAATTTATTATCTTACAGTTAATGAGTCAGGAATCCAACATAGGTCTCATTGGGCTAAAATCAAAGTGTAGGCAGGGCTGCCTTCCTTTCTGGAGGCTCTAAGGGAGAATCCATTTCTGTGCCTTCTCCAGCTCTAGAGACTTCCTACACCCTTTGGTTCATTGCCCCTTCCTCTATCTTCAAAGCCAGCAACAGCAAGATGATCCCTCACACCACATTGCTCTGATTACCATTGCCACCTCCACTTCCATTGTTACAGAAACTTGTGATTACGTTAGGTTTACCCAGATAATCCAGGATAAATTCTCTATTTTAAAGCCAGCTGATGAGTGATCTTAATTCTATCTGCAACTGCAATTCCTTTTGCCATGGAAGGTAATGTATTCACAGGTTCCAGTGATTAGGATGCATGAGGAGACATCGTGGGGGAGGGGGAGGGGTCCTTCTCCTGCCTTCCAAAATTCATTCACTTATTCATTAAATCATTTAGCCAAGATGTTTGCCTTTGAAAAGAGGCTCTCAGAAAACAGACTGTCCTTCCCACTTCCATGAGCAAGAAGACTTTTAAACAACAGAATGAAGAACTATTGATTGGAAATGACTAGTTCCAAAACAGTGAAGAAAAGACAAGTGCTAAAAGTTTCCTTAGTATTTACCATATAACTGCTTGGGACAGTGCCTGGTAAGTAGAATGACCATATAATTTGTCATCTGAATCAGGTCACCATTAAGAGTAAAAGGGATACAGCAGGTGTAAACTAGGTGTGCAGTTACCCAAAAAGAGGTTAAAGAGTGCAGCCAGATTCAGTCCTATTTACATGGTGATTTTAGACCAGAAAGCGTGAAGGCTGATTCACCCCAGAAGTGTGATTTCTACATGAGACACTTGCTATTTCTCCCTGGTCACTAGCTTGGGACCAACTCCGTCAGCTGTGGAGTGCAGGGTCCCAGACAGCTCTGTTCTTACCATGATCACCTTTGGATCCTTGCCTCATCCACCAAAACTGCAATACATTTACAATGCTACTTGGCATTTATAATTTATATAGTGCCTTGTCCTGTCAAAGCACTTTCACACATTTCTTTGGATCTTCACAATAGCTCTATAACACAGGCTAGGAAGATATAGCCTTGGCCTGTCCATTTTGCTAAAGAGGAAGCTAGATGCCAAAGAATCAAGTGACTTTCCCAAGGTCACAGAACTGCTTAAACCAGGAAGCCACTCCACCCCAAACCTGGTCCCAGTCCAGGGCTCTTTTTCCTACACTGCCAGACTCAGAGCAGTTGTCACCAGCCCCTATTTGTAACCATATTAGTCAGAAGCCTAGGAGAACCAGCTAGCTTGCTACCACCTTCTCAAGGGCCTACTGGAGACTTTCAAGTGAGGTTTAAGGGAAAAGGATCCAAACGCTGAGCTGTGCTCTCTGATTCGACTTCCAAAAGGGCTAGAGGAACATTCCTTCACAGCATGTGTTCTCTGCTGTCCAACTATTCTGAAGACAGAGCTGTTCCCAACTCCACTCCAGCAGGTGGACGCAGCAGCATCTTTGAATAGGGACAATGACACTTTTGATACATCAAATGTAATTTGCCTTCCTTTCATTAACAAACACTTTTCCAGAGAGCAAATCTCATGGCTCAGGCAAATGTGAAAGTATTGCCTATCTGCCAGTGGATCATATAATCTACACTGTCTCCTCCACCAAGAAGTGATAAGAATTGATGGTTGTGAAGTAATACAAGATTAGTAGTACATTATAAATAAAGCTAACACTATTTCATCGTATAGGTAAAAAATTAGGAGAAAGGACACAGGAAGAATTTTTATTCTGCCTTTGGGGCATTCAAATACAGGTTTTAAAAAGCAGGAGCATTTACTCACAAACAGTCAATTATTTCCAAAAAGCAACAAAGAGGAAGGGGAGGGGTGTGGCAATGACTAACACTTAGGTTTCAGAATCAATACCTGAATTTTCAAGGGTTGTTTTACTAAAGTTTGGAGTTCAATCTCAGAAGAAGGGCTTATAGGGAGTACAGGCAACAGCATGTTTCAGTAAGAAAGCAAAATCAGACCAAATTTCTTTATATCTTTTCACTGTCAGTGTTTTCATTCATTCACTCAATGAATGAATGCCTACATTGAGTGCCTACTGTGTTCCAGGCACCGTTCTATGTCCTAGGCAAGAAAATAGATAAAATGCCTAGAGTTTTGAAATGGGGTGTTTTGAAAATGTGTCCAGCTGTGAAAAAAAAATGAATCCAACATAAGAAAGTCAAGAAATTCCAGAGTCTGAGCATTTTATAAGGACTTTACTGAAGAAAATATGCCTACAGAAGAGACTAGAAGAAGAATAGTCTGAGCTGTGGGTTCAAGGCCAACTCAATTACAAACAGATCTCCGTGGCCTTTTCTGGGAAAGGAGAGCACTGCTTTTCAATCTCTCGATGACCCCTCTCCAGCTGGCATTTTAGGATCATAACTTGCTATGGCTAATTCTGTTCATGGAAAATAATGTTAGGAGAAATGTTAACTTGTATGATACAGGGGTAGGGAGTCTTTACTTAAAGACTCCAAGTAAAACGACGTTTGCTGGCTCAGACACGTGAGTATTAACATATTTAGATGTAGTGTATTTAAGGGTGAAGGATGCTGATAGAAGCATTGTCTTAAACAGGTTTCTCGCCCTAACATAATCCCATTGCTCCCCCTCTTTACAGAAGCCCAAGGTGGCATACTGCACTACAACCTTTCATTCAGCCTCATGCTCTCCAGTGTGACCCTGTTCCTCCACACCAGAGAATTGCTCGTGTATTATGACAAAGGTCCTGTGGGTCTGCTTCCCGTTCCTGGCATATCCTACATTCCCACCGGATTCAGGCGCTTTCACCTAGAACCCTCTTCCCCTCCCCACCATCCCATCAGAGCCTTTCCCCTAACTCCCACCATTCTTCAAGTCCTTCTTGCCCCTCCAAACCAGGACAACTCCCTTTGTCATATGCTCCCTCCCTTGTCTGTGGCAGATTCCACTTACTTTATTGGCTTTCCATCCATCTTCCTGCTGGACTAGACGTTCCATGAAAGTGGATGGTGCCCACAAGCTCAGTGCCTGGTCCATAGCAGCTACACAGACAAGGAATGGAGTGGAACCTGTGATGGGTACCCCTCCTCTGTCCTCAGGAAACACTGTACTTAGCCCTATTACCGCACATGCTGTATTACTTAGTCGGCTTCCTTATTTTCTCCACTGAGGGGAGGGAGGGTGCACCTTCCATCTTTATGTCCTCACTACCCGCACCCGTGGCAAACATGGATTAGATTCTGAGAGTCTAACATTAGTTCATAAAAACTATAATTCATTCTGTGTCTATCTTAACTGCTATCAGTCAGCGTAACTACTACTGAGTTTTCTGGTCAGATGGAGTAGGCCAAACATAAGCTACCTCTAAATTTCAGCCTTTCCATTCCAACATTGACACCACTTTTTTTTTTAAAGCCAAGGACTCAGTGTGGTTAACAGTACTCTAATGACAAGGCAGCACGGGATTCATGTTATGTATGTTTATTTTGTTAACTGGTAGGCCTGTCAGTGCTACATGTTGGACACCTACTTTGTGGTCTCTCCAAGCCAAGTATTAAATTTGGGAGACAGGGCTAACCCACACTAATCTCGGAAACATGTGAAACATCTGGACACCATATTAAGTGCTGCATATAAGGGAACAACCATCATTTAAGTCATTAGTGTGGTTCTGTAATGCCTCTGGAGAGACAAGAAATCACCTCCCCTTTCCCCCCCAGGGAGCCTCCTAACAGTGGTTTGAAGCCAGGGGACTCCAGTTAATACTGCTAATAGTGCAGTTCCAAAGAAGCAGATGCAAAGTATTTTTCTCCCCTCACTGACTGCCACAGAGTGAATTTGTTGACTTTTTCAATATAGACAAAATTTGGCTTTTAAAGTTAGCTTTCTGAAGAGGCTATATTTTACCTGCTTTTAAGATTTAAATTACAATGATTTTTGACAATATCAATTGTTGGCAAGCATATAGAGCAACTGGAACTCACAGAGACCGCAGGTAGCAATGCAAAAATGGCATCACCACCTAGGAAAAATTATAAAGTGAAACAAAAATGACCTAGCAATCCTACCCCTAAGCATTCAATGGAGCAAAAAGAAAATATAAAGCCTTGTACACGAATGTTCATACCAGCTTTATTCATAATAGCTAAACCAGAAATGATCCAAATGTTCATTGACAGGTGAATAAAGTGCGGTATGTACATCCATACAACGGGGTACTACTCAGTAAGAAAAAGAGACAAACTACTCAAACGTACAACATGGCTAAATTTTGAAAACATTATGATGAGTGAAATAAGCCAATACAAATTAATACCGATTGCATGATTCTATTTATATAAAATTCCAGAAAAGGCAAAATTAATGTGTAGTGACAAAAAGCACATCAGTGATTGACTGGGTCAGGGCTGGGTAATGACTGGGAAGCAGATGATGGGAATGTTTATGTTTGTTAGTTATAGTGGTAGTTACACGATTGTATACATTTGTCAAAACTCATTTAACTGTACACTTACATGGATGCATTTTACTGTACGTTAATCATGCCTCAGTAAAGTTGATTTATTTTTAACGAGTGATTTTTAGCTACATTTTAAAAAGGCCTTTTAGTTTATAGTTTACATCGAGATAGGAAACAGTTTTTTTTAAACTGAATAATAGATAAAAGCTGAAAATTCCCATTTATAATGGAAAGTTTGTCTTATGATCTTAATGATACATTTCACATTCATCAGCTTCAAAATAAAGCTACTTTGGCAGGCTAATGTTGAATAATTGTCATGCATATGACCCAAATGTTTCATAAAGATTTCTCTAAAGGGTTGTTATAAAAGGAGGTTTCCATTTTACAGGAACATGAGTGAAATGGGGTAATAATTAAAGCAGTCTTATTGCATTCCTGCAGAACTGACAAGTGTGGACAAACGTCTACAGGAGTGATTCCCTTCAGGAATCCATTTCTCTGGGAAATTACCATGAGGAAGTCAGTAAACTGCCTTACTGATATTTTACTCAGAGTGGATTTTTTATCTAGTTGATCAAATCCACTTTAGGGTGATTTTTCTTTAAATCACAAAGCACCATGTTTCTGGAATGGTAGGTGAAATTCTGCCTGGTAGTTTGGATAGAAAGTCAGTATGCAGAAGTTAAGAGCCCAGGCTCTGATACTGACTAGTTAATTAGTTCATCCTGCTCAAATCTGGGCTCCTCCTCTTCCTACGAACGGTACTATAGGCAACACATTCAAACTCTCTAAGCCTCAGTTTCCTCCTGGGTAAAATGGGTGTATTAATATATACCTGCCTTACAGGGTTATTGCATGGTCTCAGCAAGATACTACACATCAGACACTTAGTACAATGCTGAGCACATGTGACATTAAGTAGATGTTAACTGCAATTATCGAGGGGCTGAGAGTACTTCACAGCCTACCAAAGCTGTAGCAAAGAACAGGCGGTCTTATGACTTCTTAGCTACGAAAGGAAATGGAACAACAAACATGGCACATGATGCATTATAAGTCATATTAATGAATGAACTAGATCTTAAATCGCTACAGTTTTCCTTTTAAATTCTGTCATTCAAATATTAAAATTCCTGTTTTAAAAATCTTTTAGAAATGAATATTAAATTGGCTTCATGATCGCACACACAACACAAATGGGGAAAAAAAATAATCCCAGGCAATACCTAAATTTAAGACTGCAAATACAAATGAACTCCAATAGTGAACTATTGCTTGGTACCACTGTTCCCCTCCTGAAACGTTCCAACCTCTTCATACAGAGAAAATGGCCTTTACAAGTTATATATAAAAATATCCATTTCTGATAGAGCAGTTTAAATCGACTCAGAAATGCAAGTGATTAACAATGAAGAATCCTCTGAAATGTTAACAGGAGCTGCAGTTTGAACATCATTTAAATGTGAAGCCTGACCAAGCTGATTTCCTATCTGTTATGTTTAAGAGCCAAGTGGTAGTGAAATTGTCTCCTGGGGATTCAGCTCATTTCTGTGTCTGATACCCACCGGACTCTCCAGTCTTTAGAACCATGCCAAAGTAGGCAATGGGAGAGAAAGTGGATTGGATGTTTAAGAAAGAGGTGAAAGAAACTGAAATAATCCTGTTTGGTTCAAGGATTTCCCTAGAGAAAAGGTTTGCTTGATCATTTGAGGAGGGAAATACCATTTTCCTCCTTTTAAAAAAATAATAAGAAAGTATGAAAATGTCCTCTTTGGCCTTTTATAATTTTTGCCTCTGGTTTTAGGATCTCTTAGATGTAAAAAGGGACTTCTCTTAGCATGCTTATTAAAGGTTTAAAATTACATAATTTCAACAACAAAAGAACTCCCCAGATCCAATGCAAGGTTCACATTAGCAAAAGTTCAATTGGTGGCAGAAAGCAGATAGGTTTCTTTTCTGAAAGCTAGTTTTAATACTAGTTATGAAATACTCTATTTTTGGTTAAGCAATCTTCATTATCTCAGGAATTTAGTAAACTTTTTTACATGAAAGTTTTAAATTTTAGTTCACTTGAGGGAATTAAATTCTAAAAACTGTTACATGCCAAATGCTTATTCCTCCAAACTTTCTGCATCCCAGCTCCCAGCAAATGAAGTTTTTTCAGATCGTCACTCACAGCCACACTCTGGCTATTTCCTCTGGTCTCCAAGCTTGGAACTCTCCTCTGCCTCTCCTCAGACTTCCAGGGAGCCTTCCCCACACACCTCGGCCTCCTGCCTGGAGGAACTGTCTCCCTTCCAAGGGGTTCCCACAGCACCCTGTCTTTCCCCAACCAAGAATTTACCCACCTCCTGTGTTAGACTGTAAGGTCTCCAGAGGCCAAAGTCTGTGCCCATCTTGTTCCCCATTATTTCCCTGCCACCAGCACAGCTGTCAACAAACAGTTGGTTAATTAATTAATGTCTCTCCCATTAACTTAAAACGTATTGGTCCTTTGGACAGAGCCCTTCAGATCTGGTCAAAATACTGACCTCAGACTTCAAGGCCTCCACACACACCCACCACCCACTGCTGTAGTTGTGTTCACTCCTCCACTCAACTTAGATTGATCTTCAGTGTCCCTACACTTCTCTAAGTGCACTGTCCTCCTTGTCACCTCCAAGCCTGCTCAATATCAAACCTGTTCATTGGTTTAACTCATGGTTGTCTCCAATCACAGTATTCTTCCTGCTCATGGCCTTTTCTGGAGAGAGTGACAGAGAATCAAGAACAGATTGTGAAGCTTGGAGTGGACTGACTCAGAGATTAATTCATGGATTCACTCCATAAGTTCCAGTCAAGTAATTCATTTAATCAGTTCATCTAAATTGCTGGCTAGTAAAGACAGCAGGTATTTGAGAACTTGGAGGTCGGATAGAAAGGGCGGTGGCTTACCCAGAGCCTTGAACAGGAAAACATCTTCCCTCATTCATGGCTTACTCTTCTGGCCACATACCAGGGGCCCTGACCCAGGGCCTGTGCCAAAAGCTGTTAAACCAGGTTTTTAGAACATTAATTCTATGAGAAATATATGATCCAAATTTTACATTACTGACTTCCAAATTTACTTCTGGAACACAACCTTCTCATTTAGGCTGCTTATATAGAAATAAAATAGAATAGAGGAGAATGGAGAGGGGACAGGACACAACAGGATAGGAAGTGACTCCTGTATTTGCATCAAAAGTGACCTGTTCAGGATTCCTCAAGGGGCAGCAGTATAAGAAGTATAAGATAAACTGTGACCCTTTATAGATAGAGCTGATATTTGAAGCACATTGCTAAATTCTCAATGCCTGAGCACAATAGGTCCTTAATGAAAAGTTCCTGATTCATAGAAGATTAATAGGTATTATAAAAGGCAGTACAAAGTCTCTTGGGTCAAGAAGTAATTCCTATCTATAGTTCTGTTACCTGGGAGCACTGCTAGAAGTAAGGGGGAAAGATGTAATGTCTAAGTAAACAGAGCAAAGTTTTTATTTAAAGAATGCGCCCCCCCAAACAATAAATAAATAAATAAATAAATAAATAAATAAATAAATAAATAAATAAATAAATAAAAATAAAAATGTGGCCCGAAAGGGTCCCATATGAAAGATACTCTTGAATGCTGGCCCATCTAGGTCTCTGCCATTCTCCTTTCCTTTCCCTTCTGGACATTTTCTTGGTGGTCTTTTCCAGTTAGCTGGATTCCTCCATCCTGCTCCCATATTTACGGTCCTAGACACCAGCTGGACATCTCCCTTTGGCTATTTTTGTAAACAGTTCATATTTCACTCTCATTCTGGAACCCCCTTTTCAACAGAAGAATTTCTATCAGCGCCCTCCCTGAATTCCGCAGCTTAGTTAGCAGCATAACTGGCTTCCCTTTGCCATCTTTGATCCCATCTCTTCTGTTTCTCCCTTGTTCAATCTGTCACCATGTTCTGATAACTCTACCTCCTACAAATTTCTTAAATCCCAAATGGCTGCCTCTGGAGGCAGCTAGCCATGTAACAACAAGACCTTGCTTCTTCAACCCCTGCAGAGGTCACTCTCTTCTGGTATATTTAAGGGAACGTGGTTGTTTCCACATCTGCTTCTGAGTCAGCTGACCCTGCTGCCTGCTTCTCAGCTATTGCCTGGCTCCTACCTTGGCTCTTATGCCTACATGGGGCCTCTGCTCACTTTCTGCTGGTCACTGCCTGGTTTTCCAGAATCTCTGCCTTCCACGGACATGATACCTCCATGCTGGTCCACAGAAGCCCGAACATCCCTCATTTTCCCACCGTAGGCACACACACACTGTCCACCATTTCATTTCCGAAAGCACACAGGCTAGACTTTTACCGAAGATTTTGGAAAAACAGGAGACAACACAGGTCAGCACATTTCAGCAAACAACTTAAAATTATTCTGGAAGCCATTTGTCTCAGGCGTTTATTCCTGTTTCAGGAAATCTCTAATTCCTTGAAAGCCAACCTGCATCACTCCTTTGGGCCCTTCTCCCCTTCTTTATACAGACCGCAGCTGGGTCTCCCACTGTTCCTCTAAGTTCCAGAGTTCCCACAAAACTCATCTCTCTCAGGGCCAGCAGAAAATTAAAAATTCCTGTGACTCTCTTTTGTAGAACAGTTTAATTTGACTGTTTCCCAAAGGGACCTCTCTTTGTATAATGCAACGTACCCACTAACCAGCCTTTCTAGCTGATGAGTTCTCCCGCAGCCCTAGAGAGAGACGCTGCTACAGTCATTTCTTCTTTAAAGGAACCACTTTGTTTTTTCCTTGCAACATCTCTTTCTTGTCTATACCTTCAGCCTCTACCTGGGTCACGGTTGTCATATTGTGACCACCTGGCTTGCCTCCCTTCTCCCATCTCATGGAGCCCTCTTCCCTGTCCTATCTCCCACTCTGCCACCAGATTTATCTTTCAAAGTCTAACTATGTCATTCCCTTACTTTGACAACATCCTATCTCGTACAGAAACATCGTAACATGCATGGCACCTGAGGCTATGATTGGGTTCTGGAAGCCTTTGACTCTTTCTAAAATACAGGCCATACCCTGAATGAATCATATTCATATCTTCTTACATTCACACATGTCCTCAACAACTCCAGTTCATCCTCAAAAATTCAGCTCAAACATCATCTTCCCTGTAAAATCCTCCCCGGAAGATAGAGTCTCATCAGGGTCATCAATTCTGTTTACCTGCAGGACCATTGCTCACCTCTATGAGCTCTTAGCTATGGACCAATTTGTTTATGTTTCTGCCTATTTATAACTCACTTTACTCAGAGACTCTGTCTTTCCCTCTTTGCTCCCCAGTGGCTTGCATTATGATTGCCACAAAGTTAATACGTGTTTGTTGAGTGAAAGAATTAATTTGTGAATATATGCCCAACATGGAGGAGTCTGGACACAGCCAGGAGAGTTATGATTGACCAGTATGAGTCCCTTCATCAGATTCCATGTGGCTGAAGGGTGGAGACAAGGAGGATTTGTCTTAACACATCTTGTACACGTTCCCAAATGGAAGGTATCTAAGATGAACTGGACCCAGAATCCAATGTCTAAAGAAGAGGTCCACTTGGAATACTTTGAGCAACAGTCACTAAAATTAGCGGAGTATGGATGAGTAATTCCTAAACAGCCTGTGTGCAAAGCAACGTCTCGATTCTGAGAAGCTCTGACTAAACATGGTTGATTAGCGCTAAAAGAGAACACGAACTACAGAATCTGTTTTCCTCAAAAAGAGGCATATTCGCAGACAATGGCTCTGCATGACACCACGCCTCCATGTTGCCATCATCAAGAGCAGCGATGGAGCTGCCACGGGCCATATCACTGCCCAGAGAGAAACAAGCAAACAGAGGCAAGAGACACATGGGTTATTTTTAACCCTGACTCTTAAAGCCCCTTTTGAACATTTTGCCCCACCTGCCACACAAGTTGACTGATGTCAAGAGGGGAGGTGTGGACACTGGACAGTCAGCCCTCTGTGTGGGTACTGGACCGTCAGTACCCGACGGCTACTGGAAAGAAGGAAGCTAGTTCCAGATAACAAGAAAATCGGAGCTGGCAGATAAGTTGGGGGTGAAGATGGCAAGAATCAATGGATGCTTCTTTACCGGTCTGAAGCTTCTTTCTCTAGCATTTCTGGCTTTATAAAATCCCCGACACTGAGAACACTATATTGTAATACATATGAGAGCCAGGAAGCACGCAGCACCTGGACGGCACAGCAAGTTGAAAACCCTAACGGCTGCCTCACAACAAAATGCACGTTTAAATGGAGCACCTGAGTCCTAAAGGGCTAACAAAAGACCCACCCATCTGTGCACACTGGGCAACGAGATGCCTACTGCAGACTGCTGAGGTGGGCGGAGGCCTTGTCATGGGGCTTTCACAGCAAGCAGAGCGGAAGCCTGGTGTCATCAACTCTGACTGCAATTTCCAGCTCTGAGGTTATTCCACAAAGTTCTAAAGCCAGGAGGGGACACGTGAGTGGTGCCAGGCTTTGAATTCAGTCTAAAGGCCATCCAGCCAGGGCCTGTGTGCCAATGGTCCATACTGAATGATAATCCCGTTGGCCAGGCCTCTCCACTTACTTCCAAATTTTCTGTTGATGACAGCATAATCCATTTAGGCCCATTATAGGAATTATAACAATGTCTGTTACTCATGTATAAACTATAGTGATGTTTAAGTTAGCAATAATAATACCTAACATGTATAGAACACTTGCTTTATGCCAGAAACTGTGCTAGTAAATCCTTTTCCACATTCAACCTCAATTAATTCTCCAAACAATGCTAGGTAATGGCTCCTATTTTATCATACCTCCATTTTATAGAATGAGAAACTAAGGGTTCAGAGGCTACATCACTGCTACCCAAGGTCACACAGGAAGTAAAGGAGGGGGGACTGGAACTCCAGAGCTTACACACTTAACCTCCATATCACTGGTAAAAGGAGACAGAATCTGGGATGGGAATACTCAAAGAACTTCAGCCACCAACCAACATGGCAAGCACCTGTACCTCACAGGGGGAGGCCACAGGCACACAGCCCCTGCCCACAGGAACTATGCATTGCTGGGTACACTTTGCAGTAGCAAGTTGGCTTGGAGTTCAACAGTGTTCCTTTGCCATGTGAGCTTAACCAAAACGAAATGATCTCTTTCTGCATTCCAGTCCCACAGTAAAAGCACAGTTGCTCACTAAGGGAAACGTCATCCATGTGTTTCTGATTCATTTACACTGAACTAATTTCAGTCTCAGTCTGAACATGCTGTCATCCAACATGACTTATAAAATCTTTCGAAGAGCCTTTTAACTTGGTCTTTCTTCAAGTTATGCCAAGAGTAAATAGAACTAGATCACCTTAAAATTTTAAGCTTAGGAAACAAAATGTCCAAGGATGCCAGAAATATGGCCAAAAGACATTCTCAGCTCTATAGGGACACTTCCAAAGCTGCAAGTATAAGAGCTCACAGAAATTTAACCGGCACATGAGCCTTTATTATGGTTCAAAATCAGAAAGGACTTGTCTGAAAACTATTTATAGCTCAGGTTAGAGCTTTATTCTCTAAGCAAATATCATGAATATTTCACAGCATATAGGAGTAAAGACTAATTGAAGTTTATGTCAGGATTTCCATCTTCAAACCCAAGTACTTTGAACATATGCCTTATGTACTGAGAGGGAGAATGGTGTGACTACCATGGGAGGATAGCACTAGAAAATGCAGAGCGTATGAGGGAAAATCCACATTCTCATGACAGTCAGCCTCAAAACACCCCCAGTCACCACAGGAACAAATCCAGTGTTCGCTGGTTTATTTGCTGCATTCCAGGGCATCCAGGATGCCTGAAACTTTCTACTCAGGACATCCATCCAGGTTAAGAGAAGAAACAGTGGCCCGAGAAAGCCATCACGATCCCAGAAGGCTAAAGCAACTTAAAACCTGTGGGCTTCATGGTTGCCAAAATCCTGCTGAGGTTATCTCTGTGGATAACTGAACATGTCTTTAACATGTCCTTTTATGTGGAAAAAAAACACCCAATTCTGTGTTTCTATCACTAGAGCAAGGGGTTGTACAGAGATGAAAGCTTCCTGAGAGGGCTGGATGTTTTTTACTTAGATTGTGGTTATGGCCTCTCAGGGGGCATGACATGATGCCAAGCACGTAACATACCATTAAAATCATGCTAGCCACGGAGAGAGAAAGAGAGAAATGGCGGAGTTACCATCGGAGATGCTAATACATGTTGATTTGCATGTTTATTTGATTTTTTTCCCCAGAAATTTAAAAAACCTTGAAGTTATAGCTCACCAAATTCTTTTAAATAAATAAATAAATAAGTAAAAATAAATAAATCCACTTCTTATTACAGGCATCTCTGAGAAAGAACTCACCCACCACATTCATCTTTCTTTTAAACTAGTTAGTATTGGGATGTTAAAAATGGTCCCCAGCTGATCTTGTAGCAGAAACTCCTCTCCGTCTGACCTGAGTACCCTTTAGAATCAATATACTCATATAATGAAAATACACTGATGGCTAACTCCAAAGAATCAGTGGCCCCCTAAACAACAAAATAAAAATAGTAAGGAAAAGTCAAGATCAATGCTTTACTCCATACTCCAAACAAGATTCCCAAAGTTCTTTTTCTTTTCTTTTTTCAGAATCCTCATGTTCTAAAACTACAATTTCTCAATGGGAACTCTGATACCATGTGGTGAATTCTTTCGGAATATTTCTACATGAGATGATCATTAAGAGGGAATGCATAGCCTGTAGCCAGATTGATATGTGACTGGACAAATTACTTTATGTCTCTTGCATGGTTTTCTATAACTGCACAACAAATTACCACAAACTCAGCAGCTTAGAACAACACATTTATTATCTCACAGTTTCTGTAGGTCAAGAATCAGTCCACTTTAGGCTGCAAGCAAGAGACCAGACAAGGCTAGAGTCTCATCTGAAGGGACAGTTGGGAAATTTCCCTCCCAATCTCACTTTGTTGGCAGAATTTCAGTTTTTCAAGGACTATTAGACTGAAAGTCTCCGCTTCTAAGTAACTGTTGGCAACTTAAAACCTATACACTTTGTGATTGCAGGGATCCTGTTGAGATTGTCTTGGTGGATGAGAATGGTTCAAAAGTCTCTAAAATACCCTTCTGTGTGGAAAGATAATTGTATTCCTTGAAACAGGGACCTCTCCAACATGGCAATTTGCCTTATTAAAACCAGCAAGGGAGCAAATCTGCTGGCAAGGCAGAAATCACTAACTTATATAACCAAATCACAGAAGAAACATCCCATCATCTTTGTCATATTCTGTTAATTAGAAGCATATTGAGAGGCCATCCTCCACTCAAGGGGAAGGATTACACAGGACATAAATACCAGAAGACAGGGATTACTGGGGGCTATCCTAGAATCTGCCCACCCCATATCTGGACTGAAATTTTCTCATCTGTAAAATTGGAATGATAATGATCCCTATTTTATCAGATTGTTGAAAGAATAAAATGTGTTTATTTGTAGGAAGGGCTTTGAAGAGTACCTGACACATAGTAAGTGCTCAATAAATATTAGCTACTGTTATCATGGGCTGGTGTGTTTTTTTTTTTTTTACTATTTTATTATTATGTGCTATAAGACATGCTCTTTTAGCTTCCTATTGGTTTTCTAAACACATTAAAATAAACAGGGTAGGGAAGGAATCAAGGCACGGCAGCCCAAAATGGCTAGCATAAACACCACCCAAACTGGAATCCAGCTGCCCCCACCCCATTATCTAACAAACCTGAAACGTCAATTAAAATGAAAAAAAAAAAAAAGTCTTTTTGGTTAAGACCAGAGAGATCACTAATGCCTCATAACTTAAATCTAATCCCCTATCTACTCTCTCAAAAGCCAACCTATTTATTGAGTCTAATCTTTATGGAACACAATCAACTTTCTATTTCTAAATATTATTCTGATCATAAGTTAATTGAAAATAACTAGAATTACTGACTTATGGGCCTCAGCACCATCTTTATTTACAGCACATTTAGGAGATCTGGTTTACTGCTCTAGCCTCTGCAGGGGAAAAGAGTGGTAAGTTTGGTGCTAGTGTGCCTCATTGTCAGAAAACCCACTGTAAGAAAATCGAAACTTTAAATACAAGAGTGTTTACACACAAACCTAACACATATTTCCCTTAATGAAAGGGTTTACTCTCAGCCCTCTTCTCAGAGTGTATTCCTCTAACAATTTATGTGTTTAAAGATTAGATCAATGCCTTGAGGAAAAGAAGCCAAAAGTTAAAGAGTTAGAAGTTCACACAAGTGATGATTAGATATTAAATAAAGAATCTTTGCAGTCACAACATAAATCAAAGGGAATCTTCTTTTGTACAGAGATTCTTTTGTATAGAGCTTGTCCCACTTTGTTTCCCTAAACAGACCGTGAAACATGGAGGAAAATAAACTATGTCGCAGATACTTCTGAAACGCTGGCACTTTGTATAATGCCACACACAAGGCAGGCACTCCATGTGTTTGTTGAGTTATTAAATGATTGAATGCCTAACTGATTGGTTGTCAGACTGACTTACTGACTGACAGAGTGACTTCATCTGAAAGGTCAAAGGTGCTGGTGTCAAATATTAACACTGTTTTCAAAATAAAAATATATTTATTAGCTGATCGATAAAGACAGGTTTCAACAAATGGTGTTGGAAAAATTGGTCATCTAGCTATATGCAAAGAAATGAACCTCAAGCTAATCCTCACACTTTATATGAACATTAACTTAAAATGTATCATAGACCCAAAGATTAAACATGAAACTATAAAACAATGACAAGAAAACATAAGGGAAAATATTCATGAACTAGGATGAGTTGACGAATTCTGAGCCATGGAAAAGCATCATTCATAAAAGAAAAAAAATGGGTAAATTGGACTTCATCAAATTAAAAACTTTTGCTCACTGACAGCCTTGCTCACTGAAAAGACAAGTGACAGACTGGGAGAAAGTATTTGCAAATCACACATTTGACAAAGGACTTATATTCAGAATATGTTAAGAACTCTCAAAATTCAACACTGTGAAAATAAGCAAACCCGTTAAAAAGTGGGCAAAAGACTCAAGCAGACACTTCACCAAAGATAGAAGCACATGAAACAATGTTCAACATCGTCAGCCATTAAGGAAATACAAATGAACACGATGATAATATACTATCGTGCACCTACTGGAATAACTAAAATAAAAAATGCTGATAGTACCACGTGATCGTGAGGCCACAGAGCACCCGAAACACTCATACATTGCTGGTGGAAACGTAAAATGGTAAAGCCACTCTGGAAAGCATGTGACCCAGCAATCCCACTCCTGACTATTTGCCCTAGAGAAACGAAAACTTATGTTCACACAAAAACTTTACACATTTATAGCAGCTCTATTCATAATTGCCAAAGATCAGATACATCTTTCAACAGAGGAATGGTTAAACAAACTGTAGTATATCCAGATAATAAAATACTCCTCAGAAATTAAAAAAGAACGTTTTTAAAGAAACTATGGATACATGCAACAACTTGGATGAATCTCAAAGGCATTATGCTATGTGAGAGAATCCAGTATCAAAAGGTCATACACTGTGTGTGAGTCCATTTATATGACATTCATGAAAAGACAAAGCTACAGTGATGGAGAACAGCTCACGGGTTGCTTGGGGACAGCTGTGACTGCAGGGAGTTTTTGGTATGATGGAACTATTCTCTAATTAATTGTGGTAGTGGTAACACAAATCTATTCATGTATTAAAATTCATAGAACTGTACATACCAAACGAGGGGAAAAGTTCATTTTATTATATGATAATTTTTTAATTAAAAAATTAAATAATAAAGAGGAGTTCATTTGGTTTTACACAGAAAAACCTACACGAGGTGCCTCAGGACAACTTCCTGTATAAATGAGAGGTTTCTGGTTCTAAAAGCATGCGGCTAGCAGCCCCTGACATAATCTCTCCCAGACTCATTCTAAAATACACACAAAGGGTATCCGATGGACATGCGTCCTATTTGGGAGACCACCTCAGGGATACTGTGGATACCTGATCATGGCATTGTACATCAGAAGCTAAACATTAATGAATGCCAACTATAATTTTATATATATAATGTGATGGTTCAGTGTGAGGTCGGAGGGATAGTGGATGGGGGGAGGGGGGTTCACAGTATGAGGGATATAAATGATGAACGTCTAAGTATTACCTTGTTTTGTACACCTGAAACTAATAAATAAATTAATTAATAAAAAAAAAAAAATACACACAAAAATAGAGAAAAATTATGAAACCACCAGACTACTGGGGACAAAGACTAACAGCATCCACGCCACAATCTGAAAGGATCTTCCACCTGACCAGGAAAGTGGGCTCAGCAATGCAATTAAGGGCCCTTCTATACTAAGCACATCTCGAAACAGGTACAACAGTCTTTCTTTCCAGCCCCACTGCCTTCTGGACATGTCTATGCAAAAAGGAAAAACGAGCAGTTGTTTCTTTGCTCTGTTGGTGAACTACTCCACGGCCAAAGTGCTGTTCCCAATTTCCTCATTGCCAGTCACTGCAATTCTCAAAAAATAACTACCTACAAGTCACGCACCGCTAATGACATTTCTGTCAAAGACAGACTACATATACAACAGTGCTTGCTCCCGTAAGATTATAATGCAGCTGAAATTCTTATCGCCTAGTAATGTTGTAGCGTCATGAGGTCGTGGCCATCTTGTCGTCAGAGCGCAATGCGTTGCTCACATGTTTGTGCTGATGCTGGTATAAACAACCCAACAGTGCTGCCAGTCACATAAAAGTACAGCACATACATTTATATACAGTACTTAATACTTGATGATGATAATAAATGACTATGTTACTGGTACATGTCTTTACTGTAATATGCTTTTTATCATTATTTTAGAGTGTACCCTTTCTACTTACTAAAAAAAAAGGTTGGATATAAAGCAAGACCCAACTCTATGCTATCTAAAGAAATCACTTCTACTCTAAAGACACAGATTGGTTAAAAGTATAAGACTGAAAAATACATACCAAGCAAATATTAATCAAATGAAGAAATGCCTACATTAACATCAAACAAAGCAGACTTCAGAACAAGGAATATCAGCAGAAAGAAAGGGATATTTTATAATGTTGAAAGGGTCAATATACTGAGTTAAGATAATAATCCTAAATATATATTCACCTAATAACAAAGCTTCAAAATACATGAAGCAAAAATGATTGAAACGGAAGAAGCAATAGACACATCCACAATTGGAGCGCACAGTCAGTACTCAGCACATGGTAGCTGTTATCATTACCGACGTTATCATTCATCACTGATGTTCCCAGAACACAAGCTTCAAGGCAAGGATACCAATCACACCACTATTATTTAACAATGTTCTGAAAATTCTATCCAAAATATCATGAGAACAAACAAAAATGAGGTGTTTGAACTAGTGGAATGGAGGAGATAAAGCTACTATTATTTCTAGTTGATGTGATTATATGCTTAGAAACTAAAAAACAACAACACACACACACACAAAAGAAACCCTTAGAGGTGTTAGAATAATAGGGTCAAATGAGGGAGACTCTTTGAAAGCAATTACATTTCAACAGCTTTCATGTATGCTATCACCAATTATAAAATATAAATGAAAATTCCACTCATAAAAACAACCAAAATTTTTTTAATTCCCAGAAAAAGTATTAAAGCCCTCTATGATATAAAAATTTTTACTGAGAACTACTTTTTTTTAAGTGACCATTGACAATTAACAGAGTGATGAATCTTCATATCTCCTTACAAACCTGGTTCAAATCCGGACCCTGAATCCTTATAAAACTCTAGAGTCTTATAACTCCCTCATCTCCCTACAGGAAGTTTCTCCAGAATGCCCTCCTAGAATTCTAAGAGATACTGGCATAGTCTGGGAAGTTGCTTATAAATAAATGGACATACTATGCCAGTATCTCTTAGAATTGACCTGGCAAATGTTATAGATCTTAGGGCCTAGAAAAAGTTCCTCAAAATTGACTGATTCAAGGGCATTTCTAGGATCAATCCAGGTCCCTCCTGACAAGAGATAAGTGGAAATAGGTAGAGTTTTTACGTTCTTCTTGCACAGGGACGCACAAGGCCTTGTGTTCTGAGACTCTGCAATGTCCTACTTTATCAGGAGATTCATGGATTTTCATTGAAATGACCCATCTTTGGGGTTTCAGCTTTCCAAGTACAAATAGGGATATTTGTATTTGGACATAAAAATAACCTAAATGTAGGAATCATTCTCCTGAACTATATTCTCCAGTTATTCAACCAAATGTTTATTGAGGATTTATTTGCTATTAGATTCTGAGAATATAGTAGGAAATCTTCCTACTCTCTTTGCGCTTCCATTCAAGTACTGGGATATAGACAATCAACAAGCAAATAAATAAATGAACCAAATACAGATAGTGAGATGTACTGTTACTGCACAGACATGAATAGAGTAGTAAAACCTAATGAGAGGTTTAGTTTATCAGCTTGTTTTCTTCCTTGGCTGGTCCTCAAGTCTATCCCTATTACTAGTGTTATCATCTTTCTATTGCCTTTGTTTTCTCATTTCTGGGAGTTACTAAAAATTTTTACGAAGGGACCCCACATTTGCAGCCAACTCTGACTACCATGTTTCTTCTTAGTGCTCACAAAGTACTTTCAGTGACTCCCAAAACTTCCAGAGGCATTCTGGAACAGTCTGCCATTTCTATTTCAACAAGAATATATAGGCAGTCTCTTGATATACGGGAGCAGAGGGGCTTTAAAATTAGGAAACCAAGGACAAATGCTTTCAGCTCACCTGGTACATTGCACTTTATTCAATCACAGCACAGTGAGGGCTGGTCTGCTGGATGGATGGGAACCAGTGCACTGTTTTAGCTTTGCAGAACACCTCACCAAGATTTCACACGACCTTTGACTAATATTTCTCCGAAATGTCAGGCATTTCTCTTATTATCACTGTCAGCAATATTGATTCTTTCTAAAGGGAATTACTTTTAATAAAGTTTTCTTCTAAATCACACCAGAAGATGCTATCTTATTTAACCAAATGGTGTTGATTAAAAGGTTGAAATGAATGCTAAGTGAGCTGCTTTGTTTACTTGTGGAAGCAATTATTTCTTCAGCACCAGTCTTCCATCTCCATAAATTAATGCTCTCTTCCCTGTACTTCATTGACGGGTGGTGAATTATGCAAATATTTTTCCTGCAAGAAATTAGACAAAGTAGTCTCACCACTTCTTTTAACAAGACATTATAAATAATGGCAAGTTGCAATTTGATTTAAAATATTGTCCTCAATGTAGGTCGCCCAAGTTCAAATGTTTTAACCTTGAAATCAGCTCTGTGAAATCAAGTTATATTTGTAACTACATGGTTTTTCTAGAGAAATGAAGCCATTTTGTCATTTCCTTTAATAAGAAATTGATTTTAGGCCATTCTAGGAATATGTCATTTCACTAGTCATCTTCCTTTCTACTACCAGTACTACTGCCTTCAAGATACAGTCATTTCATCCTGAGGTCATAAATATAAACATAAATTTGATTCATTAATTCCCATAGTCTGCCTATTTCACAATAGGGGTGTATGTATGTTAACAGTTTAAAAGTCAGATCTCAGCAGTGCAGCTATAAAAATAAAATCAAATGAAAACCAAATGATTCAAAGTAGTTCACAATTAAACTGAAAACGTACTTGTGCTCTTTCTCCCACAAAGGGAACATTTATTTTAAAATGCAAATTGGTCAATACACTAATTGCTCCAAAAGCATTTCTGAATAGTAATCTTAATAATATGCTAGCGGCTAGCGTCTTGTCGTGGCAATTCCCAGGATTTTGCCTTGCATGTCAGCATGACTCAAGAGAAAGACCAAACCATGGTCCCAGCGGATGGATGCTATCCTAAATTGTAAACCGAGTGCTGCTCAGCCTCAGGCCGCCCCATCTCACTTGACACCCCCACCCACCCACCCCCCACCCCCTGTCCACCCAGAGCAGGAAACTCGCTCGGTTGTTCTCGGCAGTGAGGGAATGAAGTGCATCGATTGCTCGTGATTATTAGCTGGAGTGGAATGAGCCTCCTCCTTATTATGCAGATTAGCGGAGCTCCTCGTCCCAGCATATTGTGCAGATGCGGGCCAGCAGCTGCTCTTACAGATGGCAAGTACACAACTCCATTAGGATGGATCTATTGTCTGCTCCTGGCTTTCGCAGAAGCTGGGGCGGATTCTGCAACGAGGAATTGTTACTCGGCGAGGTGTAAAGGCGCACACACACACTGAAAATTCTGCACCCAGGAGACTCCTCACACAGCAGGGCCCACAGCACTCAAATTAGAAATCTACCCTAAATAAGGACTTTCGTATGTCACAATTAAGCTTGTGTATTTTTTAAAGCAGATTAACCATTAAAATTGAGTAGCATAATTCAAATTTTGCAATGGCACTCTATTAAATATTCAGATTAAAAACAAGTCCTAAGAGATTCATTCAGAAATTTGCACTGCATTCAGCTCTTCTGGGACCTTCTGTTTTGTTAGTTCCCTTTTAAAGAGGTAAGTTGATTTTCCATAATATCAAAATGCAATGAAGAACTGACTTTCCCCTATTAAAATCTTTAGGATAGTTGTCCTTTTAGAGTTATTGTTTATTCTAAAGAGCATTAAGCAGTTAATTCAAGTTAGTCTGGAGTGAAAATAACAGTGTGTATATGAATCTTTTTTGGATAAATATAAATTTGAATAAATAAATCATTCGACTAAATAACACTGCTGCATAATTTTGGATGTGATGCAAAATAATTTGATTACTAACTAATTGAAGCTATTAAGCTGGGGAAATGATTTTTTGTTTTTAACTAATGTTTGCCTAGATCTTACCATGAAAAAGATTCCTGGTCACGAGAAATGCTAAGGAATGAAAGCTTTCCAAAGAACAGGAGGGAATTGCCAAAATGTTACAAGGAGTATAATTTAAACATCTTATCAAAATAAACATACTCCATTAACTATAGTCTTTAAAAGTTTGAAAGATTCAAGTTTAGAGGTGAATGTACAATAGAAAGAAAAGTGGTTGACCTACTCAATTACTCAGTTTATTGAATGTAGACAGCTAAATAAAATAATTTAAATGCATATCAAAAAGACACCTGTTGTAAACCCAGAGTTAAACCAGCAGGAAGGAGAAAAGAGTAGAAATGGATTATTCCAGGGCCATGTTTCCAAAACTTTTTTTATTATCTTCCATACAAAGAGATAGATCACAATCCAGCACACATGTGTGTATCTACATATGGCAAGTTTTACAAAACTTACCCTTACTACACACGATGCACTCTGATGTTTTCTATTTTATTCAATTTATATTTTCTAATGCTGGTGATGACATTAAATGTATTTCATGGTCACTTTTATGACTTGCAGTTTGGAAAATATTATTCTAGAATGTGGCCAAGCAGGTAATGTTAAAGAAAAGGAGAAACACATAATGTGAATATAAACATCAGCATTAAATGTGAGACGCACCCTACTTCAAAGTACCAGATTCAGACAGAGTTGACCCTTTACAGGGATGCAGAATCAGAGAAAAGCTGTGTCCTTTCTCCAGAATGAATCGGAATAATTGGCCAGTGGCTAAAAGAATCACCAAAGCTGGATCAAACAGGTTTCAGGGTGGTCTGGAGGGGTGGGAAAGGATGTGGTCCCAGAATTCATACTAAATGTCTGTAAGAACAAAATTAACCTAAAACAGATGCACCCTGGGAGATAAAGGATTAAATGGCACATCCTAAATTGTACAAATAAGACAGGTGAGAATTAGGGAAGTGGAACCCCTGTACCCAAGTCTCTTCTGAAGACGATCCAAGCCTGTGTAGAAAGACAGCTCACACATAGACAAGATCTACAAAATCACAAAGCTCTGAAAAGTGCAACCACCACTATCAAGAGAACGCAGCAGGAATAAGCTCTGAGTGCATTCATCAGGAATTCAACAACACAGTGGGAGCACTCAGTTACAAAACAATAAATTCAAAACAGGTTGAAATTATGATTTAGCAAAGTGAAAATCTTGTCAATGCATAAAATTTGAACCTAACATTCAAACTGTCCTGTGACTTCATTTCAGTTCAACATACATTTTTTTTAATACAAACCCCATGAGTCCAGGAACATGATCAATCCTATTTATTGCTGTATCCACAGCACATTGTACAGTGTATTTTACAGAGCAGCCACTCAATAAAGACCTGATTAATCACATGTAATAGTGCACATGGAATAACAGACATGTACATGAATATTTACGTCACAGTATAAGTGCAAAAAAATCAACTATATATAGTATAGAGTTAGCATAGAAAGATTTATTGGGGAATAAGGTAGCCACAAAACACTTTGAGATGGTTTTGAAGGGTAATGAAGAGAAGGACTGACATGCCAAGGAAAAAGCAATAGAATGTGCAAAGGCACAGAGGTGTGGAAAATCCAGACACTGGAAGTAGTGTCTCATGGCTAGAGAATTAAGTGTCCCATAGCTGGGGAGATTGAAGGGTGGGAGCAGGAAATAGACATCAGGCTAGAGAAGGCAGGCAGGGCCAGGTCATAAGGGACTTTGATGTCACGCCACAGAGGAGCCTGAACTTTAAAGATACCGTAAAGAGTTTTAAGCAGAAGGGAAACAGATTTGATTCACGTTTTCCAGATTACATAAATATAGCCAACTTAATTATTTATTATCAACCTCTTAAAATATATGTGTTGTTCTTTCTGGCAATTAGCAGCCCTGGTGTCAGCCTTCACCTGTCTGCTGTCTGGCCTTTTGTAGGACCCCATCAAACTTTATATCACTTGATTCTCCCTCTGTCACTCCTGGGTCTTGACTCCAGACTCAGTGCAGTACTCCTTTGCTTACCAGAAACAATGGGTGTTGTTTGACTTCCATTCCCCTCAAACTGAGGCTGCTTGAACAGGCCACTGACTGATCAACATTTTGACCATTAATGAAGCTAGGTTAAAGATTATCCCCAGTTTCAGGAATTCACAAATGAATTTTAATTGTGTTACTAGAACATTTATTACTGATTTGTTCCTCACAGCAGCTTTTACTGTTGACTGTTGACTTCTCCAAATTCTCCTTGGTACCTCTGCTCAAACTTTTTGTGTCACCTAGTACCCTTCCCATTCCCCATTTCCATTTGTCAAAATCCTTCCCCCAACCATGACATTTAATCACATTTATTCTTATTTTATAGTTGGCTGTGAATGTATCAGTCCCCCCATAGATTGCAACCCTTGAGGGCAGAAACCAAGAGTGATTTATCTTTGATCCCATTCAAATCCAAAATAGTAGGTAAGATAGTAAATGAGAACAAATGAAATAGCATATGTGAAGTCCCTGTGTATAATGCAAATTACTATGGAAGTGATAGTTCTTATTAGATGATTATACACACACACATAGAGAGAGAGAGAGCAAAAATAGAAATCATTTTCCCCATGGCATTGCCTTTCCACCTACAGAATTCACCCCACAAGAGCACTGGGTGGGAGGGTTCCCTCCTTCCTAGATCATTCTCCTCCACAACAATCCCCTTGCTTTTTATTTAACCCTCTGTTCTAATTTCAGGGTCTTGGCCAACAGTCTTCCCATTCAGAGCAGAAGCCTTGCCTAATACATCCTACACATGTGTATTTAGCCCATGGATTGCCTTTATGGGTGTGTGTGTGTGTGTGTGTGTGTGTGTGTGTGTGTGTGTGTAGTCAACACATTAAAAATCAGGAGAAGTCATAAAAATTCAGAATTCAGTTCTGTTGACACGTGGTGACGATAAGTTGGAGCTGAGTTGTGGCCTCCCCATAATTAACGGGCGAGGGACACCCTTTTCAGTTTGGCAGTCTCCACCTCCTCCATTATCTCCTTGATATGCAGCCAAGAGTCGGTGTCATTTATCAATATGTTCATTCTGTTGTTTTTCTTACTATAAAGGTATATTTCTTTGATTCCATTATCACTACCAAAAATGGGAAAAAGAACAACAGAAGGAGAAGGCTGCATAAATTTTCTTACATCAGACCTGCTGCACTCATTTATGTTACTTACATGGCTGCTGGGACTTGATTTTTAGACCCCTGATACAATGACTGTATCAGTGAGAGTTTGATCAAGGAAGCAGGATAACCATGAGTGACACGGAATATGGGGATTTATTATGCAATTGAGGGAGCTGAGAGAAGTTTACAGAAATCTGGTGGAAGGCCTGAAGCCAACTGTTATAGGTCAGCTGAACCAGCAGTCAGGAGGAAAAGCTGGACACAAAGCAGGAAAGAAAAAGGATAAACTGGAACCCCCATCTGTCTCTCACCACCTCCAACCTTGACGAAGCAGAAGACCTTAAAAAGAATCTGGTGTCCTTCACACATGCTTGTCCCAGGATGGGAATGAGCTGAAGGAAGAGATCTAGCAGGAGCTGTGAGCTGAGTCTTAACACCCATCAGGCAAGCCAGCATACAGAGCAATGACAAGGTTTATGAGCCGCAAGGAGCCTGGCACACTACACTGACTTTCAAAGCATAATGGCTGCTGCTTGACTTGTCTCCCAAATCTCAGGTAAATTCCTCTTGTTGCTGACCTTAACCCAGAAATTTACAGAGAAAGGGATTCTGGGAAATGTAGTTCCACCTTAGCTAAGTGACACTACAACACCACTGCAATACCCACTTGATACAGTTTGGGCAGGTCAGTTACCAGAGCATGCACAATGAACAAGTTTTTACTACACTTCACCTAAAGAAATCTAACCCAATAATGGGGGGGGGCAAAGAAAGCAAAGCAAACTTAGAAAATGAAAGGATATAACATAAACATTATGTTGCACCACCCTGACCCAGCACCAGCACAGTGCCTTAGACATAGTAAAGGTTACATTTTAGTGAATTACATCAGATGGTTTAAAAAAAAAACAAGCAATCTAAGATGAGATACAGAAATATTCTTTGGTCTTATTAATATTGTTTTGTTTTTCAAGAAAGAGGCTCTGCTTTTGACAAAGTAAATAATGATATTTATAAAACGTATTTCTAGACTTCACGAGTTTTCAATTTTAAACATAAAAAATACCTTCACATAACACGTCCTGATCAATAAATAAATCCTTAATTAAGCAAATCACTAGCACTAGAAATAGAGATATAAATAAAAATGTAATTATTAGGTTGATGCAAAAGTAATTGCAGTTTTTGCAATTGTTTTTAACCTTTTTTTAAACCGCAATTACTTTTGCACCCACCTAACAATAAATGTATTGTGGACATTAACCATTATAGAATACATGCTTTATAACAGATGTACAGCAACTACTTTGCAAATTTTTTGCAAATGGGTAAAAGTAAATAGGGGATGAAAAAAAGGAAGATTAGCCAAATTAACAAGGAAAATTAGACCTGCTTTTCTTCAATTAACCACAAAGCTTCCAGAAGTCAAATATATTTTTGATAAGCAATATTGAAATATAAATCAAACATGAAACTAAATCAGCTTACATAATGCCATCTAGGAATTTATCTTTGTTGGATAAAATAGACTTCATCAGTCCTCACAGTTTTGTCAGATCTAAACTCTATAACAAGCTCCTTTTTCCAAGTCACTCGTAGATAGTCCGCTTCCCTGATCAACCCTCACTGATACCTCACAGATGCTTGGTACCAGGGGTCTCAAAATTAAACGCATCAGGGCACAAACAGAAAGAATCCTCCCACTTATTGGATTAATATACCTAACTTTTTAAGAGTATCTTCAAGCTAGCCACTGATATTTAAGAGCTTTCAAGAATAAACTTAATTTACTCAGTGTTACTGGATGATATATTCCTAATTTAACATGAGTACACATTTTATTTTAGCAGAGGTTAATCAGAAATTCTCTAATAAACATTTTGATGAGCATTAGAAATTAAAAATGACACACTGTATTAATAAGGTATTTATTCAGAAATATTCAAGAATCACACCCTTTTATGTATCCTTCCAGAATAAATGTTACGTTCCCAGTCTTTGAGCACTCTCATTCCTAAAACAGATCTCAAAATGAAACCCATACTTCTTGAGAAATTTCCCCAAAATTTGTAAATCTAAAATTTCCCAGAAAAGACTTTCTCTCTATCCAGAAGCTGCTGAGAAGGAAGCTCATGCACCTCCCAGAACTCTGAGGGATTCCATCGTCCCCTTTAGCACATTCCGTGCAGTATGTCAGCAAGTTCCGTGCAGTCCAAAGCTACATGTCAGTCATGAGCTTTACAACACTCATCCCTTTCGTTAAATTTGAACAATAGGCTTGGTTTTGTTTTGTTTTTTAAGTTGGATTAAGACAAACAATCCAATTTAAAAAAATAAGCAGAGGCCCTGAAGAGATATTTCTCCAAAGAGGACATACAAATGGCAAATAGACATGAAAAAATGCTCAACATCACTAATCATCAGAGAAATGCAATTAAAAACCACAATGAGATATCACCTCACCCCAGTCAGAATGGCTATCATCAACAAGACAAATAGCAACAATTGCTGGAGAGGCTGTGGAGAAAAAGGAACTCTCATACACTGTTGGTGGGAATGCAGACTGGTACAGCCATTATGGAAGGCAGTGTGGAGTTTCCTCAAAAAATTACAAATAGAATTACCATATGACCCAGCAATCCCTCTTCTGGGGATCTACCCAAAAAAATATGAAAACATTTATCCGTAAAGATAATATGACTTCGATGTTCACTGCAGTTTTATTTATGGTGGCCAAGACATGGAAACAACCAAAGTGTCCTTCGATAGATGATTGCATAAAGAAGATGTGGTATATATACACAATGGAATACTATTCTGCCATAAGATGAAATAGTGCCATTTGCAACAACATGGATGGATCTTGAGATTATTATGTTAAGTGAAGTCAGACAGAAAAAGTCAAGAACCATATGATTTCACTGATATGTGGTATACAAAACTGAAAACAACAAAGGAACAAGACAAACAAATGAAACAAAAATTCATAGACACAGACAATAGTGTAATAGTTTAATGATTACTAGAGGGTAAGGGGGGTAAAGGGGGTGGGGATGGTAGATGAGGGTAAAAGGAATGAAATATATGGTGATGGAAGGAGAACTGACTCTGGGTGGTGAACACACAATGGGATTTATAGATGATGTAATACAGAATTGTACACCTGAAACCTATGTAACTTTACTAACAATTGTCATCCCAATAAACTTTAATTAAAAAAAAAATTGAACAATAACCCATCAATCTAATCACGTACAAATATCTTCTCCTTTGCATTCCTAATTATTTATTGAATGAATAAATGAATTTTTCCATCAGAACTATGTATCTGTCCACATAAATTGAAAATCTATTTCAGATTGCTTAAAAAATCCTTTCTAGGTCTGTTATAAAAGATTCCTATACATCATTTATTATTTTGGCTGTCAAAACTCATTAACAAATATTTCTACCTGGAACAGATTCAACTTTAAAATAAGCTACCACTGGAGAAGATCACAGCACAAATAGAAAACTCTCTGAATCTCTCAAGCTTATGGGACCTGGATAAGAAATTCAAAAGGACTAAGTAGAGTTCTTCAGTTTGGGAAAGTGAAATGAGAATAAATCATTACAGCTATTGGTGCCAAATGGTCGTTATTTAAAGCTGTTAAGCACATATTCCTGATGGATTTGTTTCAAATTAAATTTAATATTTAGGCAATAAAATGAAAACACATGTATACTTACATATAGAAACATGTATATCTGTTTTCAAAGTATAGATGAGCAACAATCCTGGGGTGTTGTTACTTGGGCATTTTTGCTGTCACTGATGAACAGCTCACCAACTGCTGCAGTTTCATGCGCAGCAGAAACAAATACAACTCCAGAAGTTAAACCCTTCTATATAGTTATTCAGCAGTAACATCAAGCACATGAATGGAGGAGTTAATTCAGAAATTTGTATGAAATAAACAAGGAAAACTGAAAGTTCTATTAAGATATTCTCTCCCACCCTGTCCTTCTCTACACACACACACACACACACACACACACCACGTGTGACCCTCAGGCAGTGTGCCTTCTAAGAGTTTCTCAGGGAACACTGACATCAGGCATGACTCAACGGCCACTTTGGGGAGGCAGGTGCTCAGCTTCCTCCATCTTTGTTCTGTGACACTTTCGATGTCATGTACACCGTCATCAGCCTGACATATGTATGCCATCCCCCTTAATAACCCAGGGAGGTCTTGGAGTCAGAGGTTCCCCTTAAATGACTGACAGCTAGGGAGGTACCATACCTACAATAGAGCTGTCAGCTGGATGAGACGACAAGGCCTGTGGGGAATTCCTTTCTCTCTCAACAAGAAACCTTCACTCATCATGACCTGCCTTGAAGAAAGCTTTGGACAGGGTTCTTTCTTTTCCACGTCAAATCCTGCCTTGAAACAAGCTCTCTCTGCCACCTGCAATTGCTGTGAGTCAGTTTCCAAACAGAAATCACTAGGCAGAATATGCATAAGCCGGGATGGGTAAAGAGGTAACAAGCTGCCCTGCCTCCTGTCATGTGGAATCTCCTCTTTCTTCTCCCACCAAATCCCAAAAAGTTAAAAGAGGACTCAGACGCACAAGATCATGAGACTGAAAATGATCTGAGGAGATTATCCAGTCCAGCCTTCTGGCATTACCCACTACCTAAACTCCTCTTGCCCTTTTGGTATACTGGGCTGTCACTGCTTTTGTTTTAATAAAACCCAAATGACAGTGTAATCATTTGCAGTGAGAAGCACAATTATCAAAGGAACCAGAGACTTCACTTCAAATCACCAACCCATTCTCTCTGTGTAAAACCCCCTTCACTCTTAATTTTATGTACATTGTGATATGTTGTAATTTGGCAGTCCATTGTTCCTGATTAGAAAAATATCTATTCTATTAGGTAGCATTTTATACTTGGAAAGCCTTGTGAATTATTTATTCCCTTCTCCCAGCCCCTGCTCGGGTGATGTATCTAAGTTCTTCATTTCCAGGTAAAATTATTAAGTGGTATGTGGGCCGGCCTGGACTCTTACATAGATCACAAGTGAGGCTGGGATAAAGCACTGCCTTGCCTGAGACAACTTGAATCTTTTCATTCTAAAAGGAACAGCAATCTGCTACTGGTAGAGAAGGACAATGTACAGAAGCAAAGGGCACAAACCATCATGGCAGAAGAACCTTTCTATCACAGGCAGATTCTGACCTGTTGATGGGCTTATAGATCCTACCCAGTGCATTGTAGGAAGTTCCATAGAAATAGCCAGCTTTGTCATAATGAAGTTGACTGGCTGCCATGCTGATGAGAGTCAATGGGCAAGAGGACTTGCTGAAAATAAACAGTGGGAAGTCTTTCCTCACTGTCTATCTGGAGCTGGTGTAGAGAAGGAAGAGATACAGACAAGCCTCATTATGCTAAGTGAAAGGAGACAAGCATAAAGGTCACCTATTGTATGATTCCATTTATATGAACATTCAAATATGGGCAAATCCACAGAGACAGAAAGCAGATCAGTAGTTGCCAGGGGTTGAGGGAGGGAGGGAAGCGTGACTGCTCATTGGGTAAGGCATTTCCTTTAGGGATGATACAAATGTTCTGAAACTAGATAGTGGTGATGGTTGTACAACATTATGAACCTACTAAATGTAATGGTAAATTTTGTGTTATTGTATTTTACCACACTTTTTTTTTAAAAGGATATTCCTGCAGCTTTTAAGATGAGGGAAATTCCATCCATTGCCTGTGGTCCTCCCATGTAGCCAGTGTGGTATGTGGGAGCAGATAACAGTCCAGAAGGGAGACGAGGAGAAAGAGGAAGCCCCAGGACTGAGAGGGAAGGTGAGGTAGCTGCTCCCCCTCCCAGGATGGTGGCAGACAGAAGGGCCTTCATTAGGCACTTTGCACTTGTGTAACAAGCACTTTCTCACATATGTTCAAAAAGCTAGACAGACCTGGACTAAAATCTAGTTTGTCCTTTCTAGCCATGTGACTCTTGACAAGTCATGTCACCCTACATCTTGGCGTATCTACTGCGTGTGTGACTGTGTCAGGGCTCTTCATATGTCTCTACCTCCATCCTTACATGCCTTTGAGGCAGCCACTGGTAGCTCCTCTAATTTCCAGATGAGGAGCCTGAGACGTAAAAAGTTTAATTAGGTTTCCCAAAGTCATACAGGTCATGAGAACACAGTTAAGATTCTTAAACTTTACTTTCTCCATTTCTAAAATGGGGGGAATAAAACTGCTTTGCAAGATTGTCATGAGGATTAGAGATGAATCATGGAATCTCACTAACACCTGGAATGGCTCTGAGCAAATGCTCACTAAATGGTAGCTAGTCAGTGATTGCCTCTGAGGTAGCACCTCAGAGAAAATATTTTACTGATGAGGGAAGCCACATGGCTAGTTGGTAACAGGGCCATGATCAGGATCTAAGCTGACCAATATCCAATCTAAGCTCATCTGCCCCCCAATGTGTTTAAAAGGACACATCCATGACAATATATCAACAACAGGTCAATACACAGCTAATCAGAACATTCAGAATAGATGCAATTTACATTTAGGGGCATAAGATAGGTACCTATTTGGAAAGCCAGACTCTAAACAAGGGGAGGGTATTGGGAAAGCACGGGGCTGTCATCTGACCAGTTAGAAATGGTTCCTGAAAATGTTACCCATTCTAGAGAAGAGTTCTGGAGAAGCAAGTGTCTGGACACCTCTTATGGTTCAGGTGCCCCCACAGAATGACAGAGTCTATCAATAATAGCAATAATGACAATGAGCTACATCAATTGTCATTACTACAACCAGGAATTAGACAAAGAGTGTCACACATTTTCTCAGATACCTGCAAACAGATATGGAGTAGGTCTCATGGTCCACCATTTTACTGATGAGAAAACTGAAGCCCAGAATCACACAGCTAATAAGTAGCTGCACTGGGATTCCAACCCAGGCCTGCATGACTGCAGAACCCTAGGTCTTGACTATTATGTTACTTCCCATGAGGAAGACTACCAGCCCCTTATTAACGGCCATGGCTACATCAGGCATGAATAGAAATGGGCTCATTAAATGTCAATATCCATCCAAGTACTAATATTTGCCAAAGAGGAAAAAATTAAGTGGTCTAGAACTAGCTCTAGGCAGAGTATAAAGCAGAAAAGTCTTCTGGAATAGCAGGTTCTCATTTCAGCCCATCACCAAGAGCAGAATCGATACCCACAGGAGGTCCATAGGTGCCAATTGGAATTGGGGCCTTCTTCCTTATAGACAGACACTCTGACACCCACTGAAGTCCAAGACTTCAACTTTTCAGACGTCCTAAGGATAATTTTCCAGGTGCTCCTGGTTCCAACAAGCTAGAGAGAGAACTTCTCTCATTCATAGGCCATGCTGGCTCTTGGTACAACTAAAGCACTAAAGCTTTAATTGGCTATAAGTAGAATTTGGCTCTTAAAAACTACATAGGTCAATCTTAGTAATAAATTTTTCTTTTTTTTTAAAAGACTCTATTTACTGGTCTCATATCCAGCAATGTATGATGGAGAGAATTTTCAGGATTTTTCACCATATTCACTGTTTAGTCAACACACTACCAACAGCTTGTCTGTAAACACTGCTATGAGAAAAATATTTGCAACCACATGTCACCTTAATAGGCTGGAATTAATTACTGAATGTACTTATATGAAAATTATGTAACTATGGATATTTAGATACTGACAAATAACTGATGGGAGTAACACATCTCATAGATTCTAAGATGTATATTTTTTTGCACATTTTAACATCTGTGAAACCCAGATGTGTTATACTATAACCATCAGCCAGCCTACAGTCCTGACAGAGTTGTCATATTCTGCTCATGTGAGAACATCAAAAGTACCAGCATCAAAACTTGCAGAATGAATGTTAGTGGCATGGAAAAAAATCCCAGAGGTGACAGTGGAGCACTTTGTCAAGAAATGCTGTATCACCAATGCTTTTGATGGCCCTCCCCCTCAAAAAAATTAGAAAGCATTGTGTCATGGATTAGTAGGCAACATTTTTTTTCTTTGTGGTAAATAAAACAATGATATCTCTTGTAATCAGTGACACCTTAGAGTCAATGGAATACAGCTTAAGCAGCAAATATGCCACAATGGGTTGAGTTTACAGGAATAAAATAACAAAAACCCTAAAAGAAAATCTCCTCTCAGTCTAGAAATATCAAAGTTTAAAATGCCACAGCAACATTTATGTATAATATACCCTCTATTTAAAAAAGAGGTAACATTTGCAAAAGATATTACGAAGTGAAACATGGTGGTGTTGCTTCCCAAACTTTATTTAAAACATGTTATCTCATATATTTTTAAAACAGAGGAATTGGGGAAATTCTTAAAATCCTCAAAAAAAGGAGAACAATTTATATTGCAAAGTGTTGAAATTTAAACTTAAGTTAAATAGAAACTTTCTAAACCTCAGTTTCTTCATTTGTAAAATGGGTATTTGAGCTGCTACTTCACTGAGCTGTTATGAGAATTAAATGGCTGATACATAGAAAATGTTTAGTAAAGAGATCCACGTGGTAGGAATAAACAATTCATAAATGTACTATTCTGATCATTATCTCTAGAGTTCTTTTACATCTTGGCCCAGGGCTCAACAGTTTTGTTGAGTAAAAGAGTAAAAAAACAAAAACCAAAAATGAATTATTTGAAAATGTTATTTTTAAACATACATGCAATGTCATCACAGACTCAAAACCAGATGATTTTCAAAGTTTTTTGCAGGAATATAAATGAAAAAGTAACCCCATTTTCTTTGACACTATGAAACTAAAAAGGATTAATGGTCCAGTGCAATTACAGAAAAGATGCAGCCTGAAGAGATTTTCTTAGTATCAGGGCAGGAAGGGGGCTGGGAGGGTAGGAAGGGTAGGAACAAGAAGGGAGAAAACTGCAGTTAGTTATAATCCACAGTTCGATTTCAATTTTTGAAGAAGCAGAATCCATCCCCCACACGTGTGAGTACACGTACACACAACACACACACACACACACACACACACACACACACACCTCTATTTTTTTAAAAGATCTTGAAAATGTTTAGTCAAATGGGTCTTAAATGTCAGTCCTCTGGTGGGGAAGGAAAAGGGCACCACACAGATCCTGGCCCTGTTTGGTTCAAGCAAGATGTATAAAAAACAAGCTCAAAATAAAACAAAGGATAACATAATTATAATTCACCCTTCTAAAAAGAAAATCTGTGCCTGACATTAAACTGTGAAACACTTCAAGAGGTGGTTGTATAATAGATTTTAGAATATTATAACCAAGTTTTTTTTTAAATCCTAAAAATGAAGTATGTTTGATAACATGCTATTTCACAGATGTCATACATTTCTATGGCAGGAGCACTTTTTACATATACAAGTATTCCACATTTACATTTCAAACATGCCTTTAGGAAATATCTGCAAGACACTAACTAAATCACAGGTAGAAACCCACAGTGTCGTAGGGAGGCAGCAAGGTCAGGTGAAGGGTTCTGGGCAGGAAGTTGGAGAAACCTGTCTCCCTGTAGCTACGCCCTGAACCACTTGGGTGGCCCTACACAGGTATCTTGACCTCTCTGGATCTTGGTTTGTCCATTTGGATTTAAGGATCTCTAAGTCCTACCCAGTTTTAACATTCTTTGACTACCATTTGGATTTTGCCCAGGGTGACTTTAACGTCAATAACAGGCGTGGGGTGTTTACGATTCCTATCATTTCACTGTCTTAACCACTACTGCATCTTACCTCTTTTTTATGCTTCAAAACATACAGTCAGCCTTTTATCACTGAGTGCGCCCAAACATACACACTTCAAGGAATGAATAACAAAGAGTCACGCTGTGAGAATTATATATAGCATTTCGTGTGACATGTCGGACATGGCCATATTTTTGGTGCTAATTATAAAACAGCAAACATAGACAGCCTGTGTCCCTCCCTGAGTCAGCTGGGCCCACATCACACTTCCCTCTACGGTCAGTATGGCTTCCATGCAAACCCCTTCTCCTCCATCCTCTGCGGGCCAGAGGACAGTGACCCTCATAAGCTCCTCAACAGCACAACCCCAGAGCAAAGGTGCTATTTAATTCTTAGCCCAAAACACAGCCCATTTGGAAGGACACCAGTCACTAGGGTATTGTTAGCGCCTTGAAATGGCCAAGAGGGATTGCTGACTCTGCGAATATCACTCCAAAGGCAGGAATTCGATTTGAATTACTAACATAACAGATGTTTGCTAGGATCCACCATGCAGTCTGCATATACAGTTATGCTAATTTGGCAAAGCTTCTCTTCCAGTTAGCTCTGAGCCATTAGAGCACGCAGCTAGTAGGTCTTTCTAACCAATAATTGCCTATTATTGATATTAATTAACATTTTTTGCACCTTTCCTCCATTTTGACCTACTATCTGTTGGTAGTCTAATCACTGTGGCCTATTAAAAGTCAAAATACAGAGTCCTATAATAGTCACGAGCCATTTATCAAAAAGCAAACAAGGCCAATTAAACAGGCAGCCAGACAGTTGTCTTGATTTGCCACTGACTGTTTCTTGATCACCATTATAAATTGCTAATAGGGCAGAAAGCGCTAAGCAGGGAGCATCTGTGGGGGGCTGGTTATTGCTCACTCCCCGCCTGGTGACAGGTGAGAGAGAGGCTAGTGATGGTCTTATTGATGTGAACGGCCCATCCGTTGGTACTTATTGTTAAAGTTCATGATGCTACAGCTGATCCCGTCCTGCTGAGAGTCAATCAAATTAATTAGAGCTAGAAATTCTTCTTTATTATTTTAGAGCATGGGTACAGAAAGAAGTCCTGTAATTTGGATCCAAAGGCAATAAAGAAAAAAAATCTTCATGTAGTACAGTGTGGAAAAAAAATCAGATATTGCTTCTTCCATTATTTATAATAAGGGCTGCGGCTAAAGGTTTTTATAGGCACAGATCAAGAGATCATAATAGAAGCATATTGACAGATTTTTTTCTGCAATACTCCAAGGAACTGGCTATAGCAGGAAAATATATCAAAACCTTATCATCAGAGCTGAGATCTTCTGTGAAAAATCAATAAAGAGTTATACATGGTTTGAGTTTAAACAGTTCTCTGTAGTCATTTAAACATAGTGCATCTGTACAGCTTTTTACCTCTGGAGACGGAGGTAACCTAGCAACCAGAGGGCTTAAACCGATTAACTACAAATGAAGTACTGTACGCCTATCAAAGCAATTGTTCATCGTTGCCTTTGTTGCAGAGACTAAGCTAATTGAACATGATACAGTATGAAGATAATTAACACCCATGAGTTTGTTAATTGCCTGTTAGCATTACAACACAGTCTCTTGGTTTCTTTTTAACTGTCTCCTTTGTAGCCTCTTACTTCCCTTAAAATGGTGCAGGACCTGTTTAACTGGCAATGATATCTTGGAGTTTATTAACCCTTTTTAAATTGAAAAAAAATAAAAAGCCCTGTCTTAATGAAGCATATTGCATGTGCTTGTTAAATGCGAGCTCTTACTTTGTCTCTCTATTTTCCCAAGACTAGGAATTTGTTTTACAGATACTGTACAAACTATGTTTATTTTTTGTGCTAATTTATTTCAAGCAATTTAGCCATTATAAATGCTCTCGAAAAAAAACAGCTTTAGTGTTTCCCTTTATTACTCAGCTGCTCTGCTTTTGAGAGTGAGCGATAAATGTCTTTGAGGGTTGGAATATTAATTGAAGGCAGCATCTGGTCAGCAGCTGACCGGCTCTGGTTGTCCTACTCCAACCGAGCGGGCGAGAAGGAAGCTTTGCTGGTTCAATTTGCCAGGCTCTCGGTTTCCTCAGAGCTATGGACTAAATGAACCCCCATTTTATCTCTGCTGGATAACTGCATGGATGCCAGAAAATCAATTGGGCAGGAAAATCTGTTAATCTAAAGTGAATGCAATCTAAGGAATCATTTAAAATAAAAATTTCAATCATTACCTTTTTGTAAAAGCACTTTTTTCCCTCAAGACTATGTGCACATGTCATGACCATACTTCAAAAGGACCTATCACAAGAGTAATTCAAAGTCAACAGAATTGTCTAGCAAAGAACAATTTGCTCTTTGGAAAAAAAAGTAAATCAGGTGGCTGACCACAAGCTTAAGAGAAAATGGAAAACCCCAACTCTGTGTGGCCAGAAACAATTAACACACTCTGGCCCAGGATTCACATCTCACACTCAAGATGGACTTTTGTCCCATTGAGGAGTAACACCTTGGCTATGTCACAATTGTTTAACATGAATTTTCCTGGATGATCTGTGCTTTTCGTTACAGTGTCGTGGTTAATATTTGCTGCTACGCCAGTCCCAGGAGGAGCACTTCTAGTGTCCAATTACAAGTTCTATCATCAATCATAAGTATTATTTATTCAACAAAATGAATTGCTAATTAATAACTGATGAGCATTATGGCCTTGAAGACGATAACACTATTAATTATGGTTGGCATGAAAGGGGTCTACCTGGCACATTTTCACCACAATTAGCCTCGGAAGCTTTCAGGGAATATGTCTATTAAGATCACTAAAGAAAGGCTGGCTTTCCTCCCTCTCCTGCATAAGGATTGACAAACACAGCTATGTCTCTAGCTAGGATGCCACCAAATCATCACCAATGTCCCAACAAGGGGTTCCTGGGTGCCATGACGTGACATGAGAACAGCCGCACACAGAGGTCCGCAGGTATAGAACGTGGCCCCACATGCCCCACTGTGCTCCTACTGAAATGCTGCAGGGGGTGAGGTGCCGCAGCACGGCACCTAGGATGTGGCTGCTGGCTTATTTTTAGACTTGGTTGTTGCCCAGCTCATGTTCTAACCTCTAAGTGCAGGCACACAGCGGCTAAATCACGTTAGCAGGCAGCTGGCAACACAGGACTGCTCACATTTACTGGCAGTCAGGACGGAATGCATCATCGTTCACCTTGAGAACCTTCTGATTGGAGACTTAAAGAGGAGAAGCTAAGAAATGCCCTCTTGCCCACCGCTGGGGAAGGAAAAAACAGTAGCTTTGCAAGATAAACACACAAAAAGCATAATAATGCTAGGAAACTCTTTGAAAGCAGAACAAATTGACTACCTCTGGGCTCTGTGTATCTATCTATTCTCCACACCTGAAGCGGTGTAGGTGGTGAATAAATATGGGTGGATGATAAAGCATTGCAAAGACTTTTAAAAGTTATAGGACTAATGGAAAGAAAAAAGTGTTCTTTTTCTTCTGATTGAGTGGACAGGCTCCAGAAGGTAAAGAGCTCGTTAAATAGTTATCCAGATAATTCTGTAGTTTAGACAATCATTTCAGATTTAGTGCTAGATGGATTTTGGAGAATAAGCTATTTGCATGGATCAAATTAATTGCAGAATTGGAAAAGTACTCTCTTTGTGCTGGGTAAGCAAAACAGCTACTCTCATTATTTCAGTTAAAAATGTTTGAGGGTTCGAATTCTGCAAATGTGTTCCCTTACCATTCTGCCAAACTGCATAGAACGCAGCCCCTTTTTTGTAGATAGGTACATGTGTCCTGGGAGGGGAAAGAGGAGAAGAAAAGAACAGCTGCACCCACCTCCAGATGGCACGATTATTGGTGTATGTTATTTATAGCTTTACAAAATTAAGAGTTAGAAAGGTTGGTAAAGTGAAGGGAATGTTCACAAAACAGCCTTATTAAGCAAAACATTTCTCTGAGTTGCCACCACGTCCCTCTTTCTATAGAGATACAGACACCTAAGGGCACACAGTTGGTAGGGGCTTGCCAGCATTTAGGCTAGGAAAGTGGTAAATTACTAGTGCTTTCGGGTGGCAAATGTAACTATGTCTACAATGGGCAGGACAAAACAGCACACAGACACAGCTTGTTGGTTGACACTTGGTTGACACTAATTAGTAGAAAAGGCAGTGAAATTTTTAAGGAAGGAAGGAAGGGAGAGAAAGAAGCAGGTAGGGAAGGTTCTGTGGGGATGTAAGAGGAAGGGTGGATAGAGGGCAAGCAAGAAATCTTGGACTCTAAATGTGGTTCCGCCACTGTCTACATTCAGGGGCTTAAACAATCATTTTATCTAGTTGAGCCTCAGTTCCCTCTTTTGTAAAATGGGAGTACTAAAAGTAATTCTGTTTATCTTACAGATTCACAGGGAGGTCCAATGAATAATGTGTTTGTGGCTTTAATTTTGAAAGCACTTTGAAAACTATGGAGACAGTTATCTAGAAATGTAAAATTCCTAATAATTATATTTGTTCGCTTTTAGACCATATCAACCCAATTGCCTCAAACAAACTGGCAAGGCAGGCTCCAAAGGCCATAGGAGCAGGTCTACCAGTCCCTAAATTTGAGAATTAAAGAATGAGTGGACACTTACCGGCCACTGAAGCATGCATGAGGAGGAATTTTGTTTTCTTACATTAAAAATCAGGCAAGGATACCTGAAGCACAAATAGACATTTCTAGTGATCACACCTGAGGCTATTCGCACAGTGAACTCAAATTTGAACGTGCATAATAATCACAGGGGGAAATGAACAATGCTGATACTCTAGGTAAGTCTGGTATAGGGCCAAGAAAGCTGCATTTCTTGGCCAAGAAAGCTGCATTTTTTAACCAGGAGCTCAGGTCCTTCTGAGTCAGGTAGTCCACAACTGCCAAAGGAAAGATGGAGTTCTAAATCCCATGAACAGAAAATACCCCCAGCACACATTTTTGTCAGTTCCCCAGGGTGGTTGTAAACATATGTGAACCAGGCGATGTCTTCCCAAGAGTCAAGAAAAACAAGGAGTCTAAATTTTCAGTAAGACCAAGCTTGATTCAAGAAGCTGTTTGCTCCTAGACTGCACTGGAAACAGCACTGTGGAAACACTTTTCATGGCACTGGCCAAGGAAATAGACACAGTGCTCCCGAAACCTTTGGGAAAAGGAATCTAACTCAACTTTACAAGTATGTAGATATACACATTTCTCTTCCTCTGGTAGGAAAAGTGTCCTGTATCCTTATTTCCCCAAACACTTAAGACTAACCTTTTGCCCCTCCCCTTAAAAGACTAATTCTCATTTCTCTCAAAAAATAGACAATGGATGTAGGCTGCATGTTGACATCAGAAATGCTCCTTTTGGAAATACGACCATTTGGGGTCTCAACCTTAAGGTTACAGACACTCTGCTCTAGCCAGCCCTCTCTGTAGAAATGCTCTCTGCTGGACGAAGGCCTCCAAAATCAAACACATAATAACAGCAAGTCTATTCCTTCAGAATCAACAACTATAACCTTCTTAAACTAGACACTCCTTAAAAACTAGCCCTTGAATGCAAACAATACTCCTTTGAGGGAGAAAGAAGCACTGTGTCCTTCACCCAAAGGGCAACTGCATATGTGACCTGGATTCAACTTGGAAGGCTCCATCGTCTCCGTATGCACCTCTCTCCCATGGCCTTACAACGGGAGGACTGAGGGTGTCATCCTAAGAGCAGGACTGGATCCCAGCAGTCCAGAGCAAGGCATTCGTGAGCTACTGTCACCGCACGCTCTCCCCTTTCTTGTTTTTTGCTTACTATAAAACCCTAGACTGTTTGAGGGATGAAATACTCCATCTCATTAAACAAAACATTTTGTTCAATATTTTATACATCAGTAGTTCCCCAAACTGTGTTGCGCAGTATGGGAACTATTAGGAGACGTTGATGACAACGACTGTTCTAAGGACACAGGAGTGTGGAGACTACTGCAGGACTTCTCAGGGCTCTCATGATGCTGATGAGCTTTGCAGCTCTGCAGGAGGGTCCGCAGGAACCAGCTCTCCCCAAGTCTAGTTGATCACAAGACATCTGAGGGGACTTGGACAGGGAAGGTATCTAATTCAGTGAAACACACCTGGGGAAATTCTGCCTTGTAGGCAATATGCACGAACTGTCTGTCACATGTAATCCTTTCGGCAACCCCACTGAAACAGAAAATGTCATCATTACCATTTCATAGAAGTCAAAACTGAGGTTCACGAGCCTTCCAACTCCATCAGTCTGAAAATAAAAGCTCAGTGAATCCCAAGTACGTTACATAAAAATAAGTTCCCCCTCAGACGCACTATGGTGGAAATAGTGAAGCTGCAGATCATCAAAGACAAAAAGACCTGAAAAGCAGACTAAGAGAAAAGACAGATTACCTTCAAATGGGTGACAGTTCATTTGACAGCTAAATTTGCAACAGCAATGATGGAAATCAGAAAATAGTAGAATACCTTCAGTGAAGTGCGAGAAAACAATTATCAATGCGGAATTTCATATCCATTACATTTATTTTTCAGAACAGAGCTGTCCCACCTCTAGAGAAGGGCGCTTTTATCCCCCAGATACACATATACACACACTGACCAGGCTCAGATATGAACTACCACCAGATTGGGGGCATGACTTTGGGCAAGGTCATTCTCTTCGGCCAAGGATATTTCCCAATGAGGGACTCAGTGGAGAGCCATCAGTTACCAGTACTCCCAGCCACTGGCAAAAGGAGTGTCTCGGTTCTGAAAGGGGAACAGAGACAGTGCACACAGCATCCACTGCAATGTTCAAAACAAAAATGTTGACATAAAATATATGATAAAATAGCATGTAAGTCAAGAATGCTTATGGGGGTTAAAATAGTCTAAGGTTCTTGTATTGTTTGAGTCAAGAGTAAAAATGTTGATTAACTTTAGACTTTAATAAGACTGAATATTTTTTAAGAAACAGCTGCTTAGTGATTACAAGAGACATGCTAAAACATAAGGATACGAAAGATTAAAAGGATGGAACATGTATACAAGGCAAATACTAGACCAAACAACAACAAAGAGCTGGGTAGCTCTAACTGATTCACATCAAATAAAATAGATTTTAAGACAAATAGAATTATTAGAGATGAAGGATGCACTGCAAAATGATAAGTTTAGTTCACCACAAAGATATAACAATGCTAAACTTGGACACACTCATAGCCTCAAAATATATTAGGCCAAAATGGTCAGAACCACAAAGTATTAGGTTTGTGCAAAAGTAATTGTGGTTTTTGCAATTATTTTCAAGCTTTTAAACTGCAATTATTTTTGCACCAACCTATTATAACCAAATATATAATCGATAAATCAAGCACAAAAAATTAGTAATGATATGAAAGATTTGAAACTAAGACTCATGAGGTTGTGTCTTGTGACAGAGGTGGGATTTAAAACTAGAGTGTCTTACTCTACTCCAGAGTACCTTCCACTGTCTCCTCCACATATGATAGTAGAAATTGAAAGAATCGAGGGACAGGAAGAGATACAATTTTGATATCAGACTCTGATTGTAAAATGTATGTTTTTGGTGGGAAGGACATTTTCCTGTTTCTCTCACTGAAATCTAATATTAAGAGTGTTGAAAGGTATGCAATGTCTATGAAAGCAAAATAGTAACAGTTTTTCAGATACCAATCAGGTGACTAATAGATCAATTGTTCCTGATTTGTTTTTCTTCTTCATTGCTAGGTATAAATGGTAGAAAAAAGCATATATACTTCTTTGCTTCTCAGGTCCAGGGACAATACTGATCTTCACAAAGAGAACCTCTGCTTAGTCCTACCGTGTTTCCCTGAAAATAAGACCGGGTCTTACATTAATTTTTGCTCCAAAAGACACATTAGGGCTTATGTTCAGGGGATGTCCTCCTGAAAAATCATGCTAGGGCTTATTTTCTGGTTAGGTCTTATTTTCAGGGAAACGCAGTAGTTGTCTGGGAAGAGCAACTTATCATAATATAAAATCTTATCTGAAAATAAGAGTGATGCCCCGTACCCCAAACCCCCAGCCTTTCTTCTGATTTTGAAGTTACACTGTATCTGACGGATAAGAGAGACCTGTTATGGAGTTAGATAAGCTATAATCCACGTCACCAGAAAATTGCAAAAGTGTTTGCCCAGAATATAAGGATTTTGCCTCTTTTCCCTCAGTAGAAGTCATGGACAACGGCGCTTAGAGAAAAATGTTCCAGTGCAGTGACATTTTTCCATTTTAACAAGCTTCCTCTTCTAGTAAAGATACACTGAGCCATGCCTGGCAAATGAAATGCTTACCAGGGGGTGATCCCTCCCAGCCAAAGTTCCCACGAGGACAGACAGCTGAGCCCCTGGAAACGCGCTTTCTGGGAGATCCAGCTGGAGCTGCCAGGCAGTCTGCCCTGAGAACACAACCAGTCTCGGCCCTGTAGTCCAGCGGGCTGGTTGGTTAGGAGCCTGCTGTGCAGGAATCACTTCTAACCCTCTGGGGTTCTTACCCATTTGGGGTCATTGATATCTCTTGAAAAGGGACCAATATTATGCCCTCCTAATCCTCCGGGGCGGGGGACCTGTACTAACAAACACACTAGCTTTTGCTCACCGACCCAGGAGATCTGGCCCCAGTTAAAAACCACCGCTCCAGCCTTAGCTTCTCGTACAACTTTTCCTTAGTAGGAGGTGCACTTTGTAGAGAGGAAGCACGTGTGTGACAGCACGGGTGTAGGTGGGCTTACAGGCACGCAGTTTGAACCCTGGCCTCACCACTGACCTTAGGCAAGCACCTTAACCTGACTGTTCGTAAAATAGAGATAACAATGGTACCTGTTTCATAAGAAGGTTATTAGGATTGAGCTCATTCATGAAAAGGGTTTAGATGAGTGCCTGGCACAAATCAATATTTGTGATTGTCATTGTTCATTTCATTGCTAGTCCCTTGTGAACGTTTCTTAGTATCTTTTCTTTACCATACCAGACCCTTGGTATAGGCTGGACTCTCCATTCAGGACATCATTTAAGAGATGTCTTGCTCTGAATGATCTCTCACCTACGTTTTCTCACTCAGCCTTTTTGCTTATGCAACAACTTATTTTGGGCAACCCTAAAGCTAGTATAACCCGTCCCTATTACCAAGTTTAGGAAAACTCTCAAGGTCTTCTTCAACGAAGTCCATCTTTTTCTGTGTTTGGGGGTTGCTGTTTGAAATTGGTGTTTTCACCATATTCCCCAAAACTGCATGTCTGTGGGAACTCCACTGTGTCACTCTGGGTCCCTGGCTCCCTGCTTCTTAATCTGCTCCATCCCCTTCCCCCATCCTGGGTTTTGTCTGATCAGCTGTCTCCTTCGAGTTCACTGGCCTGAATCTCTCTCTTTCATAGACGAAAGCCCACCTACATCCATGGACAGACTCCAGCAGGCATTCTAGGCAAGGTCTGTAGAGACCAGACCCACAGGTGAGTGTCAGCCCCTGGACCCCGGGAACGGCCAGCTCTGTCTGAGTCAGGGAGTGAATAAATTTTACTCTGCCTCCCACTGATCCCTGTCTGGGCTTCATCTAAATCCATCCCGGGTTTCTCTAGAGTCACCCCTCCCAGAGCACAAACACAAAAACAGAGAAGTTGCCTCTCTGGATGGTTTTGAATTTTAGTGAAAAATTTTGAAAGAAAGACAAGAATCCCCAGTGGAGACTTTTTAGACATTGGGCTCTCTTCAGGTGTGATGGGGCATGAGGAGACAGACATCCACCCCACCCATTCACCAGGCTGGCCCTGGCCACAGACCCAACACATTTCTAAGCACACAGTTGGTTCTAAACAAATATTTGTTGAATTAATTAGCCATTATTAAAAATAATGTAAAAATATCCAAATAAATGGTTCAGTTCTGCCCCAGGCACAGTTGAACCGTACCTTAGACGAAAGCCTTTGTATGATAAGGTGGAAGAGAACTAATTGGTGTGGGAGGCTCCATCCTATACCACATGGTTCACTTGTTTTACTTCATATAATCTTTCCAACAATTCTGTAGGGATTATACTATTATCCTGAGTTTACAGCAGACAAAGAGTCTCTAGGAGCTTACATAACTTTGGAAGGCATAATGGAGTAAAAATTGTCAATATCTTTTCAGCTTCAAACATTTTACCTAATAAATTCTTAATTATCAAACAGATGACAGTAGAACTTTTCCCAAAGGAGGGATTAGGGGCCCATAGCCACCCTGACTGTGTACTACCCAGCCGTCCCCCTAAAGAAAACCATCAGAAACTCCTGGACTCAGGGCCGGACTCCATCGCCCATGAGCCATGAGGACTCAGTATGTCTCTACTTTCTATTTGTCCATCTGTGACAGGACAGCGTGGTTGTGATGATGGCCTGATGTGAGGTGGGCCGGGGCGTAGGCACACAGATGGTGCTCAGCAAACAGCAGCCATGCGACTTGCTCACGTTTGCACCATGAGTGAGTGGGAGAGACTAGACGTGGCCTCAGCCCCAAGACATCCACGTTCATGCTTTTCCTGCCCCCCTGCAGCAACTCCTGTCCCCTACACAGAAGGGAGAGGAAGGGCGCAGGATCCAAAGGCAAGCCGGTGTAGGAACAAATCTGGAATGCCAACAAGAAAGAAATAACACTGGCCAAGCACAAATTTTATAAAGGGAAGCATCAGTCCCATACTTACACAGACTGCTGAAAACCCTCAGCATCGATTGCAACCATCTCCGGGGCATCAGTTCAACATGGGCAAGGCTGACGAGAAAACAATAGGGGGCATGGGTAAACACACTTGACTGGAGGTCACTGTTTCACCTATCTTAAAGGACTGTATTAAGAATGCATGATGTCTAAAATGTCTTTTGTTTTGGACTTTCTTTTTTAATTGGTTTGCAAATGTAATACGAATTTAAATGTTTTTGTAGTAAATATTAAAACACTTATAAGACAAACGTAGTAGAAGCTTTGAAATCAGTTCGTCAGTCATTTTTCTGTCAAAGTCTCATCATCAACTCTCTGAGTTTAATTCTAAAAATAAGAAAGTTACACCCTTCCACCCACTGCAGCCGCTAAACCTTTATTTTCAGCCACCAAGAGCAGACCGCATAGCAGCTTGGGGACGTCCTTCATCCATGTCCCACTCCATTGGAGCAAGCATCCACCATCCTTTCTACTCCAGTCTCCACCTCTGCAGAGAGATCAGTGGGACCCGAAATGCCCTGTTGGTTGCTGCTGCCAAAGCTGACAGAGCAGCTGGGTCAGGCACAGCTGACACTGGCTAGCCAGGCCTGTGCTGATTCAGGGGTGGCACCAGCTTCCCCAATTTGGGCTGAGTGACAGCGAAGGTGATAAAGAGGCACACCTGCAGGTTATTACTCTAAAGTACAAACTTGAAGAGAATAGCAGGAAGAGAAGCAAACTGAGATAGGCCAGTTCTTAAGCAAGGTAAAGTGAGTTCCAGCAACAGGCTTTCCCACAATTACTCAAGACTTATCTCTGAATCCACACTGTTTCTTAAAGTACAGTTTCATGTAGCTTCATTATAGGAGATAACCCTGTCCTAATTTGTATTTTTCTTTACTAAGAACTGTCAAATGGTGGCTCTGCTCTTCCCTGGAATGGGACCATTAATGAGGTTTCTCAGCTGCAACATGAAACTCAGATTAACGTATAAGGAGGTACAGGCTTTAGACTTGAGTTGTTCTACTGCTGTCTTTCAAACTGTACACTAAGCCTCTCAAACTATATTCAAATAACTTCAGGTTGGGGTCCCTTCTCTCTCTCACAATGCCCTCTGCTCACTGTGGCAGACAGAATAGTGCCACCCGCCCCCAAGATGTCTCCATCTTCCTTCCTAGAACCTGTAGATATGTTCTTTACATGGCAAAAGGGACTTTTCAGGTGTGATTAAATTAAGAATTTTGAGATGGGGAAATTATCTTGAATTCTCCAGGAGGGCCCAATATAATCACAAAGGTCCTTATAAGTGAGAGAGGGAGGCAAGGGAAGTGGGAGTCAGAAGGGGAATGATAGAAGCAAAGGTGGGGAGAGCAGTGTGTGTGCAATTGCTGGCTCTGAAAATGGAAGAGGGGGCCATGAACCGAGAAATGCAGGGGACTTCTAAAAGCTGGAAATGGATTATTCCCCAGAGCTTCCAGAAGGAACACAACCCTGCCAACACTGTGATTTTATTCCAAGGAGACTCATTTCAGACTTCAAACCTCTAAAATTTGTGGGTTTTTTAAGTCACTTAATAATCTGTACCATTTAAGGAACTTGAAATTTAATTTGTGATAATCTTTTACAGCAGTAATAGGAAACTAACACATTCAAGTGTTACCTTCCTTCCCATACCCCATTCCATCTCCCCTCCATAAACACACTGTAGCCTTCCCTGGTTTAAACACCAGTTATTCCAGGTTTTCCTTTTTAACTCCCGAGGTACCATGCCTCTCACAGTTCTGTCCCCTACCGGAACATTTGTCACACTGTTTTGTAATTGAGTCTTAGTTTGTCTATCTCCCCTACCAGACAATGAACTTCTGCAGGGCAAGAATTGTGTCCTGTATTTCTATATCCCTTGCTCTTAGCACAGGGCCTGGCACAGCACAGACCCTGAAAAAATATTTCTTAAATGAATAGTTGCTATTTTTAAAGTTCTGAGCTGTTCAGCTTCCCCTGAAAACAAGCTATACCCATTTGCACCTGAGATAGGAAACATCTATTGAATGAATGAATACATGAGAAAAAGTGCTATGTATTGACACAGTGCTTCTTTCATCCACAGAGAACAATAGACTGGTAAGCAGCACACTGGCCACTTTAGGCTCCCTCAGTTTCCCTGAGGCCAGACGACCAGCTTCATTCCAGGCAGTCCTCTCTCAGGCATTTCAACAGCAATTACCGGGTTTAATACAGACTTGCTAAATGTTAACTCAAATCACTTTGTTTTAGGTTATCCTGTACACAGCAATAATGCCAGGAAAGGCAATCTATATCATTTAAGGAACTCGAAATTTTTATATTACTTTAAAAAAACAAAAGTTACTACAATAATGTAGCTATTTTTCTGAAGGAAGGGGGAAAATGCCTCATTGAGGAATATAAAATTCTGAAGGGAGCAGAAGCAAGATTTTACAAGACTATTTGAGATAATGTCAAGTACAAGAACAAAAAAACATAAACTAAAGCTCAGCAAGGGTCAGACCCTCAAGGAATTTAGGCAAAATTTCTTTAGACATAGAGAAGGAAGTTTATAGAACAAAAAGCAGAGGCTTGAAATGGGGTAAGGCTGTTGTAAATATATTTGAAGTTGTTAGACCAAAATTGTTCCCTGACTTATACTCAAATCATAGATCATGGCTTCTAATTCCTCAGAACAGGGCAACTTCAGTTGAGTCATGGGCTCTCTTTAGGTAGTGTCATTTTTATCTTCTTTTTGACTTCCTTTAAACCAGTCCTTTAATTTAGCCACTCGGCAGGGCCTGAGGGTGTGTCATCCAGGCAACCCAGCCTTCCGAGGTTACCATGCAAAGTCTTGGTCTCACAGAAGAGAAAAACCAAGCTGAGGAGATTTAACTGTTTGCCATAGGACAGGTGGTGAATCCCTGACTGAGAAGACTGGAACTCAGAGCTATTATACCACCAACGTGCTACTTATTGAATTGAACCTTGAATTTGTGATTCTTCTTCTCCATCTCAGCAATTAGGCCGCTGGGATGAAATCCCCGTTGACTCTAGTGACCAGTGTTATCATGTACCTGCCACATGCAAAACCCTTTATTATAAAAAATACCGATTATTACCTATGCCATTTACTTGACACTTGGTCTTATTCAATGAGTGGTTTGGTCAGTTGTGTCATGTATTCAATGGGGAAAGAAATCATTCCCAGAAGGAAGTGGGACTTGAGCTGGCAGCAGCAGGGTGGGTGGGAAGGTGCAGAGAAGGAAAGGAGAGAGGAAGAGGCTCCTGAGATGCACAGTGGAGTGGGGACACCGCATGTTCTCAGCAGAGGTCTTAGGGAGACGTCAGCAACTTCCTGGTACAGGACAGGTCAGGATTAGAAGCTGGCTCAGAGCGTGGTCGGCACCAAACCAGATCAGCGCCAAGGGACCAGCGCTTTGAAGGGGCAGGCGGATCAAAGAAACCCACTCGGGACAAGCGACTGTCCCAGAAAGGCATAGACATCAAAGCAGCACAGATTAAGGTGGTTCAAATCAGAACAAGGATCGAGCAACCAGCTAGTTTTTTCCTTTTCTTTTACTCTGTGAAATAGAGAGACTAGCACTAGTGCTTTTAAATGCACATTAAAAACAAATGAAATAATAAGCTGCTCTATCAGATTGGCACAAAAATCTTTTAAATATTTAATCCTTGTAAAGGTGCCGTAAAATACACCTTCTTGTATTCACTGATGAGGGCATGAACTGGATAAACTTTCTGCAGACAATCATAATTCATTCATTTACTTAACAGTTATTGGTTGAGCACCAGTAAATTCACTAGGTAGGGGCCTTTACAAACATCTTGCCTTTTGTTCCCCTCCTTTTCCCCAGTGTTCTCTGGCTGCCCTCTGGCTCCACAGAGCAGCTCATCACTGACGCTCCGCCCAGACCCACCCTTTCCAGACCCTTTCCAGGATGCAGACTGATCCCTCTATCTTTCAAAACAAACCTGTTTGGTGCCCCATTCTCCTAGGGGACTACATACAGTCAGCTGGCTCCATCCAGTAAAGTACAGCGAGTGACATCAAACATACATTTAAACTGAGTAAATTCAACTATGAACCCTGGAGAACAAAAATGATTTTTTTTTCATACAACCTGAACGTTAAACGCAAGTCAAATATTTCACCTGGTATTCACCTGGAAACGGTGATCTATTCCGATGTTGAGGAAAAACTGTGTTTTTTAATGACATACATACAAAATCCCACGTAGTAGAATTTACGGGCAATTTGATAGTAATTGTGAGTACACTGAACACCCCTTACTCGTTGGCCTCAGAATCTGATCCTGTCGCTAAGGATCCTCTAACTCAAGCTCAATCAATTGATGCTGAAGAGCTAATGGTTAATAATCTACTCATGTGTTTCCTGTGTGGAGACATTTGCTTTGTAAAGAGGATACTTGGAGGAGCAAAGCTTTTTCCAGAAAGAATAACACTGTTGTAGGTGCTGTATCTATTGGGGAGGGGCCTTCTGGCGAGGCTGCTGCTTGTACAGCAGGCCTTGAATTCTGTCTTCTCCAGATTTACTAAAAGAACTGGGCTGGGCTAGCAAAGTAGTTGACAATGTCTTGGACACCCTTTTTACACATTGCACATGCTTCTGGAATACTCTCATCACTGTATGACTCAGCGGGCGAATCGACACTTAATGAGCATCTAATGGGAACCTAGCTATATAAGCACTTCCATATATATTGTCTCATTTAATCCTCACAATTAACCCGTAAGATAGGCTTTGTAGCATTTTTATAGATGAGGAAAGTGAGGCTCAAAAAACATCGAGTTGTACATTTGGTGAAGCAAAGATCTGAACTCAAATCTGACTCACCACTGAGGCCGACTGCAGTGGGACAGTACTCCTAAATGACGTGTGATACCACTTACAACCTTTTGATTTAGGCTGGAAAGTTTCCAAGTTCTGTGTGTCATCCTTGTCGTATAGACAGACTAAAACCTGCCTACATCTCTGTATCACTTAGCAATTTGAAAAGGACTTTTAGATACATTATCTCAACTGACCACCATGAGACAGGGCAAATATCATCACCCTCAGTTTTATAAAAAAGCAATTGATGGCTAGAGAGCTAAGAACTAAGGTCACAGGGTTGGCAAAAGGTGGACAGTTTTGTAGATGGGAATGGTAAGAAACTAACTCTGGCACATGCTACACCACCACATGGACCAGACTTAGAATGGTCATCCCTGTTGCTAAGCAGCCACCCTGTAGAAGAGCCATCAGAACAGGGTCTACCTGTGGCACCAAAATCAAGAGGCCAAGGCCGCTTTGAGAAGCCTGTGTCTTTCTCCTTAAGAAACTATTTGTGGCTCGTGCTGAACAGATTAGAACATTCCAAACTCACACCAGGACTTGAGTCAGAATCCAAAATTTCCATAATGTTTTTCTCCTTTCTAAAATCATTTACTTAAAGATCTGCCTGTTCCTATCTTTTTCTCAGTTATTTTTCAAAGTACAAAAATTACATCAAGCAAAATTTTATATGCTTGTTCTTCAAACTGCAACACGCTTGTATCCTTACCCAATTTCAGATTTCTCTAATATATCTGTGTTTGTAAAGGCTTTATTCATGGTTAAGGAGAGATTAGATGGCATTTGGCTAGACAGCCAAGAATATACAGATTCCATCTTCGCCACAGGGACCCCAAGATAAAAAACATACAAGGACAAATAGTGAGAGTGAAACAAAATACCACTTTCTTATTAGCCAGATGTGAGTATCTTAGCCGAATCCTATTTCCCATACACTGGTGTGGAGCATGGGGAAATCCCACGAACCATTATTCAATATTTATGTTCCAGGAGTAATAGTGATGACCTTGGATCTCATCCCTGGAAATTTCCCCTGTGTCAACCAGCCAACACACACCAAATCATATCTTCAGAGGTCACAAAAACTGAAATTCAACACATAAAGGGAATGAAATGGGGTTACCACAAAGCTACCATTATACTCTGTTCATGCCTCTCCACACTGTCAGCAGCTTCAGACAACGTACAACTACAAAGCTATTGACAAAGTCAGCCAAGAGCAGAGAAAACGGTTACCACAAGACAGGAAGGAGCACGCTCGACAGCAGATTCCTAATGAAATGGAGGGTCTGAGGGCTTCAGTGCAAAGTCAGGTGTGCCACGGAGACCCAGGAAGCCGCCAGCACCTCAGGGCTGGCTATGCCAGGCCAAGATTTAAACAGATGGAAAGCGCTTCTTCTGTCCTTGAGAGGACAGATAAACATAATAAGAAGGAATGTGATGCCTGCTTTTGAAATTTCTCTTTTCAGTCACTTCTCAGCCATCTATTTCCTAAATGTTACAGAAACTTAATGCTATAATAATTCAATATGCAGGAAGATGTAGTCAGCCCTGAATACCCAAGATCCAATAATTGAAGCATATTCCACTGAGATTTTTACTTATTGCTTTGAATGTTCTTTTGTGGATAGTCTTCTATGGAGTTTGAAACTTTTCCAACCCCCATCTTACTAATTCCATGCATTAAATATTGAAAGGCATCCAAATTCCATTTCCAAAGAAACATGTTATACCAAGAATGATTATCTGGAAGCATGTAAGCTGGAGCCTGAGATGTATAAATTATCCTTTTTAATAAGTGTGCAATCACATTTGCCCTATTGCCCTGCTATCCCGTGGAATCACAATGCTAGAAAGCAAACCCAGGAAACTGGGTATATGTCTTAGGTTACTCTGAATAGGACTCACTTTGAATGACTCTTAGAGGGATGTTAGAGAGGGGTACTCTGAGGTCACAAACTGGTTGCACCCAAGTGTGTTTTATTTGGTCATCACAAGTTTTTTACATTTTTAAAAATGTGTTGCCCACATTCAAAGGTCAGGAAATTTCTCAGAAGAGAAGTAATATTCTTGGCTTTCCTTTTAAAACCAGAAGCTCTGGGCACACTGTGCAGTATTGCCACCTGGCCAGAATCAGCTAGAGACGGAGAAGGGCTGCTCTCTGCAGACGGGCAGAGGTCCCAAGGCCCCAGCACCTGGCTCCATGCCACCTGGTTCTGGAGACCGTTCAGTCTGCGACCCCTGCTCCAAAGCAATTCTTATCACCTAGCAAAATCATCTAGAGGACTCTTCACCCTCCCTCAGCTCCATCCCAAATATCTATAGAGAAGCCCTGTCTTAAATATCAGTGAAATAAAAAAAAAAAAACACGTTACCTCTATTTACCTAAAGATATTAGTTTAAGTTCTACTCTTATTGTTGAGGCAAAAACAGATTCTACTATGAAGTGTGTCTAACAAGCAAAACCTTCCATCAATTTGCCTAATACATTTAAACAACAATCAATACAGAGGAGGGGGAAAATCTTTTAAGTTAATTCATTTTACCTTGATAAAACTGGCAAAGTGTCTTAGTGAAAACAGTCAAAGCAGCGGCTATCGTCTGTGATAAAGCTTGACTTTAGGAGTTTTATTCCATGCTTTGCAGCCTTGCTGGGAAAAGGTGGCAGGGGGAGGGGGAGCAGTCTGAGCCAAAGCAGTTAGTTCTGTGAGTCCATCTGTATGAGAGCTGAGATCCTAATGTCTTAAAACAGCCCCCTTTGCAGCATATTCAGAAACAGTGCAAGTCCCCAGGCCTCGTCTGGACTAAGGCTGCTCCCCGTGTGGACCACGGCCCAGCAGAACCGGAGAGCCTGTTCCCGCTGCATATTCTCAGGTGCCATCCCAGGCCCACCGATCACAAACTCTGGGGATGGAGTCCAGCAACCTGTGCTTTAACAAGCCTTCCAGGTGATTCTGATGTATGCTAACATTTGAGAATCCTGGGTAAGGCTCCAGAATCTTCTGGAGAGCTGAAAACATCCACCTCCTTGGGCCCCCTTCCCAAATGCATTTCTAATGAATTCCAGTGTGATACCGCTGCTGGCCAAAGAGCCACACTTTGAGCAGCACAGCTCTAGCCTCCTGGTTCTCAGCCTGACTGCCCATTAGAATCACCTGAAAAGGAGAAAAAGGGAGAAAGAAACTATTGGCCAGGCCCCACCCCAGACCAACTGAATCAGGAATCTGTAGCGAGAAAGCCAACCCCTGACATTTTTTAAAAGCCCACCAGGTTATTCTAACATGTAGTCAAGTTGCAAACCACGCCTCTCAACACAGCTGATCTCTACAGTCAATTTTAGCTCCCCTAACACATCGATGACTCATTTGTCTTCTCTCTAGAAATGTTCTGAGACTATTTCTGTCTCAAAAGACAGCTATGACCAATAAGCTCAGCTGTTTTAGTAAGCTTTTCAAAGAGCAGCCTCTCATCGGTTTGATAAAAATTGTCGCCAGCGGTCATTTTCTGACCTATGCTTGGGTTCATAATTTGAAGATGGTGTTATTTCGGGATAACTACTAAGGGACAGTGTCGGCAAATTGTTTCTCCCAATAGGCAGACCCTGGAGCCGTGAAGCTCAGACATCCTCCAAATACCACACTCCGTGGTATAAACTAAATGTTCCGGCTGAGGAAGAAACACACAGATGTTCTAATATTCTCAACATCAAAGCAGTTTCCTTCCATGCAACTTCAATAACTCCAGAAGAGATTTGTTTAACCCATTAACTAAAGTCTGCGAAGGTACCAATATGGCGGCAGGGCTCAGGGGACGGTACACACAACCCTAAAACCTTTAACACAGGAGCTGCTGGAGCAGACAGCCTCTCACTGTCCAAAACCACCGCAGGTTCTTTACAAAAGTTACGATGAGAAGAAACATAGGTAGGTGCCAATGTTTGACCAAAACATTTCTAAAAATATTTCTAAAGAAATATTCCATAGACCCAATGCGTCAAAATATCTTCAGACTTGAGTTTCTTCCCTGAAGAAACGTGTGCTAGTGACAGCTCATCAAACAAGGGGAAGGAGGAAGATGAAAACAAAATGCATATTCATGTGTAATAACAGAGTGAAAAAACACTGTGGGAGAAAATATCGATAAACAAATATTTTCCTAGAGAAAGCGGTATGTATATTTTAGCTTCATAAAAATACACTTGAAAGAGGGGAGAAAAACTTTTTTTTTTCAATTTTGGCTTTATTAGAACAAGAGACTTTGTGTCTCCCATCAAAGCACACCCAGGCCCTTTTGTCATGTCTGAAAATCTATTGATTCCTCTATTAAATTGTACTATATGGAAAAATCTTGACAAGAGCAATATCATTTATTAGACTAACAAATACGTTAGTTGAACCAGCTTTGGAGACTTCTAAAATCCATTATACAACGGCAGCTCTTTTTCAGAGACCAGGATGTATTACAGAGACCAATTCTCAGGGCACCATATGACTAATTTACTTGCACATTCCAAGAGACCATTATTTCTTAAGAGTAGAAAAATGATAACCTTCAACTTTGGGGGAAATCACTAACAGCTAATGTGTCTATACTAAATATCTCAACAAGCTAGTTCTAAATTCCCTAATATTTCTGTTCTCGGCATTTTACAACTGGGGTAAAAGAGGAGTTACGATAAAGAATAAAACTGCCCAGATAGTCTGAGCTACTTTTGGGGGGAAATAGACAATATGTCTAAGATCATCAAACTCTTTACCTGGTGCTGCATGCTCACGCCCCATTTTTCCTTATACCCTGATCCACCCCTCAGCCTGTTTCTGTTCCTACATGCCAGGAGCAGAGCTTGGATTATTGCACTTAATCTTCACATCAACACTATAAGGTAAGCATTATCGTACCCATTTTTCAGATGAGTAAACTGAGAGGCTCAGAGGTGAAAAAAACTTTCCCAAGACCGCAGAACTAGTAAGTGGTAGAGCCATGATCTGGAGGGAAGTCTGACCAAGTCCTTGAGCCCACACCCTTAACCACTCTGCCAATAATGGTTACCATAAAATGTATCTATTACTCCACAGTATCTATTACTCCAAAGGAAAATTAAGCGTGGAGACAAAGTATATGTGTTCTTTAACACTCTCTTTGAGATGCTAATATTCCACCAACACTTACTCTAGAAAAGAGTCCTAAAAGAGATAATGTGCCTATGGGTAACAAAGTTTAAACACTATTTTCCATCTTTTCTGATGGAAAAGGACTTTTGTTCTGGCTGTGTATCATTCTTGCTCTATGCTGATGTAGATAGTTACCTCATTTGGTCCACAGACAGGACAATGTGAGTCTTCCCTTTAGACACCAACCCCATCTTTCTCAGCTCCTATGACTGTGGGGACAACTGCTTTTTTGTCCACCTCGAACTAGCGAGATTACTGAGCATCCCTTCACCTGCCCATTTGCAGCCTTAGGTCCCTGCGGTCTTCAGAACCAGACATATTTCACTTAAAACACCTCTACCCATCACTCTTTATTTTGGCCAGTGGTGGTTACTTGTGTCCCTGTCTGTCCTTAAAACTAAATAAGAACATAAACCAACAAACAGTTACAGACATTTTTCTCTAGGCTTGTAATGGAACTAACTGCAGGCTAACCAAGTACTCGGTAAATCTTGAGGATCTAACTTTTTAATTAAAAAGTTCTTTCAAAAGAGCACTTGAGTAGAAATTCTAAGTAACTGCCTGCCAAGTCCAACTACCATGCCTAGGAACCCAGCAATAAGGAGAATTGTACGCAGAGGACACAAGATGTTAAGGACAGTCTTAGAGGGGAAAAGACACCTTAAAACGTGCAGACTAGGGAGGGGCTGTAGTATGATACCGCACAGTTGGATAACTTTGTTGTAACTGACAGATTCCACCCTGCCAGAGGGCGCAGATACAGTCTCATGCCCATTCTGTTTGTCCACATAGTGCATTTAGTGCAATGACTAAAAAAAAGGTTTTAATTTGCTGTCAATATTTTTTAAACACAAGATTTCACATAGACTCCAGAGTTCAAACTACTCTTCAACTCAGAAGATTTGGCAAAATCCTGAGCCTACCTCCCCACAGGGCTACAGTGGGACAGGGCCTGAGCTCTCTGCTTCACCACAGGCCCTCCCCCGCCTCATGTCTCACACACACTGGCCTGCTTGTCTGTTTAAGTCCTTTTCCTGAATCCTGCAGGCCCTGTAATCAGTCTGCTGAATCCTCATTGCCTGCTGGCTGGGGAGCAAAGGAAATTATGGACAGGTTGCGTGTGGGTGTGTAGGTGCCGCAGGTCTTTTTAAATCCCTGACCTGGTTTCTCATGTCTCCCTATGACTAACTCTCCACCCAGCATTGCCACAGGGGGCCCTCACTTCTGAGTTCCACCGGATATGCAAACCTATAGAGACAGAAAGCAGATTAGTAGTTGTCTGAGGATGGGGTGAAAAATGGGAATTGACCTGGGGGATGTTTGGGAAGTGATGGAAATGTCCTAAAACTGGATCGTGGTGAGGGTTGCACTATCCTATCCTGTAAATGCACTAAAAAATTATTGAATTGTATACTTAAATTCTGGTCTATAAATTATACCTCAATGTTCTGGTCTATAAATTATACCTCAATAAAGTTATTTTTTTTGTTCAGAGATCATTCTGACTGCTTTATGGAGAATAAATGAGGGAGGAGTCAGGGCACCCTCTTTGCAGGCTCATGTGATTATCCAGGGAAGAGTCGACGGGGACTCAGACCACGGCTGTAGCAGTGAAGGTGGTGGGAATGGCCGGGCGCCGGACATGACTGCAGGGAGAACAGAACTGGCCAGTGTGAGAGAAAGGGAAAGCAAGGAGGACACTCAGGTGTCTGTTGGGAGAATGGAGTTGCCACCTACCAAAATGGGGGAGAGGAGCAGGTATGAAAGAGTGTGTGAAACATTAGGAACTGTGTTTTGACACATCAAGTCCAAGATACCCACTAGACAAAGGAGCAGAAAAACTGCGTAGAATGGGCTATAGAAGTTCAGGAGAGAGGCTGCTTGAGTGAAACTGAAATAAGCAGTGGAATTCCTTTGAACCAACACATTCAATGAAGGTTTAATAAAATGCCTCAGCATTCTCCTTAGGCAAGTTACCGGTAAGATGCAATAAGCAAAACTGTATGTGTGAGAGCATGCACAAGTCATACACACATATACAAACATATATGTATGTGCTTATATGTATTATATGCACATCTGTTATCTTTGCTTATATTCACATATATCAAAGTACATGTACACTATTAGAAATGAGGCAGGCACTTTGGGGACAAAAAGGCCTGGATTAGGGGCTGAGGGAAAAGTGTAGACAGCAGGCAAAAAGGGATATTATCCATTTCACATGTACTATTTTCATGAGGAAATAACATCCAATAACCATTTCATGATAGAATGGGGAGGCTTAATATTGGATAGTCGTTAATCATTCCCAAATTAATTTATAACTAAAATAAAACTCCAATTGGAACAGTGAAAAAATAAAAGTAAAATAAAATTTTAAAAATAAGGCAGGCAACAGTAAGGTTTTTGTCTGCTGCCTTTTTTTCCCCTGGCATCATAACACTATAAAATCTGAAACATGTAGGAGATCTTGGAGTACATTTAATCCAACACTGCATTGCATAGATGAGATACAGAACCCCAAAAAGGTAAATCAACTTGCCCACAAGCATGTACTTAATTTCTTTACAAATACTGCAGGAAAAGCTGCTGTATACTTCTGTCTTTCAGAGGAAAATAATAAATCAACTTTGTGCACTCTGAAACATATCACAAAAGGATAGCTGGGTGGCACCAAAAACTTTCCAATTATTGGAGTTTATTTAAAAAAATTAAAGAACTCAATGAAAAGCAATTTAGCTATATAAGTCAAAATACTAAAGAATATATTTTCAACCCATTGATTCTACTTCTAGAAATTTATGTAACCAAGATATTTTGGAAAGTTCGCAAATGTTGTTCCTCATATTTTTATTCTATTACTTCTTTTACTAGTCATAATAAAAATATAATACTATTAATAATGTAAATTGAAATTAAATGAAATATCTATCAAGTGCTTTTAAATAAGATATACTATACTGTGTAAATACTATACAATCACAGAAATAACAATGTGGTTCTATATTTACCAATATGAAAAAATTTTCAGACACATTGTTGAATATAAAAGAAAACAGATTAAAGAATAAATGATTAAGGTTTCTAAAATTTAAAAAACACTTTTAAAAAGAACATCGGATATAGTATATTCCCATTTGAAAATTTAGAAAAGAATGAGTTTTTGGGGGGAGGGCAGTGGAGTAAGAAGCAAGTAACAAAGAATGTTCACTAAAATGTTAATCATGGTTATCAATGGGGTGGATTTTTTTCTTTTTTTCTTACATTTTTCCTGTATTCTTTCAATTCTTTTTATTATTAGAATGCAAAATTTTTATAATCAGAAAAACTTTAAAGCTCATTTCATTTTGAAATTTATAAATATTAAGTCTTTTTCCCTATCCCTTTTAACGAGGAGGAAATAAATGCAAATGAAGTTCTGACTCCCCCAGGGAAGCCCTTTCTGGTACTGGAGTAGGGAACAGAGCTGACACTGGGTTTGAGAACAGACAGGAGGATCAAGGAGGTGAGGACGAGGTAAGGATGGAGATCTAGAAGGTGGGGTGGGTAAGGGCCAAGCAGCTAAAGACTCACCCTGGTTTCAGGTGAATCTTTCCCAGAAGACAAAAATAAGTTCCTAGAGATGGAAGACTGGCCTGGAATGGAAAGCATGGTGGGGGAAGGCAGGAGGAAAGTAGATTCCAGGGGGCAGGGCTGAGGCAAACCAGTGAGGAGAGGTGGTGAGGGCAGGAATCCAGCGTCTAGTTCCACTCACAGCACAGCCCCAATCTATGATGAATTACCAATGATTCTTCATCAACAACTGCTGCTTTAGCTCAGCAGGAGCAACGCATCAGCCCCGTAGCTCAATGCCGCAAGGGGTGCCTGCTTCCTCACGCAGACATACAAGTCCCTTTTTCATTGGTGATGGTTTATGGCTGGTTCATTTCCTGTTGTAATGAGGGAGGATACATAAATGACAACCAGCCCTTGAATCCTGCCTTCTAAATACCAATCCCCAAGCCAACTCGGATAGCATCCAGCATCTCGCCTAATCAGAGACTTTGTGACGTTCCCTATTTTGAAGTAACGTTGCCAAATTGATCAGATGACGTCCATCTTATCACAAGTGTCAAAAGACCTGCATGTCCCACCTGGACCATCCAGGCCCTGTACCCCCTTTCTTCCATGACTCCACTCATCTCCTCCCTCACAGCCAGCCCCGTGAGAAAAATGAGTATTTTCTTTTTTATTACACTAATCCCATTAATAGTTTGTGGTATAAATCCCTCCCTCAGTTTGACCACCTGCCCCACCAAGGAGAGAAAAACCCCAGGTTCCTACTTTTGGGTTTTGTAATTGAAGGAAAGGCCTTTTGAAGCCACTGATGTGCCCTCAGGGAAAATGTCATGGTGAACAGTAAAAGGGTAGGCAGGCCTCGCCCAGAGATGAGGCTTCACCAAATCAGACCTTTTGCACAATCAAAAATGTGTGTCATTTTTAGGCCCCACCTTCCTAGGAGAAAAGTGAAAAAAAAAAAAGCCTTGCCAGCTTCTGGAGTCCTATTGTTGTAAGCTTGGGAAGGGCACAGCCTCGATGAAAAAAGAGCCTTATGCAGAGGGCACAGCTCCGGCCAACGCTGGTCCCGTGAGGCTTCCTCCATCAATGAGTTTTTCTGCCCAGGCTTGCAGGAGCCCTGTTTCTGGGTTGCTGATTCCTGAGAAAGGTGGGTACTAACAGGGAGGGCTGTAAGCATCCCTGAAAAGCATTTCAAACTGTGTTACAAGCTAGCTGCCAGAGAGAGGGCCCCTACTTTGCTTTCTATATGGTTCTTAAGTCTCTTCAAAGCACTCAATTAAAATATGTGGCTTCTATAAACCTCAGAGCAGACTATTATCGAGCAAACAGCTGCCATGTGATTAGAAACACAGGAAATGTTCTGAGGAAGGGATGCTTGATGCTATTAACTTCTTCCTTTGTGTTCCAAGTATGGTTCCCAGAAAATGGGGCAAGGTAATAGTTTGTGTTCTAGTTTTTATTTTCAAAAATACAGTTATAAAAGAAATACATATTTATTATAGGAAATGTTGGAATATGCAGAAAATTATAGGAAAAACATTAGATTTACTCATAATCTAAGCACTCAGATATAACAACTCTAGGTGTTTGATGACACGTTTTGGTACCACATTTCTTCTACTTTGTAAAAACATAATTGAGATCATATTTTACACAAAACTTTGAAATCTGCTTTTTTTTTTTGCTTAAACATTGGTTCATAGCCATTTCCTATATTATGTTTTAAAATCTTTATAAATATATAATTTTAGTAGCTGTGTAGTATTAGATCATATGGATATGATACCATTAGCTAACAATTTCCCAATAAGAAATTCTGTGAAAAATATCTTTGAGTCTCTCTTTCAGGAGTTCACATTTTCCCTTGAAGATAACTTTCCAGATGTGGTATCTCAGGTAAAGGGTAAATTTTGTAGTTAACTAAAGGACAACATAACAGTTAGAAATCTTGACTTAAAGTTATACCATGTCCTTTTATTATGTTTTACCTTTAAATATACATTACCAAATATCAATATATTAGCAAGGAAATGACTTTTCTATAGCTTTTAACTCTCATAAGGCCTTTCCAAATTATAAAATTTATTTTTTTAAAAAAATCCTAATCCTAGAAAAAGAAAAATATTTCAAAATATTTACTGTGCTTGTCCTTAGGAGATGGAACTTAAGTTTAATTTTTTCCCCCTACTTTTTGTTTTATTGCAATTTGCTAAATTTTCCATAATATGTGTAATACCACTTTTACTATGTTTCATAAAACAAAACAAAAAAATTTTAATATGTACTCTTCTCTTTTACATTTCCGTAACAAGCCACTATAGATTAGAAGTATTTTTTTCATTCATCCTCCTGCTTATTCAAGCCCACAATTAAAAAAGAAGGTTGAGTTCCAGATTTTCATTTTACCCAGAAAATGCTTTCTGAATAATTTAACTGGATTCAAGCAAGGAAAACTTAAGTTATTTATGAAAACAACGAATCATTTCTTTAGTTCCACCTGTATGATTTGAGTGAGTATAAGGCTACGGTCTTCGTCAATTTGGGTAGTTATAAGAGAATACCATAGACTGGGTATACACAACAGACATTTATTCCTCACCTTTTGGAGGCCGGAAGTCCGAGATCAGGGTACCAGTATGGTGGAGTTCTGGTGAGAGCCCTCTTCCGGGTGCAGATTGCTGCCTTCTCACCACTTCCTCACATGATAGAGAGCAGAGAGAGGAAGCAAGTGCTCTCCTGACTACAAGGACACTAATCCCCTTCATAAGGGCCCCACCTCTCAACCTTATCTAATCCTAATTACTTCCTAAAGGCCCTCCCTACCTTCTAAAACCATCACATTGGGTATACAGTTTCAACATATGAGTTTGGAGGGCACACAAACATTCAATGCATAACAGCTACCAAACAGCACTGCTCATCTTCCCCCAAGGTACACCTGGGTGCACACGCACATATACACACACATACACAGGTTCATTTCACACTCAGCTTGACTCTACCTCCCTTGAAATGGGAAAGCAAATACTTAGGGAAGTAACAGCGAAATTGCAAGTCAGATAAATGAATAGTTCCTAATCCCCCATCAAAAGCAGGGACCATGTATACACAGTTTCTCTCTTCCCATCAGAACCATAATTTTTAATTATTTTTTTCATTTTTGTTTTGAAATGCTTAGACAGCAAAAAATGTTTTGTTCCTTTCTCACAGAAATATATAGGACTGAAATATGTTGTAAATTATTTGGAAATGATGAGTTAATTTAAACATAATCTTTGGCTAGTGTGTATCGTATAACTTTTACACCAGAATCATGCCAGCCAGGGAAGAGGACATAACTTGGTTGCCAAGGGAACCCTTCTTGATTTGAAAAGATGAAATTAAACAGTGTTCAAAGAATGTATTAAGATATTTACTATTGTCATCATTATTATTAATGACAATAAACAAAAGATAGCATCACAGGATTTTACCAAATCTCATGCACATAAAGTTGGGAAACAGCGGTCCATTCAAATGAGAGGCTACTCTTGGTAGGAAAAAAGAAAACTAGAAGACACCAAGAAAATTCTGTGGAAAAAATTAGATATTTCTATTGCAAGAGAGCAGGAAAAAAAGCAACTAGAACCAGAAATATAGAGAGGAAACTGCATGTATTGCATTATTATTATTAATATTTCTCTATGAAAGTCTGTAAGATTGTAAAAGACTTTTGATGTCTGAAGTTGCAGGAATAATATACTTATTTCTAAAGCCTTAAAGAAAGAAGGATTTTGAAAACATGTCTAGCTGTAAAGAATTCTGATTATAAATAAAATCAGATACACTAATTTTCGTATTTAGTCTCAGTAAGGAAAACCAGAGTTAAATACAGTTTATAGCAGTTAGGCTTAGTACATAATGTTTTTAAATATATATCTGGGCATTTATATTTTTTTATATCTTGTTCTATATTTTATTTCATTGTTTATACTTAGAATTAAATGCATTATTTTTGTATATCATTATTTTTAATGTATGAGTCCCTAAGAAAAAAATGACTTGGGTTTTAACATGATTTTTTAATGCATAATTGGTAAAGCCTAGGTAAAAATCCATAACCAAAAGCATTAGTGTTCACCTGGTGGAAACTACCCAAATCTTAGGCATGGGGCCAAGGAGAAGATAACCACTAAAGGGTTATAATGACAAATGCAAATCTAGTAATTAAAAGCAAACTCACATTAGCTTAAATACTTCATGCCACAGTTAATGCTTGCTTCGTCTGCCTCTGTTTCCATGGAGATAAAGAGCAGCTGGTGAACTGTGTATCTGTGGTTCCCAGCTAACCATGGCTGCACATTAGAATCACCTGGGGAACTTCTAAAAGTACAGATTCTCCAGCTCCACATCCCTGCCTCCCTTGAAATTCTGATTCAATGTATATATTGGAAGGATCATCAACTAGTCTGTACATATTCAATTCCTTTTTTTTATTTCATAAAGATTGGTTTTCTCCAAATTATTCTTTTCCAGCTCAATGTGCCTTCAATGAATAAAAAACAGATGAAAGATTTAGTCTGTGACATTTTATAAAACTCTTATAGGTATAGTTGCCCAGATGTTTGAACTGATTCAAATTTTCTCTGAAAAATTTGGTTTTTGATGAGGTTTGGTATAATAGATCCTGTGTCAGCACATTCCCAGGAAAATACTGCTGCTTCACCCTTTTCTGGTTCAACCTTTTGAGCAACTAATATCAATAATTACAAGCATTCCCTGAGCAATTTATAATATTAAGGAAATTTGATTGCCTGTTAATTGACTTGTTTTTCTGGCTGTCTGACCAAAACAGAAGGGCCTATACAGACTCTTTCCATTCTTTCCATTACTTGCCTTCATTTGCAAACAAAATCAAATAAAGTCCCAGGAGAGTATGCATATGTGTGCCAGTCTCTGGAGAAAGCAGGGAAAGGGGTAAAAGGGATTAGATTGCCCTCTGGAAAGGAAAGAGCAATCCTGATCTTGTACCAGATATCCCTGTTTCACCATATTGGGAAAATAGAATTTTCCC